>NW_028317706.1:0-368826 GCF_055824585.1 Amblyomma mixtum
GCGCCGTATGTTTACCACAGCTCCGCAACCAATACGCGGGGGCTCGGAAAGCTGAGAGTAAAATTTTTTCATTGGTTTTTGAGGAAAATAAACGCGCCGTATCTGCCTTCTACGGCTTCGAAACCAGTAGACCAGGGGCTTCGAAAGCAAAGGGTAAAGTTTGTGAATAGGTTTTTGAGGAAGGAAAATGCGCCGTATCTGTTTTCCACACCTCCGAAACCAATACTCGGGGGCTCGGAAAGCAGAGGGTAAACTTTGTTCATTGGTTTATGAGGAAATGAAATGCGCCGTATCTGACTTCCACAGCTTTGAAATCAGTAGACCGGGGGCTTGGAAAGCAAAAGGTAAAATATGTGAATCGGTTTTTGAGGAAAGGAAATGCACCGTATCTGTTTTCCGGAGCCCCGAAAATAATACGCGGGGTCTCGGAAAGCAGAGGGTAAAATTTTGAATTGGTTTTTGAGGAAAGAAAATGCGCCGTATCTGCCTTCCACAGCTTTGAAACCAGTAGAATGGGGGCTCGGAAAGCAGACGGTAAAATTTGTGCATTGGTTTTTGAGGAAAAGAAATGCGCCGTATCTGACTTCCACAGCTTCAAAACCAGTAGAGCGGGGGCTCGGAAAGCAAATGGTAAACTTTGAAACTGGTTTTTGAGGAAAGAAAATGCGCCGTATCTCTCTTCGACAGCTTCGAAACCAGTAGACCGGAGGCTTGGAAAGCAGAAGGCAAAATTTGTGCATTGGTATTTGAGCAAAAGAAATGCACCCTATCGGTCTGCCACAGCTCCGAAACCAATAACCGGGGGTATGGAAAGCAGGTGGTAAAATTAGTAAATTGGTTTTCGAGGAAAGGAAATGCGCCATATCTGTTTGCCATAGCTTCGAAACCAGTAGACCGCGCGCTTGAAAAGCAAAGAGTAAAACTTGTGAATTGGTTTTTGAGGAAATAAATGCACCGTATCTGTCTTCCACAGCTCCGAAACCAGTAGAGCGGGGGCTTTGAATGGAGACATTAAGATTTATGAATTGGTTTTTGAGGAAAGGAAATGCGTCGTATATGTTTTCCACAGCTTAGAAGCCATTAGAGCGGGGGCTTGGAAAAGGGAGGGCAAAAATTGCAAATTGGACTCTGTGGATTGGAACTGGGCTGTAACTGTCTTCCACACCTTCGAAACCAATACGCGCTTGGAAAGGAGAGTGTAAGATTTGTAAATTGATTTTGAGGAAAGGAAATGCGCTATATCTGTCTTCCATAGCTTCAAAACCAGTAGACGGGGCGTTCGGAAAGCTGAGGGTAATATTTGTGGATTGGCTTTTGAGGAATGAAAATGCGCCGTATCTGTCCTCCAAAGCTCCGAAACCAATGCGCGGGGGCAAGGTAAGCAGAGGGCAAAATTTGTGAATTGGATTTAGAGGAAAGGAAACGCTCCGTATCTGTGTTCCACAGCTCCGAAACCAATACGCGGCGGCTCGGAAAGCAGAGGATATGATTTGTGAATAGGATTTTGAGGAAAGGAAATGCGCCATATCTGTCTTCCCTAGCTTGGAAACCAGTAGAGCGGGGGCATGGAAAGCAGAGGCAAAAATTTTTATATTGGTTTTGAGGAAAGAAAATGCACCATATCTCTCTTCCACAGCTTCGAAACCAGTAAACGGCGCGCTTAGAAAGCTGAGGGTAATATTTGTGGATTAGTTTTTAAGGAAAGAAAATGCGCCGTTTCCGTTTTTCACAGCTTCGAAACCAGTAGACCTTAGGCTTGGAAAGCAAAGGGTAAAATTTGTGATTGGTTTTGAGCAAAGGAAATGCGCCGTATCTGTTTTCCACAGCTCCGAAACCAATACGCGGGGGCTCGAAAGCAGAGGGTATAATTTGTGATTGGTTTTTGAGGAAAATAAATGCGCCGTATCCGTTTTCCACAGCTCCGAAACCAATACACGGGGGCTCGGAAAGCGGAGGGTAAAATTTGTGAATAGTATTTTGAGGAAAGGAAATGCGCCGTATCTGTTTTCCACAGCCCCGAAACCAATACGCGAGGGCACGCAAAGCACAGGGTAAATTTTGTGATTGGTTTTTCAGGAAAAGAAATGCACCGTATCTGTCCTCCAAAGCTTCGAAACCAGTAGACCAGGGGCTTGGAAGCGAAGGGTAAAATTTGTGAATAGGTTTTTGAGGAAAGGAAATGCGCCATATCTGTTTTCCACAGCCCCGAAACCAATGCGCGGGGGCACGGAAAGCAAGGGTAAAATTTGTGATTAGTTTTTGAGGAAAGAAAATGCGCCGTATGTTTACCACAGCTCCGAAACCAATACGCGGGGGCTCGGAAAGCTGAGGGTAAAATTTTTTCATTGGTTTTTGAGGAAAAGAAACGCGCCGTATCTGCCTTCCACGGCTTCGAAACCAGTAGACCAGGAGCTTGGAAAGCAAAGGGTAAAATTTGTGAATAGGTTTATGAGGAAATGAAATGCGCCGTATCTGCCTTCCGCAGTTTCGAAATCAGTAGACCGGGGGCTTGGAAACCAGAGGGTAAAATTTGTGCTTTGGTGTTTGTGGAAAGGAAATGCGGCGTATCTGCCTTCCACAGCTTCGAAACCAATACGCGGGGGCACGGAAAGCAGAGGGTAAATTTTGTGATTGGTTTTTGAGGAAAAGAAATGCCCCGTAACTGTCCTCCAATGCTTCGAAACCAGTAGACCGGGGGCTTGGAAGCGAAGGGTAAAATTTGTGATTAGGTTTTTGAGGAAAGGAAATGCGCCGTATCTGTTTTCCACAGCCCCGAAACCAATACGCGGGGGCACGGAAAGCAGAGGGTAAATTTTGTGATTGGTTTTTGAGGAAAAGAAATGCGCCGTATCTGTCCTCCAAAGCTTCGAAATCAGTAGACCTGGGGCTTGGAAACGAAGGGTAAAATTTGTGAATAGGTTTTGAAGAAAGGAAATGCGCCGTATCTGTTTTCCACAGCCCCGAAACCAATACGCGGGGGCACGGAAAGCACAGGGTAAATTTTGAGACTGGTTTTTGAGGAAAAGAAATGCGCCGTATCTGTCCTCCAAAGCTTCAAAACCAGTAGATCGGTGGCATCGAAGCGAAGGGTAAAATTTGTGAATAGGTTTTTGAGGAAAGGAAATGCGCCGTATCTGTTCTCCACAGCCCGGAAACCAATACGCGGTGGCATGCAAAGCACAGGGTAAATTTTGTGATTGGTTTTTGAGGAAAAGAAATGCGCCATATCTGTCCTCCAAAGCTTCGAAACCAGTAGACCGGTGGCTTGGAAGCGAAGGGTAAAATTTGTGAATAGGTATTTGAGGAAAGGAAATGCGCCGTATCTGTTTTCCACAGCCCCGAAACCAATACGCGGGGGCACGGAAAGCAGAGGGTAAAATTTGTGATTGGTTTTTGAGGAAAAGAAATGCACCGTATCTGTCCTCCAAAGCTTCGAAACCAGTAAGTAGATCGGTGGCTTCTAAGCGAAGGGTAAAATTTGTGAATAGGTTTTTGAGGAAAGGAAATGCGCCGTATCTGTTTTCCACAGGCCCCGAAACCTATACGCGGGGGCATGCAAAGCACAGGGTAAATTTTGTGATTGGTTTTTGAGGAAAAGAAATGCGCCATATCTGTCCTCCAAAGCTTCGAAACCAGTAGACCGGGCGCTTGGAAGCGAAGGGTAAAATTTGTGAATAGGTTTTTGAGGAAAGGAAATGCTCCGTATCTGTTTTCCACAGCCCCGAAACCAATACGCGTGGGCACGGAAAGCAGAGGGTAAAATTTGTTATTGGTTTTTGAGGAAAGAAATGCACCGTATCTGTCCTCCAAAGCTTCGAAACCAGTAGACCGGGGGCTTGGAAGCGAAGGGTAAAATTTGTGAATACGTTTTTGAGGAAAAGAAATGCGCCGTATCTGTTTTCCACACCCCCGAAACCAATACGCGGATGCACGGAAAGCAGAGGGTAAATTTTGTGATTGGTTTTTGAGGAAAAGAAATGCACCGTATCTGTCCTCCAAAGCTTCGAAACCAGTAGACCGGGGGCTTGGAAGCGAAGGGTAAAATTTGTGAATAGGTTTCTGAGGAAAGGAAATGCGCCGTATCTGTTTTCCACAGCCCCGGCACCAATACGCGGATGCACGGAAAGCAGAGGGTAAATTTTGTGATTGGTTTTTGAGGAAAAGAAATGCCCCGTATCTGTCCTCCAAAGCTTCGAAACCAGTAGAGCGGGGGCTTCGAAGCGAAGGGTAAAATTTGTGACTAGGTTTTGAAGAAAGGAAATGCGCCGTGTCTGTTTTCCACAGCCCCGAAACCAATACGCGGGGGCACGGAAAGCAGAGGGTAAATTTTCTGATTGGTTTTTGAGGAAAAGAAATGCCCCGTATCTGTCCTCCAAAGCTTCGAAACCAGTAGAGCGGGGGCTTCGAAGCGAAGGGTAAAATTTGTGACTAGGTTTTGAAGAAAGGAAATGCGCCGTGTCTGTTTTCCACAGCCCCGAAACCAATACGCGGGGGCACGGAAAGCAGAGGGTAAATTTTCTGATTGGTTTTTGCGGAAAAGAAATGCGCTGTATCTGTCCTCCAAAGCTTCGAAACCAGTAGACCGGGGGCTTAGAAGCGAAGGGTAAAATTTGTGAATAGGTTTTTGAGGAAAGGAAATGCGCCGTATCTGTTTTCGACAGCCCCGAAACCAATACGCGGAGGCACGGAAAGCAGAGGGTAAAATTTGTGATTGGTTTTTGAGGAAAAGAAATGCACCGTATCTTTCCTCCAAAGCTTCGAAACCAGTAGACTGGGGGCTTGGAAGGGAAGGGTGAAATTTGTGAATACGTTTTTGAGGAAAGGAAATGCGCCGTATCTGTTTTCCACAGCCGCGAAACCAATACGCGGATGCACGGAAAGCAGAGGGTAAATTTTGTGATTGGTTTTGAGCAAAGGAAATGCGCCGTATCTGTTTTCCACAGCTCCGAAACCAATACGCGGGGGCTCGAAAGCAGAGGGTATAATTTGTGATTGGTTTTTGAGGAAAATAAATGCGCCGTATCTGTTTTCCACAGCTCCGAAACCAATACACGGGGGCTCGGAAAGCGGAGGGTAAAATTTGTGAATAGTATTTTGAGGAAAGGAAATGCGCCGTATCTGTTTTCCACAGCCCCGAAACCAATACGCGAGGGCACGCAAAGCACAGGGTAAATTTTGTGATTGGTTTTTCAGGAAAAGAAATGCACCGTATCTGTCCTCCAAAGCTTCGAAACCAGTAGACCAGGGGCTTGGAAGCGAAGGGTAAAATTTGTGAATAGGTTTTTGAGGAAAGGAAATGCGCCATATCTGTTTTCCACAGCCCCGAAACCAATGCGCGGGGGCACGGAAAGCAAGGGTAAAATTTGTGATTAGTTTTTGAGGAAAGAAAATGCGCCGTATGTTTACCACAGCTCCGAAACCAATACGCGGGGGCTCGGAAAGCTGAGGGTAAAATTTTTTCATTGGTTTTTGAGGAAAAGAAACGCGCCGTATCTGCCTTCCACGGCTTCGAAACCAGTAGACCAGGAGCTTGGAAAGCAAAGGGTAAAATTTGTGAATAGGTTTATGAGGAAATGAAATGCGCCGTAACTGCCTTCCGCAGTTTCGAAATCAGTAGACCGGGGGCTTGGAAACCAGAGGGCAAAATTTGTGCTTTGGTGTTTGTGGAAAGGAAATGCGGCGTATCTGCCTTCCACAGCTTCGAAACCAATACGCGGGGGCACGGAAAGCAGAGGGTAAATTTTGTGATTGGTTTTTGAGGAAAAGAAATGCCCCGTAACTGTCCTCCAATGCTTCGAAACCAGTAGACCGGGGGCTTGGAAGCGAAGGGTAAAATTTGTGATTAGGTTTTTGAGGAAAGGAAATGCGCCGTATCTGTTTTCCACAGCCCCGAAACCAATACGCGGGGGCACGGAAAGCAGAGGGTAAATTTTGTGATTGGTTTTTGAGGAAAAGAAATGCGCCGTATCTGTCCTCCAAAGCTTCGAAATCAGTAGACCTGGGGCTTGGAAACGAAGGGTAAAATTTGTGAATAGGTTTTGAAGAAAGGAAATGCGCCGTATCTGTTTTCCACAGCCCCGAAACCAATACGCGGGGGCACGGAAAGCACAGGGTAAATTTTGAGACTGGTTTTTGAGGAAAAGAAATGCGCCGTATCTGTCCTCCAAAGCTTCAAAACCAGTAGATCGGTGGCATCGAAGCGAAGGGTAAAATTTGTGAATAGGTTTTTGAGGAAAGGAAATGCGCCGTATCTGTTCTCCACAGCCCGGAAACCAATACGCGGTGGCATGCAAAGCACAGGGTAAATTTTGTGATTGGTTTTTGAGGAAAAGAAATGCGCCATATCTGTCCTCCAAAGCTTCGAAACCAGTAGACCGGTGGCTTGGAAGCGAAGGGTAAAATTTGTGAATAGGTATTTGAGGAAAGGAAATGCGCCGTATCTGTTTTCCACAGCCCCGAAACCAATACGCGGGGGCACGGAAAGCAGAGGGTAAAATTTGTGATTGGTTTTTGAGGAAAAGAAATGCACCGTATCTGTCCTCCAAAGCTTCGAAACCAGTAAGTAGATCGGTGGCTTCTAAGCGAAGGGTAAAATTTGTGAATAGGTTTTTGAGGAAAGGAAATGCGCCGTATCTGTTCTCCACAGCCCGGAAACCTATACGCGGGGGCATGCAAAGCACAGGGTAAATTTTGTGATTGGTTTTTGAGGAAAAGAAATGCGCCATATCTGTCCTGCAAAGCTTCGATACCAGTAGACCGGTGGCTTGGAAGCGAAGGGTAAAATTTGTGAATAGGTTTTTGAGGAAAGGAAATGCGCCGTATCTGTTTTCCACAGGCCCCGAAACCTATACGCGGGGGCATGCAAAGCACAGGGTAAATTTTGTGATTGGTTTTTGAGGAAAAGAAATGCGCCATATCTGTCCTCCAAAGCTTCGAAACCAGTAGACCGGGCGCTTGGAAGCGAAGGGTAAAATTTGTGAATAGGTTTTTGAGGAAAGGAAATGCTCCGTATCTGTTTTCCACAGCCCCGAAACCAATACGCGTGGGCACGGAAAGCAGAGGGTAAAATTTGTTATTGGTTTTTGAGGAAAGAAATGCACCGTATCTGTCCTCCAAAGCTTCGAAACCAGTAGACCGGGGGCTTGGAAGCGAAGGGTAAAATTTGTGAATACGTTTTTGAGGAAAGGAAATGCGCCGTATCTGTTTTCCACACCCCCGAAACCAATACGCGGATGCACGGAAAGCAGAGGGTAAATTTTGTGATTGGTTTTTGAGGAAAAGAAATGCACCGTATCTGTCCTCCAAAGCTTCGAAACCAGTAGACCGGGGGCTTGGAAGCGAAGGGTAAAATTTGTGAATAGGTTTCTGAGGAAAGGAAATGCGCCGTATCTGTTTTCCACAGCCCCGGCACCAATACGCGGATGCACGGAAAGCAGAGGGTAAATTTTGTGATTGGTTTTTGAGGAAAAGAAATGCCCCGTATCTGTCCTCCAAAGCTTCGAAACCAGTAGAGCGGGGGCTTCGAAGCGAAGGGTAAAATTTGTGACTAGGTTTTGAAGAAAGGAAATGCGCCGTGTCTGTTTTCCACAGCCCCGAAACCAATACGCGGGGGCACGGAAAGCAGAGGGTAAATTTTCTGATTGGTTTTTGAGGAAAAGAAATGCCCCGTATCTGTCCTCCAAAGCTTCGAAACCAGTAGAGCGGGGGCTTCGAAGCGAAGGGTAAAATTTGTGACTAGGTTTTGAAGAAAGGAAATGCGCCGTGTCTGTTTTCCACAGCCCCGAAACCAATACGCGGGGGCACGGAAAGCAGAGGGTAAATTTTCTGATTGGTTTTTGCGGAAAAGAAATGCGCCGTATCTGTCCTCCAAAGCTTCGAAACCAGTAGACCGGGGGCTTAGAAGCGAAGGGTAAAATTTGTGAATAGGTTTTTGAGGAAAGGAAATGCGCCGTATCTGTTTTCGACAGCCCCGAAACCAATACGCGGAGGCACGGAAAGCAGAGGGTAAAATTTGTGATTGGTTTTTGAGGAAAAGAAATGCACCGTATCTTTCCTCCAAAGCTTCGAAACCAGTAGACTGGGGGCATGGAAGGGAAGGGTGAAATTTGTGAATGCGTTTTTGAGGAAAGGAAATGCGCCGTATCTGTTTTCCACAGCCGCGAAACCAATACGTGGATGCACGGAAAGCAGAGGGTAAATTTTGTGATTGGCTTTTGAGGAAAAGAAATGCGCCGTATCTGTCCACCAAAGCTTCGAAACCAGTAGACCGGGGGCTTGGAAGCGAAGGGTAAAATTTGTGATTAGGTTTTTGAGGAAAGGAAATGCGCCGTATATGTTCTCCACAGCCCGGAAACCTATACGCGGGGGCATGCAAAGCACAGGGTAAATTTTGTGATTGGTTTCTGAGGAAAAGAAATGCGCCATATCTGTCCTCCAAAGCTTCGAAACCAGTAGACCGGTGGCTTGGAAGCGAAGGGTAAAATTTGTGAATAGGTTTTTGAGGAAAGGAAATGCGCCGTATCTGTTTTCCACAGGCCCCGAAACCAATACGCGGGGGCACGGAAAGCAGAGGGTAAATTTTCTGATTGGTTTTTGCGGAAAAGAAATGCGCCGTATCTGTCCTCCAAAGCTTCGAAACCAGTAGACCGGGGGCTTGGAAGCGAAGGGTAAAATTTGTGAATAGGTTTTTGAGGAAAGGAAATGCGCCGTATCTGTTTTCCACAGCTCCGAAACCAATACGCGGGGGCACGGAAAGCAGAGGGTAAATTTTGTGATTGGTTTTTGAGGAAAAGAAATGCACCGTATATGTCCTCCAAAGCTTCGAAACCAGTAGACCGGGCGCTTGGAAGCGAAGGGTAAAATTTGTGAATAGGTTTTTGAGGAAAGGAAATGCGCCGTATCTGTTTTCCACAGCCCCGGAACAAATACGCGGATGCACGGAAAGCAGAGGGTAAATTTTGTGATTGGTTTTTGAGGAAAAGAAATGCCCCGTATCTGTCCTCCAAAGCTTCGAAACCAGTAGAGCGGGGGCTTCGAAGCGAAGGGTAAAATTTGTGACTAGGTTTTGAAGAAAGGAAATGCGCCGTGTCTGTTTTCCACAGCCCCGGAACCAATACGCGGATGCACGGAAAGCAGAGGGTAAATTTTGTGATTGGTTTTTGAGGAAAAGAAATGCCCCGTATCTGTCCTCCAAAGCTTCGAAACCAGTAGAGCGGGGGCTTCGAAGCGAAGGGTAAAATTTGTGACTAGGTTTTGAAGAAAGGAAATGCGCCGTGTCTGTTTTCCACAGCCCCGAAACCAATACGCGGGGGCACGGAAAGCAGAGGGTAAATTTTCTGATTGGTTTTTGCGGAAAAGAAATGCGCCATATCTGTCCTCCAAAGCTTTGAAACCAGTAGACCGGGGGCTTAGAAGCGAAGGGTAAAATTTGTGAATAGGTTTTTGAGGAAAGGAAATGCGCCGTATCTGTTTTCGACAGCCCCGAAACCAATACGCGGAGGCACGGAAAGCAGAGGGTAAAATTTGTGATTGGTTTTTGAGGAAAAGAAATGCACCGTATCTTTCCTCCAAAGCTTCGAAACCAGTAGACCGGGGGCTTGGAAGGGAAGGGTAAAATTTGTGAATACGTTTTTGAGGAAAGGAAATGCGCCGTATCTGTTTTCCACAGCCGCGAAACCAATACGCGGATGCACGGAAAGCAGAGGGTAAATTTTGTGATTGGCTTTTGAGGAAAAGAAATGCGCCGTATCTGTCCACCAAAGCTTCGAAACCAGTAGACCGGGGGCTTGGAAGCGAAGGGTAAAATTTGTGATTAGGTTTTTGAGGAAAGGAAATGCGCCGTATCTGTTTTCCACAGCCCCGAACCAATATGCGGGGGCACGGAAAGCAGAGGGTAAATTTTGTGATTGGCTTATGAGGAAAATAAATGCCCCGTATCTGTCCACCAAAGCTTCGAAACCAGTAGACCGGGGGCTTGGAAGCGAAGGGTAAAATTTGTGAATACGTTTTTGAGGAAAGAAAATGCGCCGTATCTGTTTTCCGCAGCCCCGAAACCAATACGCGGGGGCACGGAAAGCAGAGGGTAAATTTTGTGATTGGCTTTTGAGGAAAAGAAATGCGCCGTGTCTGTCCTCCAAAGCTTCGAAACCAGTAGACCGGGGGCTTGGAAGCGAAGGGTAAAATTTGTGAATAGGTTTTTGAGGAAATTAAATGCGCCGTATATGTTCTCCACAGCCCGGAAACCTATACGCGGGGGCATGCAAAGCACAGGGTAAATTTTGTGATTGGTTTCTGAGGAAAAGAAATGCGCCATATCTGTCCTCCAAAGCTTCGAAACCAGTAGACCGGTGGCTTGGAAGCGAAGGGTAAAATTTGTGAATAGGTTTTTGAGGAAAGGAAATGCGCCGTATCTGTTTTCCACAGGCCCCGAAACCAATACGCGGGGGCACGGAAAGCAGAGGGTAAATTTTCTGATTGGTTTTTGCGGAAAAGAAATGCGCCGTATCTGTCCTCCAAAGCTTCGAAACCAGTAGACCGGGGGCTTGGAAGCGAAGGGTAAAATTTGTGAATAGGTTTTTGAGGAAAGGAAATGCGCCGTATCTGTTTTCCACAGCCCCGAAACCAATACGCGGGGGCACGGAAAGCACAGGGTAAATTTTGAGATTGGTTTTTGAGGAAAAGAAATGCCCCGTATCTGTCCTCCAAAGCTTCGAAACCAGTAGACCGGGGGCTTGGGAGCGAAGGGTAAAATTTGTGAATAGGTTTTTGAGGAAAGGAGATGCGCCGTATCTGTTTTCCACAGCCCCGAAACCAATACGCGGGGGCACGGAAAACAGAGGGTAAATTTTGTGATTGGTTTTTGAGGAAAAGAAATGCGCCGTATCTGTCCTCCAAAGCTTTGAAACCAGTAGACCGGGGGCTTGGAAGCGAAGGGTAAAATTTGTGAATAGGATTTTTAGGAGAGGAAATGCGCCGTATCTGTTTTCCACAGCTCCGAAACCAATACGCGGGGGCTCGAAAGCAGAGGGTATAATTTGTGATTGGTTTTTGAGGAAAAGAAATGCGCCGTATCTGTTTTCCACAGCTCCGAAACCAATACGCGGGGGCTCGGAAAGCGGATGGTAAAATTTGTGAATAGGTTTTTGAGGGAAGGAAATGCGCCATATCTGTTTTCCACAGCCCCGAAACCAATACGTGGGGGCACGCAAAGCACAGGGTAAATTTTGTGATTGGTTTTTGAGGTAAAGAAATGCGCCGTATCTGTCCTCCAAAGCTTCGAAACCAGTAGACCGGGGGCTTGGAAGCGAAGGGTAAAATTTGTGAATAGGTTTTTGAGGGAAGGAAATGCGCCGTATCTGTTTTCCACAGCCCCGAAACCAATACGCGGGGGCACGGAAAGCAGAGGGTAAAATTTGTGATTGGTTTTTGTGGAAAAGAAATGCACCATATCTGTCCTCCAAAGCTTCGAAACCAGTAGACCGGGGGCTTGGAAGCAAAAGGTAAAATTTGTGAATACGTTTTTGAGGAAAGGAAATGCGCCGTATCTGTTTTCCACAGCCCCGAAACCAATACGCGGATGCACGGAAAGCAGAGGGTAAATTTTGTGATTGGTTTTTGAGGAAAAGAATTGCCCCGTATCTGTCCTCCAATGCTTCGAAACCAGTAGACCGGGGGCTTGGAAGCGAAGGGTAAAATTTGTGATTAGGTTTTAGAGGAAAGTAAATGCGCCGTATCTGTTTTCCACAGCCCCGAAACCAATACGCGGGGGCACGGAAAGCAGAGGGTAAATTTTGTGATTGGTTTTTGAGGAAAAGAAATGCGCCGTATCTGTCCTCCAAAGCTTCGAAACCAGCAGACCGGGGGCTTGGAAGCAAAGGGTAAAATTTGTGAATAGGCTTTTGAGGAAAGGAAATGCGCCGTATCTGTTTTCCACAGCCCCGAAACCAATACGCGGGGGCACGGAAAGCAGAGGGTAAATTTTGTGATTGGCTTTTGAGGAAAAGAAATGCCCCGTATCTGTCCTCCAAAGCTTCGAAACCAGTAGACCGGGGGCGTGGAAGCGAAGGGTAAAATTTGTGAATAGGTTTTGAAGAAAGGAAATGCGCCGTATCTGTTTTCCACAGCCCCGCAACCAATACGCGGGGGCACGGAAAGCAGAGGGTAAATTTTGTGATTGGTTTTTGAGGAAAAGAAATGCGCCGTATCTGTCCTCCAAAGCTTCGAAGCCAGTAGAGCGGGGGCTTGGAAGCGAAGGGTAAAATTCGTGAATAGGTTGTTGAGGAAAGGAAATGCGCCGTATCTGTTTTCCACAGCTCCGAAACCAATACGCGGTGGCTCGAAAGCAGAGGGTAAATTTTGTGATTGGTTATTGAGGAAAAGAAATGCGCCGTATCTGTCCTCCAAAGCTTCGAAACCAGTAGACCGGGGGCTTGGAAGCAAAGGGTAAAATTTGTGAATAGGTTTTAAAGGAAAGGAAATGCGCCGTATCTGTTTTCCACAGCCCCGAAACCAATACGCGGATGCACGGAAAGCAGAGGGTAAATTTTGTGATTGGTTTTTGAGGAAAAGAAATGCGCCATATCTGTCCTCCAAAGCTTCGAAACCAGTAGACCGGGGGCTTGGAAGCGAAGGGTAAAATTTGTGAATACGTTTTTGAGGAAAGGAAATGCGCCGTATCTGTTTTCCACAGCCCCGAAACCAATACGCGGGGGCACGGAAAGCAGAGGGTAAATTTTGTGATTGGCTTTTGAGGAAAAGAAATGCCCCGTATCTGTCCTCCAAAGCTTCGAAACCAGTAGACCGGGGGCGTGGAAGCGAAGGGTAAAATTTGTGAATAGGTTTTGAAGAAAGGAAATGCGCCGTATCTGTTTTCCACAGCCCCGCAACCAATACGCGGGGGCACGGAAAGCAGAGGGTAAATTTTGTGATTGGTTTTTGAGGAAAAGAAATGCGCCGTATCTGTCCTCCAAAGCTTCGAAGCCAGTAGAGCGGGGGCTTGGAAGCGAAGGGTAAAATTCGTGAATAGGTTTTTGAGGAAAGTAAATGCGCCGTATCTGTTTTCCACAGCCCCGAAACCAATACGCGGGGGCACGGAAAGCAGAGGGTAAATTTTGTGATTGGTTTTTGAGGAAAAGAAATGCGCCGTATCTGTCCTCCAAAGCTTCGAAACCAGTAGAGCGGGGGCTTGGAAGCGAAGGGTAAAATTTGTGAATAGGTTGTTGAGGAAAGGAAATGCGCCGTATCTGTTTTCCACAGCTCCGAAACCAATACGCGGTGGCTCGAAAGCAGAGGGTAAGTTTTGTGAGTGGTTTTGAGGAAAAGAAATGCGCCGTATCTGTTTTCCACAGCTCCGAAACCAATACGCGGGGGCTCGGAAAGCGGAGGGTAAAATTTGTGAATAGGTTTTTGAGGGGAGGAAATGCGCCGTATCTGTTTTCCACAGCCCCGATACCAATACGCGGGGCACGGAAACAAGAGGGTAAATTTTAGATTGGTTTTTGAGGAAAAGAAATGCCCCGTATCTGTCCTCCAAACCTTCGAAACCAGTTGACCGGGGGCTTGGAAGCGAAGGGTAAAATTTGTGAATAGGTTTTTGAGGAAAGGAGATGCACCGTATCTGTTTTCCACAGCCCCGCAACCAATACGCGGGGGCACGGAAAGCAGAGGGTAAATTTTGTGATTGGTTTTTGAGGAAAAGAAATGCGCCGTATCTGTCCTCCAAAGCTTCGAAACCAGTAGACCGGGGGCTTGGAAGCGAAGGGTAAAATTTGTGAATATGCTTTTGAGGAAAGGAAATGCGCCGTATCTGTTTTCCACAGCCCCGAAACTAATACGCGGGGGCACGGAAAGCAGAGGGTAAATTTTGTGATTGGTTTTTGAGGAAAAGAAATGCGCCGTATCTGTCCTCCAATGCTTCGAAACCAGTAGAGCGGGGGCTTGGAAGCGAAGGGTAAAATTTGTGAATAGGTTGTTGAGGAAAGGAAATGCGCCGTATCTGTTTTCCACAGCTCCGAAACCAATACGCGGTGGCTCGAAAGCAGAGGGTAAGTTTTGTGAGTGGTTTTTGAGGAAAAGAAATGCGCCGTATCTGTCCTTCAACGTTTCGAAACCAGTAGACCGGGGGCTTGGAAGCGAAGGGTAAAATTTGTGAATAGGATTTTGAGGCAAGGAAATGCGCCGTATCTGTTTTCCACAGCTCCGAAGCCAATACGCGGGGGCTCGAAAGGAGAGGGTATAATTTGTGATTGGTTTTGAGGAAAAGAAATGCGCCGTATCTGTTGTCCACAGCCCCGAAACCAATACGCGGGGGCACGGAAAGCACAGGGTAAATTTTGAGATTGGTTTTTGAGGAAAAGAAATGCCCCGTATCTGTCCTCCAAAGCTTCGAAACCAGTAGACCGGGGGCTTGGGAGCGAAGGGTAAAATTTGTGAATAGGTTTTTGAGGAAAGGAGATGCGCCGTATCTGTTTTCCACAGCCCCGAAACCAATACGCGGGGCACGGAAAACAGAGGGTAAATTTTGTGATTGGTTTTTGAGGAAAAGAAATGCGCCGTATCTGTCCTCCAAAGCTTTGAAACCAGTAGACCGGGGGCTTGGAAGCGAAGGGTAAAATTTGTGAATAGGATTTTTAGGAGAGGAAATGCGCCGTATCTGTTTTCCACAGCTCCGAAACCAATACGCGGGGGCTCGAAAGCAGAGGGTATAATTTGTGATTGGTTTTTGAGGAAAAGAAATGCGCCGTATCTGTTTTCCACAGCTCCGAAACCAATACGCGGGGGCTCGGAAAGCGGATGGTAAAATTTGTGAATAGGTTTTTGAGGGAAGGAAATGCGCCATATCTGTTTTCCACAGCCCCGAAACCAATACGTGGGGGCACGCAAAGCACAGGGTAAATTTTGTGATTGGTTTTTGAGGTAAAGAAATGCGCCGTATCTGTCCTCCAAAGCTTCGAAACCAGTAGACCGGGGGCTTGGAAGCGAAGGGTAAAATTTGTGAATAGGTTTTTGAGGGAAGGAAATGCGCCGTATCTGTTTTCCACAGCCCCGAAACCAATACGCGGGGGCACGGAAAGCAGAGGGTAAAATTTGTGATTGGTTTTTGTGGAAAAGAAATGCACCATATCTGTCCTCCAAAGCTTCGAAACCAGTAGACCGGGGGCTTGGAAGCAAAAGGTAAAATTTGTGAATACGTTTTTGAGGAAAGGAAATGCGCCGTATCTGTTTTCCACAGCCCCGAAACCAATACGCGGATGCACGGAAAGCAGAGGGTAAATTTTGTGATTGGTTTTTGAGGAAAAGAATTGCCCCGTATCTGTCCTCCAATGCTTCGAAACCAGTAGACCGGGGGCTTGGAAGCGAAGGGTAAAATTTGTGATTAGGTTTTAGAGGAAAGTAAATGCGCCGTATCTGTTTTCCACAGCCCCGAAACCAATACGCGGGGGCACGGAAAGCAGAGGGTAAATTTTGTGATTGGTTTTTGAGGAAAAGAAATGCGCCGTATCTGTCCTCCAAAGCTTCGAAACCAGCAGACCGGGGGCTTGGAAGCAAAGGGTAAAATTTGTGAATAGGCTTTTGAGGAAAGGAAATGCGCCGTATCTGTTTTCCACAGCCCCGAAACCAATACGCGGGGGCACGGAAAGCAGAGGGTAAATTTTGTGATTGGCTTTTGAGGAAAAGAAATGCCCCGTATCTGTCCTCCAAAGCTTCGAAACCAGTAGACCGGGGGCGTGGAAGCGAAGGGTAAAATTTGTGAATAGGTTTTGAAGAAAGGAAATGCGCCGTATCTGTTTTCCACAGCCCCGCAACCAATACGCGGGGGCACGGAAAGCAGAGGGTAAATTTTGTGATTGGTTTTTGAGGAAAAGAAATGCGCCGTATCTGTCCTCCAAAGCTTCGAAGCCAGTAGAGCGGGGGCTTGGAAGCGAAGGGTAAAATTCGTGAATAGGTTGTTGAGGAAAGGAAATGCGCCGTATCTGTTTTCCACAGCTCCGAAACCAATACGCGGTGGCTCGAAAGCAGAGGGTAAATTTTGTGATTGGTTATTGAGGAAAAGAAATGCGCCGTATCTGTCCTCCAAAGCTTCGAAACCAGTAGACCGGGGGCTTGGAAGCAAAGGGTAAAATTTGTGAATAGGTTTTAAAGGAAAGGAAATGCGCCGTATCTGTTTTCCACAGCCCCGAAACCAATACGCGGATGCACGGAAAGCAGAGGGTAAATTTTGTGATTGGTTTTTGAGGAAAAGAAATGCGCCATATCTGTCCTCCAAAGCTTCGAAACCAGTAGACCGGGGGCTTGGAAGCGAAGGGTAAAATTTGTGAATACGTTTTTGAGGAAAGGAAATGCGCCGTATCTGTTTTCCACAGCCCCGAAACCAATACGCGGGGGCACGGAAAGCAGAGGGTAAATTTTGTGATTGGCTTTTGAGGAAAAGAAATGCCCCGTATCTGTCCTCCAAAGCTTCGAAACCAGTAGACCGGGGGCGTGGAAGCGAAGGGTAAAATTTGTGAATAGGTTTTGAAGAAAGGAAATGCGCCGTATCTGTTTTCCACAGCCCCGCAACCAATACGCGGGGGCACGGAAAGCAGAGGGTAAATTTTGTGATTGGTTTTTGAGGAAAAGAAATGCGCCGTATCTGTCCTCCAAAGCTTCGAAGCCAGTAGAGCGGGGGCTTGGAAGCGAAGGGTAAAATTCGTGAATAGGTTTTTGAGGAAAGTAAATGCGCCGTATCTGTTTTCCACAGCCCCGAAACCAATACGCGGGGGCACGGAAAGCAGAGGGTAAATTTTGTGATTGGTTTTTGAGGAAAAGAAATGCGCCGTATCTGTCCTCCAAAGCTTCGAAACCAGTAGAGCGGGGGCTTGGAAGCGAAGGGTAAAATTTGTGAATAGGTTGTTGAGGAAAGGAAATGCGCCGTATCTGTTTTCCACAGCTCCGAAACCAATACGCGGTGGCTCGAAAGCAGAGGGTAAGTTTTGTGAGTGGTTTTGAGGAAAAGAAATGCGCCGTATCTGTTTTCCACAGCTCCGAAACCAATACGCGGGGGCTCGGAAAGCGGAGGGTAAAATTTGTGAATAGGTTTTTGAGGGGAGGAAATGCGCCGTATCTGTTTTCCACAGCCCCGATACCAATACGCGGGGCACGGAAACAAGAGGGTAAATTTTAGATTGGTTTTTGAGGAAAAGAAATGCCCCGTATCTGTCCTCCAAACCTTCGAAACCAGTTGACCGGGGGCTTGGAAGCGAAGGGTAAAATTTGTGAATAGGTTTTTGAGGAAAGGAGATGCACCGTATCTGTTTTCCACAGCCCCGCAACCAATACGCGGGGGCACGGAAAGCAGAGGGTAAATTTTGTGATTGGTTTTTGAGGAAAAGAAATGCGCCGTATCTGTCCTCCAAAGCTTCGAAACCAGTAGACCGGGGGCTTGGAAGCGAAGGGTAAAATTTGTGAATATGCTTTTGAGGAAAGGAAATGCGCCGTATCTGTTTTCCACAGCCCCGAAACTAATACGCGGGGGCACGGAAAGCAGAGGGTAAATTTTGTGATTGGTTTTTGAGGAAAAGAAATGCGCCGTATCTGTCCTCCAATGCTTCGAAACCAGTAGAGCGGGGGCTTGGAAGCGAAGGGTAAAATTTGTGAATAGGTTGTTGAGGAAAGGAAATGCGCCGTATCTGTTTTCCACAGCTCCGAAACCAATACGCGGTGGCTCGAAAGCAGAGGGTAAGTTTTGTGAGTGGTTTTTGAGGAAAAGAAATGCGCCGTATCTGTCCTTCAACGTTTCGAAACCAGTAGACCGGGGGCTTGGAAGCGAAGGGTAAAATTTGTGAATAGGATTTTGAGGCAAGGAAATGCGCCGTATCTGTTTTCCACAGCTCCGAAGCCAATACGCGGGGGCTCGAAAGGAGAGGGTATAATTTGTGATTGGTTTTGAGGAAAAGAAATGCGCCGTATCTGTTTTCCACAGCTCCGAAACCAATACGCGGGGGCTCGGAAAGCGGAGGGTAAAATTTGTGAATAGGTTTTTGAGGGGAGGAAATGCGCCGTATCTGTTTTCCACAGCCCCGATACCAATACGCGGGGCACAGAAACAAGAGGGTAAATTTTGAGATTGGTTTTTGAGGAAAAGAAATGCCTCGTATCTGTCCTCCAAACCTTCGAAACCAGTTGACCGGGGGCTTGGAAGCGAAGGGTAAAAATTGTGAATAGGATTTTGAGGAAAGGAGATGCGCCGTATCTGTTTTCCACAGCCCCGCAACCAATACGCGGGGGCACGGAAAGCAGAGGGTAAATTTTGTGATTGGTTTTTGAGGAAAAGAAATGCGCCGTATCTGTCCTCCAAAGCTTCGAAACCAGTAGACCGGGGGCTTGGAAGCGAAGGGTAAAATTTGTGAATAGGATTTTGAGGCAAGGAAATGCGCCGTATCTGTTTTCCACAGCTCCGAAACCAATACGCGGGGGCTCGAAAGGAGAGGGTATAATTTGTGATTGGTTTTTGAAGAAAAGAAATGCGCCGTATCTGTTTTCCACAGCTCCGAAACCAATACGCGGTGGCTCGAAAGCAGAGGGTAAGTTTTGTGATTGGTTTTTGAGGAAAAGAAATGCGCCGTATCTGTCCTCCAAAGCTTCGAAACCAGTAGAGCGGGGGCTTGGAAGCGAAGGGTAAAATTTGTGAATAGGTTGTTGAGGAAAGGAAATGCGCCGTATCTGTTTTCCACAGCTCCGAAACCAATACGCGGGGGCACGGAAAGCAGAGGGTAAATTTTGTGATTGGCTTTTGAGGAAAAGAAATGCGCCGTATCTGTCCTCCAAAGCTTCGAAACCAGTAGACCGGTGGCTTGGAAGCGAAGGGTAAAATTTGTGAATAGGTTTTGAAGAAAGGAAATGCGCCGTATCTGTTTTCCACAGCCCCGCAACCAATACGCGGGGGCACGGAAAGCAGAGGGTAAATTTTGTGATTGGTTTTTGAGGAAAAGAAATGCGCCGTATCTGTCCTCCAAAGCTTCGAAACCAGTAGAGCGGGGGCTTGGAAGCGAAGGGTAAAATTTGTGAATAGGTTGTTGAGGAAAGGAAATGCGCCGTATCTGTTTTCCACAGCTCCGAAACCAATACGCGGTGGCTCGAAAGCAGAGGGTAAGTTTTGTGAGTGGTTTTTGAGGAAAAGAAATACGCCGTATCTGTCCTCCAAAGCTTCGAAACCAGTAGACCGGGGGCATGGAAGCGAAGGGTAAAATTTGTGAATACGTTTTTGAGGAAAGGAAATGCGCCGTATCTGTTTTCCACAGCCCCGAAACCAATATGCGGGGGCACGGAAAGCAGAGGGTAAATTTTGTGATTGGTTTTGAGGAAACGAAATGCGCGGTATCTGTCCTCCAAAGCTTCGAAACCAGTAGACCGGGGGCTTGGAAGCGAAGGGTAAAATTTGTGAATAGGTTTTCGAGGAAACGAAATGCGCCGTTTCTGTTTTCCACAGCCCCGAAACCAATACGCGGGGGCACGGAAAGCAGAGCGTAAAATTTCTTCATTGGTTTTTGAGGAAAAGAAATGCGCCGTATCTGTCCTCCAAAGCTTAGAAACCAGTAGACCGGGGGCTTGGAAGCGAAGGGTAAAATTTGTGAATAGGTTTTTGAGGAAAGGAAATGCGCCGTATCTGTTTTCCACAGCCCCGAAACCATTACGCGGGGGCACGGAAAGCAGAGGGTAAATTTTGTGATTGGTTTTTGAGGAAAAGAAATGCGCCGTATCTGTCCTCCAAAGCTTCAAAACCAGTAGATCGGTGGCATCGAAGCGAAGGGTAAAATTTGTGAATAGGTTTTTGAGGAAAGGAAATGCGCCGTATCTGTTCTCCACAGCCCGGAAACCAATACGCGGTGGCACGGAAAGCACAGGGTAAATTTTGTGATTGGTTTTTGAGGAAAAGAAATGCGCCATATCTGTCCTCCAAAGCTTCGAAACCAGTAGACCGGTGGCTTGGAAGCGAAGGGTAAAATTTGTGAATAGGTATTTGAGGAAAGGAAATGCGCCGTATCTGTTTTCCACAGCCCCGAAACCAATACGCGGGGGCACGGAAAGCAGAGGGTAAAATTTGTGATTGGTTTTTGAGGAAAAGAAATGCACCGTATCTGTCCTCCAAAGCTTCGAAACCAGTAGACTGGGGGCTTGGAAGGGAAGGGTGAAATTTGTGAATACGTTTTTGAGGAAAGGAAATGCGCCGTATCTGTTTTCCACAGCCGCGAAACCAATACGCGGATGCACGGAAAGCAGAGGGTAAATTTTGTGATTGGTTTTGAGCAAAGGAAATGCGCCGTATCTGTTTTCCACAGCTCCGAAACCAATACGCGGGGGCTCGAAAGCAGAGGGTATAATTTGTGATTGGTTTTTGAGGAAAATAAATGCGCCGTATCTGTTTTCCACAGCTCCGAAACCAATACACGGGGGCTCGGAAAGCGGAGGGTAAAATTTGTGAATAGTATTTTGAGGAAAGGAAATGCGCCGTATCTGTTTTCCACAGCCCCGAAACCAATACGCGAGGGCACGCAAAGCACAGGGTAAATTTTGTGATTGGTTTTTCAGGAAAAGAAATGCACCGTATCTGTCCTCCAAAGCTTCGAAACCAGTAGACCAGGGGCTTGGAAGCGAAGGGTAAAATTTGTGAATAGGTTTTTGAGGAAAGGAAATGCGCCATATCTGTTTTCCACAGCCCCGAAACCAATGCGCGGGGGCACGGAAAGCAAGGGTAAAATTTGTGATTAGTTTTTGAGGAAAGAAAATGCGCCGTATGTTTACCACAGCTCCGAAACCAATACGCGGGGGCTCGGAAAGCTGAGGGTAAAATTTTTTCATTGGTTTTTGAGGAAAAGAAACGCGCCGTATCTGCCTTCCACGGCTTCGAAACCAGTAGACCAGGAGCTTGGAAAGCAAAGGGTAAAATTTGTGAATAGGTTTATGAGGAAATGAAATGCGCCGTATCTGCCTTCCGCAGTTTCGAAATCAGTAGACCGGGGGCTTGGAAACCAGAGGGTAAAATTTGTGCTTTGGTGTTTGTGGAAAGGAAATGCGGCGTATCTGCCTTCCACAGCTTCGAAACCAATACGCGGGGGCACGGAAAGCAGAGGGTAAATTTTGTGATTGGTTTTTGAGGAAAAGAAATGCCCCGTAACTGTCCTCCAATGCTTCGAAACCAGTAGACCGGGGGCTTGGAAGCGAAGGGTAAAATTTGTGATTAGGTTTTTGAGGAAAGGAAATGCGCCGTATCTGTTTTCCACAGCCCCGAAACCAATACGCGGGGGCACGGAAAGCAGAGGGTAAATTTTGTGATTGGTTTTTGAGGAAAAGAGATGCGCCGTATCTGTCCTCCAAAGCTTCGAAATCAGTAGACCTGGGGCTTGGAAACGAAGGGTAAAATTTGTGAATAGGTTTTGAAGAAAGGAAATGCGCCGTATCTGTTTTCCACAGCCCCGAAACCAATACGCGGGGGCACGGAAAGCACAGGGTAAATTTTGAGACTGGTTTTTGAGGAAAAGAAATGCGCCGTATCTGTCCTCCAAAGCTTCAAAACCAGTAGATCGGTGGCATCGAAGCGAAGGGTAAAATTTGTGAATAGGTTTTTGAGGAAAGGAAATGCGCCGTATCTGTTCTCCACAGCCCGGAAACCAATACGCGGTGGCATGCAAAGCACAGGGTAAATTTTGTGATTGGTTTTTGAGGAAAAGAAATGCGCCATATCTGTCCTCCAAAGCTTCGAAACCAGTAGACCGGTGGCTTGGAAGCGAAGGGTAAAATTTGTGAATAGGTATTTGAGGAAAGGAAATGCGCCGTATCTGTTTTCCACAGCCCCGAAACCAATACGCGGGGGCACGGAAAGCAGAGGGTAAAATTTGTGATTGGTTTTTGAGGAAAAGAAATGCACCGTATCTGTCCTCCAAAGCTTCGAAACCAGTAAGTAGATCGGTGGCTTCTAAGCGAAGGGTAAAATTTGTGAATAGGTTTTTGAGGAAAGGAAATGCGCCGTATCTGTTCTCCACAGCCCGGAAACCTATACGCGGGGGCATGCAAAGCACAGGGTAAATTTTGTGATTGGTTTTTGAGGAAAAGAAATGCGCCATATCTGTCCTGCAAAGCTTCGAAACCAGTAGACCGGTGGCTTGGAAGCGAAGGGTAAAATTTGTGAATAGGTTTTTGAGGAAAGGAAATGCGCCGTATCTGTTTTCCACAGGCCCCGAAACCTATACGCGGGGGCATGCAAAGCACAGGGTAAATTTTGTGATTGGTTTTTGAGGAAAAGAAATGCGCCATATCTGTCCTCCAAAGCTTCGAAACCAGTAGACCGGGCGCTTGGAAGCGAAGGGTAAAATTTGTGAATAGGTTTTTGAGGAAAGGAAATGCTCCGTATCTGTTTTCCACAGCCCCGAAACCAATACGCGTGGGCACGGAAAGCAGAGGGTAAAATTTGTTATTGGTTTTTGAGGAAAGAAATGCACCGTATCTGTCCTCCAAAGCTTCGAAACCAGTAGACCGGGGGCTTGGAAGCGAAGGGTAAAATTTGTGAATACGTTTTTGAGGAAAGGAAATGCGCCGTATCTGTTTTCCACACCCCCGAAACCAATACGCGGATGCACGGAAAGCAGAGGGTAAATTTTGTGATTGGTTTTTGAGGAAAAGAAATGCACCGTATCTGTCCTCCAAAGCTTCGAAACCAGTAGACCGGGGGCTTGGAAGCGAAGGGTAAAATTTGTGAATAGGTTTCTGAGGAAAGGAAATGCGCCGTATCTGTTTTCCACAGCCCCGGCACCAATACGCGGATGCACGGAAAGCAGAGGGTAAATTTTGTGATTGGTTTTTGAGGAAAAGAAATGCCCCGTATCTGTCCTCCAAAGCTTCGAAACCAGTAGAGCGGGGGCTTCGAAGCGAAGGGTAAAATTTGTGACTAGGTTTTGAAGAAAGGAAATGCGCCGTGTCTGTTTTCCACAGCCCCGAAACCAATACGCGGGGGCACGGAAAGCAGAGGGTAAATTTTCTGATTGGTTTTTGAGGAAAAGAAATGCCCCGTATCTGTCCTCCAAAGCTTCGAAACCAGTAGAGCGGGGGCTTCGAAGCGAAGGGTAAAATTTGTGACTAGGTTTTGAAGAAAGGAAATGCGCCGTGTCTGTTTTCCACAGCCCCGAAACCAATACGCGGGGGCACGGAAAGCAGAGGGTAAATTTTCTGATTGGTTTTTGCGGAAAAGAAATGCGCCGTATCTGTCCTCCAAAGCTTCGAAACCAGTAGACCGGGGGCTTAGAAGCGAAGGGTAAAATTTGTGAATAGGTTTTTGAGGAAAGGAAATGCGCCGTATCTGTTTTCGACAGCCCCGAAACCAATACGCGGAGGCACGGAAAGCAGAGGGTAAAATTTGTGATTGGTTTTTGAGGAAAAGAAATGCACCGTATCTTTCCTCCAAAGCTTCGAAACCAGTAGACTGGGGGCTTGGAAGGGAAGGGTGAAATTTGTGAATACGTTTTTGAGGAAAGGAAATGCGCCGTATCTGTTTTCCACAGCCGCGAAACCAATACGCGGATGCACGGAAAGCAGAGGGTAAATTTTGTGATTGGCTTTTGAGGAAAAGAAATGCGCCGTATCTGTCCACCAAAGCTTCGAAACCAGTAGACCGGGGGCTTGGAAGCGAAGGGTAAAATTTGTGATTAGGTTTTTGAGGAAAGGAAATGCGCCGTATATGTTCTCCACAGCCCGGAAACCTATACGCGGGGGCATGCAAAGCACAGGGTAAATTTTGTGATTGGTTTCTGAGGAAAAGAAATGCGCCATATCTGTCCTCCAAAGCTTCGAAACCAGTAGACCGGTGGCTTGGAAGCGAAGGGTAAAATTTGTGAATAGGTTTTTGAGGAAAGGAAATGCGCCGTATCTGTTTTCCACAGGCCCCGAAACCAATACGCGGGGGCACGGAAAGCAGAGGGTAAATTTTCTGATTGGTTTTTGCGGAAAAGAAATGCGCCGTATCTGTCCTCCAAAGCTTCGAAACCAGTAGACCGGGGGCTTGGAAGCGAAGGGTAAAATTTGTCAATAGGTTTTTGAGGAAAGGAAATGCGCCGTATCTGTTTTCCACAGCTCCGAAACCAATACGCGGGGGCACGGAAAGCAGAGGGTAAATTTTGTGATTGGTTTTTGAGGAAAAGAAATGCACCGTATATGTCCTCCAAAGCTTCGAAACCAGTAGACCGGGCGCTTGGAAGCGAAGGGTAAAATTTGTGAATAGGTTTTTGAGGAAAGGAAATGCGCCGTATCTGTTTTCCACAGCCCCGGAACCAATACGCGGATGCACGGAAAGCAGAGGGTAAATTTTGTGATTGGTTTTTGAGGAAAAGAAATGCCCCGTATCTGTCCTCCAAAGCTTCGAAACCAGTAGAGCGGGGGCTTCGAAGCGAAGGGTAAAATTTGTGACTAGGTTTTGAAGAAAGGAAATGCGCCGTGTCTGTTTTCCACAGCCCCGGAACCAATACGCGGATGCACGGAAAGCAGAGGGTAAATTTTGTGATTGGTTTTTGAGGAAAAGAAATGCCCCGTATCTGTCCTCCAAAGCTTCGAAACCAGTAGAGCGGGGGCTTCGAAGCGAAGGGTAAAATTTGTGACTAGGTTTTGAAGAAAGGAAATGCGCCGTGTCTGTTTTCCACAGCCCCGAAACCAATACGCGGGGGCACGGAAAGCAGAGGGTAAATTTTCTGATTGGTTTTTGCGGAAAAGAAATGCGCCATATCTGTCCTCCAAAGCTTTGAAACCAGTAGACCGGGGGCTTAGAAGCGAAGGGTAAAATTTGTGAATAGGTTTTTGAGGAAAGGAAATGCGCCGTATCTGTTTTCGACAGCCCCGAAACCAATACGCGGAGGCACGGAAAGCAGAGGGTAAAATTTGTGATTGGTTTTTGAGGAAAAGAAATGCACCGTATCTTTCCTCCAAAGCTTCGAAACCAGTAGACCGGGGGCTTGGAAGGGAAGGGTAAAATTTGTGAATACGTTTTTGAGGAAAGGAAATGCGCCGTATCTGTTTTCCACAGCCGCGAAACCAATACGCGGATGCACGGAAAGCAGAGGGTAAATTTTGTGATTGGCTTTTGAGGAAAAGAAATGCGCCGTATCTGTCCACCAAAGCTTCGAAACCAGTAGACCGGGGGCTTGGAAGCGAAGGGTAAAATTTGTGATTAGGTTTTTGAGGAAAGGAAATGCGCCGTATCTGTTTTCCACAGCCCCGAACCAATATGCGGGGGCACGGAAAGCAGAGGGTAAATTTTGTGATTGGCTTATGAGGAAAATAAATGCCCCGTATCTGTCCACCAAAGCTTCGAAACCAGTAGACCGGGGGCTTGGAAGCGAAGGGTAAAATTTGTGAATACGTTTTTGAGGAAAGAAAATGCGCCGTATCTGTTTTCCGCAGCCCCGAAACCAATACGCGGGGGCACGGAAAGCAGAGGGTAAATTTTGTGATTGGCTTTTGAGGAAAAGAAATGCGCCGTGTCTGTCCTCCAAAGCTTCGAAACCAGTAGACCGGGGGCTTGGAAGCGAAGGGTAAAATTTGTGAATAGGTTTTTGAGGAAATTAAATGCGCCGTATATGTTCTCCACAGCCCGGAAACCTATACGCGGGGGCATGCAAAGCACAGGGTAAATTTTGTGATTGGTTTCTGAGGAAAAGAAATGCGCCATATCTGTCCTCCAAAGCTTCGAAACCAGTAGACCGGTGGCTTGGAAGCGAAGGGTAAAATTTGTGAATAGGTTTTTGAGGAAAGGAAATGCGCCGTATCTGTTTTCCACAGGCCCCGAAACCAATACGCGGGGGCACGGAAAGCAGAGGGTAAATTTTCTGATTGGTTTTTGCGGAAAAGAAATGCGCCGTATCTGTCCTCCAAAGCTTCGAAACCAGTAGACCGGGGGCTTGGAAGCGAAGGGTAAAATTTGTGAATAGGTTTTTGAGGAAAGGAAATGCGCCGTATCTTTTTTTGCACAGCCCCGAAACCAATACGCGGGGGCACGGAAAGCACAGGGTAAATTTTGAGATTGGTTTTTGAGGAAAAGAAATGCCCCGTATCTGTCCTCCAAAGCTTCGAAACCAGTAGACCGGGGGCTTGGGAGCGAAGGGTAAAATTTGTGAATAGGTTTTTGAGGAAAGGAGATGCGCCGTATCTGTTTTCCACAGCCCCGAAACCAATACGCGGGGGCACGGAAAACAGAGGGTAAATTTTGTGATTGGTTTTTGAGGAAAAGAAATGCGCCGTATCTGTCCTCCAAAGCTTTGAAACCAGTAGACCGGGGGCTTGGAAGCGAAGGGTAAAATTTGTGAATAGGATTTTTAGGAGAGGAAATGCGCCGTATCTGTTTTCCACAGCTCCGAAACCAATACGCGGGGGCTCGAAAGCAGAGGGTATAATTTGTGATTGGTTTTTGAGGAAAAGAAATGCGCCGTATCTGTTTTCCACAGCTCCGAAACCAATACGCGGGGGCTCGGAAAGCGGATGGTAAAATTTGTGAATAGGTTTTTGAGGGAAGGAAATGCGCCATATCTGTTTTCCACAGCCCCGAAACCAATACGTGGGGGCACGCAAAGCACAGGGTAAATTTTGTGATTGGTTTTTGAGGTAAAGAAATGCGCCGTATCTGTCCTCCAAAGCTTCGAAACCAGTAGACCGGGGGCTTGGAAGCGAAGGGTAAAATTTGTGAATAGGTTTTTGAGGGAAGGAAATGCGCCGTATCTGTTTTCCACAGCCCCGAAACCAATACGCGGGGGCACGGAAAGCAGAGGGTAAAATTTGTGATTGGTTTTTGTGGAAAAGAAATGCACCATATCTGTCCTCCAAAGCTTCGAAACCAGTAGACCGGGGGCTTGGAAGCAAAAGGTAAAATTTGTGAATACGTTTTTGAGGAAAGGAAATGCGCCGTATCTGTTTTCCACAGCCCCGAAACCAATACGCGGATGCACGGAAAGCAGAGGGTAAATTTTGTGATTGGTTTTTGAGGAAAAGAATTGCCCCGTATCTGTCCTCCAATGCTTCGAAACCAGTAGACCGGGGGCTTGGAAGCGAAGGGTAAAATTTGTGATTAGGTTTTAGAGGAAAGCAAATGCGCCGTATCTGTTTTCCACAGCCCCGAAACCAATACGCGGGGGCACGGAAAGCAGAGGGTAAATTTTGTGATTGGTTTTTGAGGAAAAGAAATGCGCCGTATCTGTCCTCCAAAGCTTCGAAACCAGCAGACCGGGGGCTTGGAAGCAAAGGGTAAAATTTGTGAATAGGCTTTTGAGGAAAGGAAATGCGCCGTATCTGTTTTCCACAGCCCCGAAACCAATACGCGGGGGCACGGAAAGCAGAGGGTAAATTTTGTGATTGGCTTTTGAGGAAAAGAAATGCCCCGTATCTGTCCTCCAAAGCTTCGAAACCAGTAGACCGGGGGCGTGGAAGCGAAGGGTAAAATTTGTGAATAGGTTTTGAAGAAAGGAAATGCGCCGTATCTGTTTTCCACAGCCCCGCAACCAATACGCGGGGGCACGGAAAGCAGAGGGTAAATTTTGTGATTGGTTTTTGAGGAAAAGAAATGCGCCGTATCTGTCCTCCAAAGCTTCGAAGCCAGTAGAGCGGGGGCTTGGAAGCGAAGGGTAAAATTCGTGAATAGGTTGTTGAGGAAAGGAAATGCGCCGTATCTGTTTTCCACAGCTCCGAAACCAATACGCGGTGGCTCGAAAGCAGAGGGTAAATTTTGTGATTGGTTATTGAGGAAAAGAAATGCGCCGTATCTGTCCTCCAAAGCTTCGAAACCAGTAGACCGGGGGCTTGGAAGCAAAGGGTAAAATTTGTGAATAGGTTTTAAAGGAAAGGAAATGCGCCGTATCTGTTTTCCACAGCCCCGAAACCAATACGCGGATGCACGGAAAGCAGAGGGTAAATTTTGTGATTGGTTTTTGAGGAAAAGAAATGCGCCATATCTGTCCTCCAAAGCTTCGAAACCAGTAGACCGGGGGCTTGGAAGCGAAGGGTAAAATTTGTGAATACGTTTTTGAGGAAAGGAAATGCGCCGTATCTGTTTTCCACAGCCCCGAAACCAATACGCGGGGGCACGGAAAGCAGAGGGTAAATTTTCTGATTGGCTTTTGAGGAAAAGAAATGCCCCGTATCTGTCCTCCAAAGCTTCGAAACCAGTAGACCGGGGGCGTGGAAGCGAAGGGTAAAATTTGTGAATAGGTTTTGAAGAAAGGAAATGCGCCGTATCTGTTTTCCACAGCCCCGCAACCAATACGCGGGGGCACGGAAAGCAGAGGGTAAATTTTGTGATTGGTTTTTGAGGAAAAGAAATGCGCCGTATCTGTCCTCCAAAGCTTCGAAGCCAGTAGAGCGGGGGCTTGGAAGCGAAGGGTAAAATTCGTGAATAGGTTTTTGAGGAAAGTAAATGCGCCGTATCTGTTTTCCACAGCCCCGAAACCAATACGCGGGGGCACGGAAAGCAGAGGGTAAATTTTGTGATTGGTTTTTGAGGAAAAGAAATGCGCCGTATCTGTCCTCCAAAGCTTCGAAACCAGTAGAGCGGGGGCTTGGAAGCGAAGGGTAAAATTTGTGAATAGGTTGTTGAGGAAAGGAAATGCGCCGTATCTGTTTTCCACAGCTCCGAAACCAATACGCGGTGGCTCGAAAGCAGAGGGTAAGTTTTGTGAGTGGTTTTGAGGAAAAGAAATGCGCCGTATCTGTTTTCCACAGCTCCGAAACCAATACGCGGGGGCTCGGAAAGCGGAGGGTAAAATTTGTGAATAGGTTTTTGAGGGGAGGAAATGCGCCGTATCTGTTTTCCACAGCCCCGATACCAATACGCGGGGCACGGAAACAAGAGGGTAAATTTTAGATTGGTTTTTGAGGAAAAGAAATGCCCCGTATCTGTCCTCCAAACCTTCGAAACCAGTTGACCGGGGGCTTGGAAGCGAAGGGTAAAATTTGTGAATAGGTTTTTGAGGAAAGGAGATGCACCGTATCTGTTTTCCACAGCCCCGCAACCAATACGCGGGGGCACGGAAAGCAGAGGGTAAATTTTGTGATTGGTTTTTGAGGAAAAGAAATGCGCCGTATCTGTCCTCCAAAGCTTCGAAACCAGTAGACCGGGGGCTTGGAAGCGAAGGGTAAAATTTGTGAATATGCTTTTGAGGAAAGGAAATGCGCCGTATCTGTTTTCCACAGCCCCGAAACTAATACGCGGGGGCACGGAAAGCAGAGGGTAAATTTTGTGATTGGTTTTTGAGGAAAAGAAATGCGCCGTATCTGTCCTCCAATGCTTCGAAACCAGTAGAGCGGGGGCTTGGAAGCGAAGGGTAAAATTTGTGAATAGGTTGTTGAGGAAAGGAAATGCGCCGTATCTGTTTTCCACAGCTCCGAAACCAATACGCGGTGGCTCGAAAGCAGAGGGTAAGTTTTGTGAGTGGTTTTTGAGGAAAAGAAATGCGCCGTATCTGTCCTTCAACGTTTCGAAACCAGTAGACCGGGGGCTTGGAAGCGAAGGGTAAAATTTGTGAATAGGATTTTGAGGCAAGGAAATGCGCCGTATCTGTTTTCCACAGCTCCGAAGCCAATACGCGGGGGCTCGAAAGGAGAGGGTATAATTTGTGATTGGTTTTGAGGAAAAGAAATGCGCCGTATCTGTTTTCCACAGCTCCGAAACCAATACGCGGGGGCTCGGAAAGCGGAGGGTAAAATTTGTGAATAGGTTTTTGAGGGGAGGAAATGCGCCGTATCTGTTTTCCACAGCCCCGATACCAATACGCGGGGCACAGAAACAAGAGGGTAAATTTTGAGATTGGTTTTTGAGGAAAAGAAATGCCTCGTATCTGTCCTCCAAACCTTCGAAACCAGTTGACCGGGGGCTTGGAAGCGAAGGGTAAAAATTGTGAATAGGATTTTGAGGAAAGGAGATGCGCCGTATCTGTTTTCCACAGCCCCGCAACCAATACGCGGGGGCACGGAAAGCAGAGGGTAAATTTTGTGATTGGTTTTTGAGGAAAAGAAATGCGCCGTATCTGTCCTCCAAAGCTTCGAAACCAGTAGACCGGGGGCTTGGAAGCGAAGGGTAAAATTTGTGAATAGGATTTTGAGGCAAGGAAATGCGCCGTATCTGTTTTCCACAGCTCCGAAACCAATACGCGGGGGCTCGAAAGGAGAGGGTATAATTTGTGATTGGTTTTTGAAGAAAAGAAATGCGCCGTATCTGTTTTCCACAGCTCCGAAACCAATACGCGGTGGCTCGAAAGCAGAGGGTAAGTTTTGTGATTGGTTTTTGAGGAAAAGAAATGCGCCGTATCTGTCCTCCAAAGCTTCGAAACCAGTAGAGCGGGGGCTTGGAAGCGAAGGGTAAAATTTGTGAATAGGTTGTTGAGGAAAGGAAATGCGCCGTATCTGTTTTCCACAGCCCCGAAACCAATATGCGGGGGCACGGAAAGCAGAGGGTAAATTTTGTGATTGGTTTTGAGGAAACGAAATGCGCGGTATCTGTCCTCCAAAGCTTCGAAACCAGTAGACCGGGGGCTTGGAAGCGAAGGGTAAAATTTGTGAATACGTTTTTGAGGAAACGAAATGCGCCGTATCTGTTTTCCACAGCCCCGAAACCAATACGCGGGGGCACGGAAAGCAGAGCGTAAAATTTCTTCATTGGTTTTTGAGGAAAAGAAATGCGCCGTATCTGTCCTCCAAAGCTTAGAAACCAGTAGACCGCGGGCTCGGAAGCGAAGGGTAAAATTTGTGAATAGGTTTTGATGAATGGAAATGCGCCGTATCTGTTTTCCACAGCCCCGAAACCAATACGCGGGGGCACGGAAAGCAGAGGTTAAATTTTGTGATTGGTTTTTGAGGAAAAGAAATGCGCCATATCTGTCCTCCAAAGCTTAGAAACCAGTAGACCGGGGGCTTGGAAGCGAAGGGTAAAATTTGTGAATAGGTTTTTGAGGAAAGGAAATGCGCCGTATCTGTTTTCCACAGCCCCGAAACCAATACGCGGGGGCACGGAAAGCAGAGGGTAAATTTTGTGATTGGTTTTTGAGGAAAAGAAATGCGCCGTATCTGTCCTCCAAAGCTTCGAAACCAGTAGACCGGGGGCTTGGAAGCGAAGGGTAAAATTTGTGAATAGGATTTTGAGGCAAGGAAATGCGCCGTATCTGTTTTCCACAGCTCCGAAACCAATACGCGGGGGCTCGAAAGGAGAGGGTATAATTTGTGATTGGTTTTTGAAGAAAAGAAATGCGCCGTATCTGTTTTCCACAGCTCCGAAACCAATACGCGGTGGCTCGAAAGCAGAGGGTAAGTTTTGTGATTGGTTTTTGAGGAAAAGAAATGCGCCGTATCTGTCCTCCAAAGCTTCGAAACCAGTAGAGCGGGGGCTTGGAAGCGAAGGGTAAAATTTGTGAATAGGTTGTTGAGGAAAGGAAATGCGCCGTATCTGTTTTCCACAGCCCCGAAACCAATATGCGGGGGCACGGAAAGCAGAGGGTAAATTTTGTGATTGGTTTTGAGGAAACGAAATGCGCGGTATCTGTCCTCCAAAGCTTCGAAACCAGTAGACCGGGGGCTTGGAAGCGAAGGGTAAAATTTGTGAATACGTTTTTGAGGAAACGAAATGCGCCGTATCTGTTTTCCACAGCCCCGAAACCAATACGCGGGGGCACGGAAAGCAGAGCGTAAAATTTCTTCATTGGTTTTTGAGGAAAAGAAATGCGCCGTATCTGTCCTCCAAAGCTTAGAAACCAGTAGACCGCGGGCTCGGAAGCGAAGGGTAAAATTTGTGAATAGGTTTTGATGAATGGAAATGCGCCGTATCTGTTTTCCACAGCCCCGAAACCAATACGCGGGGGCACGGAAAGCAGAGGTTATATTTTGTGATTGGTTTTTGAGGAAAAGAAATGCGCCATATCTGTCCTCCAAAGCTTAGAAACCAGTAGACCGGGGGCTTGGAAGCGAAGGGTAAAATTTGTGAATAGGTTTTTGAGGAAAGGAAATGCGCCGTATCTGTTTTCCACAGCCCCGAAACCAATACGCGGGGGCACGGAAAGCAGAGGGTAAATTTTGTGATTGGTTTTTGAGGAAAAGAAATGCGCCGTATCTGTCCTCCAAAGCTTCGAAACCAGTAGCCCGGGGGCTTGGAAGCGAAGGGTAAAATTTGTGAATAGGTTTTTGAGGAAAGGAAATGCGCCGTATTTGTTTTCCACAGCCCGAAAACCAATACGCGGGGGCACGGAAAGCAGAGGGTAAATTTTGTGATTGGTTTTTGAGGAAAAGAAATGCGCCGTATCTGTCCTCCAAAGCTTCGAAACCAGTAGACAGGGAGCTTGGAAGCGAACGGTAAAATTTGTGAATAGGTTTTTGAGGAAAGGAAATGCGCCGTATCTGTTTTCCACAGCCCCGAAACCAATACGCGGGGGCACGGAAAGCAGAGGGTAAATTTTGTGATTGGTTTTTGATGAAAGGAAATGCGCCGTATCTGTCCTCCAAAGCTTCGAAACCAGTAGCCCGGGGGCTTGGAAGCGAAGGGTAAAATTTGTGAATAGGTTTTTGAGGAAAGGAAATGCGCCGTATCTGTTTTCCACAGCCCCGAAACCAATACGCGGGGGCACGGAAAGCAGAGGGTAAATTTTGTGATTGGTTTTTGAGGAAAAGAAATACGCCGTATCTCTCCTACAATGCTTCGAAACCAGAAGACCGGGGGCATGGAAGCGAAGGGTAAAATTTGTGAATAGGTTTTCTAGGAAAGGAAATGCGCCGTATCTGTTTTCCACAGCCCCGAAACCAATATCCGGGGGCACGGAAAGCAGAGGGTAAATTTTGTGATTGGTTTTGAGGAAAAGAAATGCGCCGTATCTGTCCTCCAAAGCTTCGAAACCAGTAGACCGGGGGCTTGGAAGCGAAGGGTAAAATTTGTGAATAGGTTTTTGAGGAAACGAAATGCGCCGTATCTGTTTTCCACAGCCGCGAAACCAATACGCGGGGGCACGGAAAGCAGAGGGTAAAATTTCTTCATTGGTTTTTGAGGAAAAGAAATGCGCCGTATCTGTCCTCCAAAGCTTCGAAACCAGTAGACCGGGGGCTCGGAAGCGAAGGGTAAAATTTGTGAATAGGTTTTGATGAAAGGAAATGCGCCGTATCTGTTTTCCACAGCCCCGAAACCAATACGCGGGGGCACGGAAAGCAGAGGTTAAATTTTGTGATTGGTTTTTGAGGAAAAGAAATGCGCCATATCTGTCCTCCAAAGCTTAGAAACCAGTAGACCGGGGGCTTGGAAGCGAAGGGTAAAATTTGTGAATAGGTTTTTGAGGAAAGGAAATGCGCCGTATCTGTTTTCCACAGCCCCGAAACCAATACGCGGGGGCACGGAAAGCAGAGGGTAAATTTTGTGATTGGTTTTTGAGGAAAAGAAATGCGCCGTATCTGTCCTCCAAAGCTTCGAAACCAGTAGACAGGGAGCTTGGAAGCGAAGGGTAAAATTTGTGAATGGGTTTTTGAGGAAAGGAAATGCGCCGTATCTGTTTTCCACAGACCCGAAACCAATAAGCGGGGGCACGGGAAGCAGAGGGTAAATTTTGTGATCGGTTTTTGAGGAAAAGAAATGCGCCGTATCTGTCCTCCAAAGCTTCGAAACCAGTAGACTGGGGGCTTGGAAGCGAAGGGTAAAATTTGTGAATAGGTTTTTGAGGAAAGGAAATGCGCCGTATTTGTTTTCCACAGCCCCGAAACCAATACGCGGGGGCACGGAAAGCAGAGGGTGAATTTTGTGATTGGTTTTGAGAAAAAGAAATGCGCCGTATCTGTCCTCCAAAGCTTCGAAACCAGTAGACCGGGGGCATGGAAGCGAAGGGTAAAATTTGTGAATAGGTTTTCTTTAAAGGAAATGCGCCGTATCTGTTTTCCACAGCCCCGAAACCAATATGCGGGGGCACGGAAAGCAGAGGGTAAATTTTGTGATTGGTTTTGAGGAAAAGAAATGCGCCGTATCTGTCCTCCAAAGCTTCGAAGCCAGTAGACCGGGGGCTCGGAAGCGAAGGGTAAAATTTGTGAATAGGTTTTTGAGGAAAGGAAATGCGCCATATCTGTTTTCCACAGCCCCGAAACCAATACGCGGGGGCACGGAAAGCAGAGGTTAAATTTTGTGATTGGTTTTTGAGGAAAAGAAATGCGCCATATCTGTCCTCCAAAGCTTAGAAACCAGTAGACCGGGGGCTTGGAAGCAAAGGGTAAAATTTGTTAATAGGTTTTTGAGGAAAGGAAATGCACCTTATTGAATTAGAAATATTATAGCGCAAACAAAGACACGGACAAAAAAGAGAGGAAACACACACACGTGTGTGTGTGTTTCCGTGTCTTTGTTTGCGCTATAATATTTCTAATTCAATATGAACTACCAATTCGCCCAACAGGAAGTTTTAATAAAAAAGGAAATGCACCGTATCTGTCCTCCAAAGCCTCCAAACCAGTACACCAGGTGCTTGTAAAGCAAAGGGTAAAATTTGTGAATAGGTTTTTGAGGAAAGGAAATGCGCAGTATCTGTTTTCCACAGACCCGAAACCAATACGCGGGGGCACGGAAAGCAGAGGGTAAATTTTGTGATTGGTTTTTGAGGAAAAGAAATGCACCGTATCTGTCCTTCAAGGCTTCGAAACCAGTAGACCGAGGGCTTGGAAGCGAAGGGTAAAATTTGTGAATAGGTTTTTGAGGAAAGGAAATGCGCATTATCTGTTTTCCACAGACCCGAAACCAATAAGCGGGGGCACGGAAAGCAGAGGGTAAATTTTGTGATCGGTTTTTGAGGAAAAGAATTGCGCCGTATCTGTCCTCCAAAGCTTCGAAACCAGTAGACTGGGGGCTTGGAAGCGAAGGGTAAAATTTGTGAATAGGTTTTTGAGGAAAGGAAATGCGCCGTATTTGTTTTCCACAGCCCCGAAACCAATACGCGGGGGCACGGAAAGCAGAGGGTAAATTTTGTGATTGGTTTTGAGGAAAAGAAATGCGCCGTATCTGTCCTCCAAAGCTTCGAAACCAGTAGACCGGGGGCATGGAAGCGAAGGGTAAAATTTGTGAATAGGTTTTCTAGGAAAGGAAATGCGCCGTATCTGTTTTCCACAGCCCCGAAACCAATATGCGGGGGCACGGAAAGCAGAGGTTAAATTTTCTTATTGGTTTTTGAGGAAAAGAAATGCGCCGTATCTGTCCTCCAAAGCTTCGAAACCAGTGGACCGGGGGCTTGGAAGCGAAGGGTAAAATTTTTGAATAGGTTTTTGAGGAAAGGAAATGCGCCGTATCTGTTTTCCACAGCCCCGAAACCAATACGCGGGGGCACGGAAAGCAGAGGGTAAATTTTGTGATTGGTTTTTGAGGAAAAGAAATGCACCGTAATTGTCCTCCAACGCTTCGAAACCAGTAGACTGGGGGCTTGGAAGCGAAGGGTACAATTTGTGAATAGGTTTTCTAGGAAAGGAAATGCGCCGTATCTGTTTTCCTCAGCCCCGAAACCAATATGCCGGGGCACGGAAAGCAGAGGGTAAATTTTGTGATTGGTTTTGAGGAAAAGAAATGCGCCGTATCTGTCCTCCAAAAACTTCGAAACCAGTAGACAGGGAGCTTGGAAGCGAAGGGTAAAATTTATGAATAGGTTTTTGAGGAAAGGAAATGTGCCGTATCTGTTTTCCACAGCCCCGAAACCAATACTCGGGGGCACGGAAAGCAGAGGTTAAATTTTGTGATTGGTTTTGAGGAAAAGAAATGCGCCGTATCTGTCCTCCAAAGCTTCGAAACCAGTAGACAGGGAGCTTTGAAGCGAAGGGTAAAATTTGTGAATAGGTTTTTGAGGAAAGGAAATGCGCCGTATCTGTTTTCCACAGCCCCGAAACCAATACTCGGGGGCACGGAAAGCAGAGGTTAAATTTTGTGATTGGTTTTTGAGGAAAAGAAATGCGCCGTATCTGTCGTCCAAAGCTTCGAAACCAGTGGACCGGGGGCATGGAAGCGAAGGGTAAAATTTTTGAATAGGTTTTTGAGGAAAGGAAATGCGCCGTATCTGTTTTCCACAGCCCCGAAACCAATACGCGGGGGCACGGAAAGCAGAGGGTAAATTTTGTGATTGGTTTTTGAGGAAAAGAAATGCACCGTAATTGTCCTCCAACGCTTCGAAACCAGTAGACTGGGGGCTTGGAAGCGAAGGGTACAATTTGTGAATAGGTTTTCTAGGAAAGGAAATGCGCCGTATCTGTTTTCCTCAGCCCCGAAACCAATATGCCGGGGCACGGAAAGCAGAGGGTAAATTTTGTGATTGGTTTTTGAGGAAAAGAAATGCGGCGTATCTGTCCTCCAAAGCTTCGAAACCAGTAGCCCGGGGGCTTGGAAGCGAAGGGTAAAATTTGTGAATAGGTTTTTGAGGAAAGGAAATGCGCCATATCTGTTTCCCACAGCCCCGAAACCAATACACGGGGGCACGGAAAGCAGAGCGTAAATTTTGTGATTGGTTTTTGAGGGAAAGAAATGCACCATATCTGTCCTTCAAGGCTTCGAAACCAGTACACCGGGGGCTTGGAAGCGAAGGGTAAAATTTGTGAATAGGTTTTTGAGGAAAGGAAATGCGCCGTATCTGTTTCCACAGCCCCGAAACCAATACGCGGGGTTCGGAAAGGAAGGGTAAAATTTGTGATTGGTTTCTGAGGAAAAGAAATGCGCCATATCTGCCTTCCACAGCTTCGAAACCAGTATACCGGGGGCTTGGAAAGCAAAGGGTAAAATTTGTTAACTAGGTTTTTGAGGAAAGAAAATGCACCGTATCTGTCCTCCAAAGCCTCCAAACCAGTACACCAGGAGCTTGGAAAGCAAAGGGTAAAATTTGTGAATAGGTTTTTGAGGAAAGCAAATGCGCCGTATCTGTTTTCCACAGCCCCGAAACCAATACGCGGGGGCACGCGAAGCACAGGCAAAATTTTGTGATTGGTTTTTGAGGAAAAGTAATGCGCCATATCTGTCCTCCAAAGCTTCGAAACCTGTAAACTGGGGGCTTGGAAGCGAAGGGTAAAATTTGTTAATAGGTTTTTGAGGAAAGGAAATGCGCCGCATCTGTTTTCCACAGCCCCGAAACCAATACGCGGGGGCACGGAAAGCAGAGGGTAAATTTTGTGATTGGTTTTTGAGGAAAAGAAATGCGGCGTATCTGTCCTCCAAAGCTTCGAAACCAGTAGCCCGGGGGCTTGGAAGCGAAGGGTAAAATTTGTGAATAGGTTTTTGAGGAAAGGAAATGCGCCATATCTGTTTCCCACAGCCCCGAAACCAATACACGGGGGCACGGAAAGCAGAGCGTAAATTTTGTGATTGGTTTTTGAGGGAAAGAAATGCACCATATCTGTCCTTCAAGGCTTCGAAACCAGTACACCGGGGGCTTGGAAGCGAAGGGTAAAATTTGTGAATAGGTTTTTGAGGAAAGGAAATGCGCCGTATCTGTTTTCCACAGACCCGAAACCAATAAGCGGGGGCACGGAAAGCAGAGGGTAAATTTTGTGATTGGTTTTTGATGAAAGGAAATGCGCCGTATCTGTCCTCCAAAGCTTCGAAACCAGTAGCCCGGGGGCTTGGAAGCGAAGGGTAAAATTTGTGAATAGGTTTTTGAGGAAAGGAAATGCGCCGTATCTGTTTTCCACAGCCCCGAAACCAATACGCGGGGGCACGGAAAGCAGAGGGTAAATTTTGTGATTGGTTTTTGAGGAAAAGAAATGCGCCGTATCTGTCCTCCAAAGCTTCGAAACCAGTAGACCGGGGGCTCGGAAGCGAAGGGTAAAATTTGTGAATAGGTTTTGATGAAAGGAAATGCGCCTATCTGTTTTCCACAGCCCCGAAACCAATACGCGGGGGCACGGAAAGCAGAGGTTAAATTTTGTGATTGGTTTTTGAGGAAAAGAAATGCGCCATATCTGTCCTCCAAAGCTTAGAAACCAGTAGACCGGGGGCTTGGAAGCGAAGGGTAAAATTTGTGAATAGGTTTTTGAGGAAAGGAAATGCGCGTATCTGTTTTCCACAGCCCCGAAACCAATACGCGGGGGCACGGAAAGCAGAGGGTAAATTTTGTGATTGGTTTTTGAGGAAAAGAAATGCGCCGTATCTGTCCTCCAAAGCTTCGAAACCAGTAGACAGGGAGCTTGGAAGCGAAGGGTAAAATTTGTGAATAGGTTTTTGAGGAAAGGAAATGCGCCGTATCTGTTTTCCACAGCCCCGAAACCAATACGCGGGGGCACGGAAAGCAGAGGGTAAATTTTGTGATTGGTTTTTGATGAAAGGAAATGCGCCGTATCTGTCCTCGAAAGCTTCGAAACCAGTAGCCCGGGGGCTTGGAAGCGAAGGGTAAAATTTGTGAATAGGTTTTTGAGGAAAGGAAATGCGCCATATCTGTTTCCCACAGCCCCGAAACCAATACGCGGGGGCACGGAAAGCAGAGGGTAAATTTTGTGATTGGTTTTTGAGGAAAAGAAATGCACCGTATCTGTCCTTCAAGGCTTCGAAACCAGTAGACCGAGGGCTTGAAAGCGAAGGGTAAAATTTGTGAATAGGTTTTTGAGGAAAGGAAATGCGCAGTATCTGTTTTCCACAGACCCGAAACCAATAAGCGGGGGCACGGAAAGCAGAGGGTAAATTTTGTGATCGGTTTTTGAGGAAAAGAATTGCGCCGTATCTGTCCTCCAAAGCTTCGAAACCAGTAGACTGGGGGCCTGGAAGCGAAGGGTAAAATTTGTGAATAGGTTTTTGAGGAAAGGAAATGCGCCGTATTTGTTTTCCACAGCCCCGAAACCAATACGCGGGGGCACGGAAAGCAGAGGGTAAATTTTGTGATTGGTTTTGAGGAAAAGAAATGCGCCGTATCTGTCCTCCAAAGCTTCGAAACCAGTAGACCGGGGGCATGGAAGCGAAGGGTAAAATTTGTGAATAGGTTTTGATGAAAGGAAATGCGCCGTATCTGTTTTCCACAGCCCCGAAACCAATACGCGGGGGCACGGAAAGCAGAGGTTAAATTTTGTGATTGGTTTTTGAGGAAAAGAAATGCGCCATATCTGTCCTCCAAAGCTTAGAAACCAGTAGACCGGGGGCTTGGAAGCGAAGGGTAAAATTTGTGAATAGGTTTTTGAGGAAAGGAAATGCGCCATATCTGTTTTCCACAGCCCCGAAACCAATACGCGGGGGCACGGAAAGCAGAGGGTAAATTTTGTGATTGGTTTTTGAGGAAAAGAAATGCGCCGTATCTGTCCTCCAAAGCTTCGAAACCAGTAGACAGGGAGCTTGGAAGCGAAGGGTAAAATTTGTGAATAGGTTTTTGAGGAAAGGAAATGCGCTGTATCTGTTTTCCACAGCCCCGAAACCAATACGCGGGGGCACGGAAAGCAGAGGTTAAATTTTGTGATTGGTTTTTGAGGAAAAGAAATGCGCCATATCTGTCCTCCAAAGCTTAGAAACCAGTAGACCGGGGGCTTGGAAGCGAAGGGTAAAATTTGTGAATAGGTTTTTGAAGAAAGGAAATGCGCGTATCTGTTTTCCACAGCCCCGAAACCAATACGCGGGGGCACGGAAAGCAGAGGGTAAATTTTGTGATTGGTTTTTGAGGAAAAGAAATGCGCCGTATCTGTCCTCCAAAGCTTCGAAACCAGTAGACAGGGAGCATGGAAGAGAAGGGTTAAATTTGTGAATAGGTTTTTGAGGAAAGGAAATGCGCCGTATCTGTTTTCCACAGCCCCGAAACCAATACGCGGGGGCACGGAAAGCAGAGGGTAAATTTTGTGATTGGTTTTTGAGGAAAAGAAATGCGCCGTATCTGTCCTCCAAAGCTTCGAAACCAGTAGACCGGGGGCTTGGAAGCGAAGGGTAAAATTTCTGAATAGGTTTTGATGAAAGGAAATGCGCCGTATCTGTTTTCCACAGCCCCGAAACCAATACTCGGGGGCACGGAAAGCAGAGGTTAAATTTTCTTATTGGTTTTTGAGGAAAAGAAATGCGCCGTATCTGTCCTCCAAAGCTTCGAAACCAGTGGACCGGGGGCATGGAAGCGAAGGGTGAAATTTTTGAATAGGTTTTTGAGGAAAGGAAATGCGCCGTATCTGTTTTCCACAGCCCCGAAACCAATACGCGGGGGCACGGAAAGCAGAGGGTAAATTTTGTGATTGGTTTTTGAGGAAAAGAAATGCACCGTAATTGTCCTCCAACGCTTCGAAACCAGTAGACTGGGGGCTTGGAAGCGAAGGGTACAATTTGTGAATAGGTTTTCTAGGAAAGGAAATGCGCCGTATCTGTTTTCCTCAGCCCCGAAACCAATATGCCGGGGCACGGAAAGCAGAGGGTAAATTTTGTGATTGGTTTTGAGGAAAAGAAATGCGCCGTATCTGTCCTCCAAAAACTTCGAAACCAGTAGACAGGGAGCTTGGAAGCGAAGGGTAAAATTTATGAATAGGTTTTTGAGGAAAGGAAATGCGCCGTATCTGTTTTCCACAGCCCCGAAACCAATACTCGGGGGCACGGAAAGCAGAGGTTAAATTTTGTGATTGGTTTTGAGGAAAAGAAATGCGCCGTATCTGTCCTCCAAAGCTTCGAAACCAGTAGACAGGGAGCTTGGAAGCGAAGGGTAAAATTTGTGAATAGGTTTTTGAGGAAAGGAAATGCGCCGTATCTGTTTTCCACAGCCCCGAAACCAATACTCGGGGGCACGGAAAGCAGAGGTTAAATTTTGTGATTGGTTTTTGAGGAAAAGAAATGCGCCGTATCTGTCCTCCAAAGCTTCGAAACCAGTGGACCGGGGGCATGGAAGCGAAGGGTAAAATTTTTGAATAGGTTTTTGAGGAAAGGAAATGCGCCGTATCTGTTTTCCACAGCCCCGAAACCAATACGCGGGGGCACGGAAACCAGAGGGTAAATTTTGTGATTGGTTTTTGAGGAAAAGAAATGCACCGTAATTGTCCTCCTACGCTTCGAAACCAGTAGACTGGGGGCTTGGAAGCGAAGGGTACAATTTGTGAATAGGTTTTCTAGGAAAGGAAATGCGCCGTATCTGTTTTCCTCAGCCCCGAAACCAATATGCCGGGGCACGGAAAGCAGAGGGTAAATTTTGTGGTTGGTTTTGAGGAAAAGAAATGCGCCGTATCTGTCCTCCAAAGCTTCGAAACCAGTAGACCGGGGGCTCGGAAGCGAAGGGTAAAATTTGTGAATAGGTTTTTGAGGAAAGGAAATGCGCCGTATCTGTTTTCCACAGCCCCGAAACCAATACGCGGGGTTCGGAAAGGAAGGGTAAAATTTGTGATTGGTTTCTGAGGAAAAGAAATGCGCCATATCTGCCTTCCACAGCTTCGAAACCAGTATACCGGGGGCTTGGAAAGCAAAGGGTAAAATTTGTTAACTAGGTTTTTGAGGAAAGAAAATGCACCGTATCTGTCCTCCAAAGCCTCCAAACCAGTACACCAGGAGCTTGGAAAGCAAAGGGTAAAATTTGTGAATAGGTTTTTGAGGAAAGCAAATGCGCCGTATCTGTTTTCCACAGCCCCGAAACCAATACGCGGGGGCACGCGAAGCACAGGCAAAATTTTGTGATTGGTTTTTGAGGAAAAGTAATGCGCCATATCTGTCCTCCAAAGCTTCGAAACCTGTAAACTGGGGGCTTGGAAGCGAAGGGTAAAATTTGTTAATAGGTTTTTGAGGAAAGGAAATGCGCCGTATCTGTTTTCCACAGCCCCGAAACCAATACGCGGGGGCACGGAAAGCAGAGGGTAAATTTTGTGATTGGTTTTTGAGGAAAAGAAATGCGCCGTATCTGTCCTCCAAAGCTTCGAAACCAGTAGCCCGGGGGCTTGGAAGCGAAGGGTAAAATTTGTGAATAGGTTTTTGAGGAAAGGAAATGCGCCATATCTGTTTCCCACAGCCCCGAAACCAATACACGGGGGCACGGAAAGCAGAGCGTAAATTTTGTGATTGGTTTGTGAGGGAAAGAAATGCACCATATCTGTCCTTCAAGGCTTCGAAACCAGTACACCGGGGGCTTGGAAGCGAAGGGTAAAATTTGTGAATAGGTTTTTGAGGAAAGGAAATGCGCCGTATCTGTTTTCCACAGACCCGAAACCAATAAGCGGGGGCACGGAAAGCAGAGGGTAAATTTTGTGATTGGTTTTTGATGAAAGGAAATGCGCCGTATCTGTCCTCCAAAGCTTCGAAACCAGTAGCCCGGGGGCTTGGAAGCGAAGGGTAAAATTTGTGAATAGGTTTTTGAGGAAAGGAAATGCGCCGTATCTGTTTTCCACAGCCCCGAAACCAATACGCGGGGGCACGGAAAGCAGAGGGTAAATTTTGTGATTGGTTTTTGAGGAAAAGAAATACGCCGTATCTGTCCTCCAATGCTTCGAAACCAGAAGACCGGGGGCATGGAAGCGAAGGGTAAAATTTGTGAATAGGTTTTCTAGGAAAGGAAATGCGCCGTATCTGTTTTCCACAGCCCCGAAACCAATATCCGGGGGCACGGAAAGCAGAGGGTAAAATTTCTTCATTGGTTTTTGAGGAAAAGAAATGCGCCGTATCTGTCCTCCAAAGCTTCGAAACCAGTAGACCGGGGGCTCGGAAGCGAAGGGTAAAATTTGTGAATAGGTTTTGATGAAAGGAAATGCGCCTATCTGTTTTCCACAGCCCCGAAACCAATACGCGGGGGCACGGAAAGCAGAGGTTAAATTTTGTGATTGGTTTTTGAGGAAAAGAAATGCGCCATATCTGTCCTCCAAAGCTTAGAAACCAGTAGACCGGGGGCTTGGAAGCGAAGGGTAAAATTTGTGAATAGGTTTTTGAGGAAAGGAAATGCGCGTATCTGTTTTCCACAGCCCCGAAACCAATACGCGGGGGCACGGAAAGCAGAGGGTAAATTTTGTGATTGGTTTTTGAGGAAAAGAAATGCGCCGTATCTGTCCTCCAAAGCTTCGAAACCAGTAGACAGGGAGCTTGGAAGCGAAGGGTAAAATTTGTGAATAGGTTTTTGAGGAAAGGAAATGCGCCGTATCTGTTTTCCACAGCCCCGAAACCAATATTCGGGGGCACGGAAAGCAGAGGGTAAATTTTGTGATAGGTTTTTGATGAAAGGAAATGCGCCGTATCTGTCCTCGAAAGCTTCGAAACCAGTAGCCCGGGGGCTTGGAAGCGAAGGGTAAAATTTGTGAATAGGTTTTTGAGGAAAGGAAATGCGCCATATCTGTTTCCCACAGCCCCGAAACCAATACGCGGGGGCACGGAAAGCAGAGGGTAAATTTTGTGATTGGTTTTTGAGGAAAAGAAATGCACCGTATCTGTCCTTCAAGGCTTCGAAACCAGTAGACCGAGGGCTTGGAAGCGAAGGGTAAAATTTGTGAATAGGTTTTTGAGGAAAGGAAATGCGCAGTATCTGTTTTCCACAGACCCGAAACCAATAAGCGGGGGCACGGAAAGCAGAGGGTAAATTTTGTGATCGGTTTTTGAGGAAAAGAATTGCGCCGTATCTGTCCTCCAAAGCTTCGAAACCAGTAGACTGGGGGCCTGGAAGCGAAGGGTAAAATTTGTGAATAGGTTTTTGAGGAAAGGAAATGCGCCGTATTTGTTTTCCACAGCCCCGAAACCAATACGCGGGGGCACGGAAAGCAGAGGGTAAATTTTGTGATTGGTTTTGAGGAAAAGAAATGCGCCATATCTGTCCTCCAAAGCTTAGAAACCAGTAGACCGGGGGCTTGGAAGCGAAGGGTAAAATTTGTGAATAGGTTTTTGAGGAAAGGAAATGCGCCATATCTGTTTTCCACAGCCCCGAAACCAATACGCGGGGGCACGGAAAGCAGAGGGTAAATTTTGTGATTGGTTTTTGAGGAAAAGAAATGCGCCGTATCTGTCCTCCAAAGCTTCGAAACCAGTAGACAGGGAGCTTGGAAGCGAAGGGTAAAATTTGTGAATAGGTTTTTGAGGAAAGGAAATGCGCCGTATCTGTTTTCCACAGCCCCAAAACCAATACGCGGGGGCACGGAAAGCAGAGGTTAAATTTTGTGATTGGTTTTTGAGGAAAAGAAATGCGCCATATCTGTCCTCCAAAGCTTAGAAACCAGTAGACCGCGGGCTTGGAAGCGAAGGGTAAAATTTGTGAATAGGTTTTTGAGGAAAGGAAATGCGCGTTTCTGTTTTCCACAGCCCCGAAACCAATACGCGGGGGCACGGAAAGCAGAGGGTAAATTTTGTGATTGGTTTTTGAGGAAAAGAAATGCGCCGTATCTGTCCTCCAAAGCTTCGAAACCAGTAGACAGGGAGCTTGGAAGCGAAGGGTAAAATTTGTGAATAGGTTTTTGAGGAAAGGAAATGCGCCGTATCTGTTTTCCACAGCCCCTAAACCAATACGCGGGGGCACGGAAAGCAGAGGGTAAATTTTGTGATTGGTTTTTGATGAAAGGAAATGCGCCGTATCTGTCCTCGAAAGCTTCGAAACCAGTAGCCCGGGGGCTTGGAAGCGAAGGGTAAAATTTGTGAATAGGTTTTTGAGGAAAGGAAATGCGCCATATCTGTTTCCCACAGCCCCGAAACCAATACGCGGGGGCACGGAAAGCAGAGGGTAAATTTTGTGATTGGTTTTTGAGGAAAAGAAATGCACCGTATCTGTCCTTCAAGGCTTCGAAACCAGTAGACCGAGGGCTTGGAAGCGAAGGGTAAAATTTGTGAATAGGTTTTTGAGGAAAGGAAATGCGCAGTATCTGTTTTCCACAGACCCGAAACCAATAAGCGGGGGCACAGAAAGCAGAGGGTAAATTTTGTGATCGGTTTTTGAGGAAAAGAAATGCGCCGTATCTGTCCTCCAAAGCTTCGAAACCAGTAGACCGGGGGCATTGAAGCGAAGGGTAAAATTTGTGAATAGGTTTTCTAGGAAAGGAAATGCGCCGTATCTGTTTTCCACAGCCCCGAAACCAATATGCGGGGGCACGGAAAGCAGAGGGTAAATTTTGTGATTGGTTTTGAGGAAAAGAAATGCGCCGTATCTGTCCTCCAAAGCTTCGAAACCAGTAGACCGGGGGCTCGGAAGCGAAGGGTAAAATTTGTGAATAGGTTTTTGAGGAAAGGAAATGCGCCATATCTGTTTTCCACAGCCCCGAAACCAATACGCAGGGGCGCGGAAAGCAGAGGTTAAATTTTGTGATTGGTTTTTGAGGAAAAGAAATGCGCCATATCTGTCCTCCAAAGCTTAGAAACCAGTAGACCGGGGGCTTGGAAGCGAAGGGTAAAATTTGTGAATAGGTTTTTGAGGAAAGGAAATGCGCCATATCTGTTTTCCACAGCCCCGAAACCAATACGCGGGGGCACGGAAAGCAAAGGGTAAAATTTGTGATTGGTTTTTGAGGAAAAGAAATGCGCTGTATCTGTCCTCCAAAGCTTCTAAGCCAGTAGACCAGGGGCTTGGAAGCGAAGGGTAAAATTTGTGAATAGGATTTTGAGGAAAGGAAATGCGCCGTATCTTTTTTCCACAGCCCCGAAACCAATACGCGGGGGCAGGGAAAGCAGAGGGTAAATTTTGTGATTGGTTTTTGAGGAAAAGAAATGCGCCCTATCTGTCCTCCAAACCTTCGAAACCAGTAGACCGGGGGCTTGGAAGCGAAGGGTAAAATTTCTGAATAGGTTTTGATGAAAGGAAATGTGCCGTATCTGTTTTCCACAGCCCCGAAACCAATACGCGGGGGCGCGGAAAGCAGAGGTTAAATTTTGTGATTGGTTTTTGAGGAAAGGAAATGCACCGTATCTGTCCTCCAAAGCCTCCAAACCAGTACACCAGGGGCTTGGAAGCGAAGGGTAAAATTTGTGAATAGGATTTTGAGGAAAGGAAATGCGCCGTATCTGTTTTCCACAGCCCCGAAACCAATACGCGGGGGCAGGGAAAGCAGAGGGTAAATTTTGTGATTGGTTTTTGAGGAAAAGAAATGCGCCGTATCTGTCCTCCAAAGCTTCGAAACCAGTAGACCGGGGGCTTGGAAGCGAAGGGTAAAATTTATGAATAGGTTTTGATGAAAGGAAATGCGCCGTATCTGTTTTCCACAGCCCCGAAACCAATACTCGGGGGCACGGAAAGCAGAGGTTAAATTTTGTTATTGGTTTTTGAGGAAAAGAAATGCGCCGTATCTGTCCTCCAAAGCTTCGAAACCAGTGGACCGGGGGCTTGGAAGCGAAGGGTAAAATTTTTGAATAGGTTTTTGAGGAAAGGAAATGCGCCGTATCTGTTTTCCACAGCCCCGAAACCAATACGCGGGGGCACGGAAAGCGGAGGGTAAATTTTGTGATTGGTTTTTGAGGAAAAGAAATGCGCCGTATCTGTCCTCCAAAGCTTCTAAGCCAGTAGACCAGGGGCTTGGAAGCGAAGGGTAAAATTTGTGAATAGGATTTTGAGGAAAGGAAATGCGCCGTATCTGTTTTCCACAGCCCCGAAACCAATACGCGGGGGCAGGGAAAGCAGAGGGTAAATTTTGTGATTGGTTTTTGAGGAAAAGAAATGCGCCGTATCTGTCCTCCAAACCTTCGAAACCAGTAGACCGGGGGCTTGGAAGCGAAGGGTAAAATTTCTGAATAGGTTTTGATGAAAGGAAATGCGCCGTATCTGTTTTGCACAGCCCCGAAACCAATACGCGGGGGCACGGAAAGCAGAGGTTAAATTTTGTGATTGGTTTTTGAGGAAAAGAAATGCGCCGTATCTCTCCTCCAAAGCTTAGAAACCAGTAGACCGGGGGCTTGTAAGCGAAGGGTAAAATTTGTGAATAGGTTTTGAGGAAAGGAAATGCGCCGTATCTGTTTTCCACAGCCCCGAAACCAATACGCGGGGGCACGGAAAGCAGAGGGTAAATTTTGTGATTGGTTTTTGAGGAAAAGAAATGCGCCGTATCTGTCCTCCAAAGCTTCGGAACCAGTAGACAGGGAGCATGGAAGAGAAGGGTTAAATTTGTGAATAGGTTTTTGAGGAAAGGAAATGCGCCGTATCTGTTTTCCACAGCCCCGAAACCAATACGCGGGGGCACGGAAAGCAGAGGGTAAATTTTGTGATTGGTTCTTGAGGAAAAGAAATGCGCCGTATCTGTCCTCCAAAGCTTCGAAACCAGTAGACCGGGGGCTTGGAAGCGAAGGGTAAAATTTCTGAATAGGTTTTGATGAAAGGAAATGCGCCGTATCTGTTTTGCACAGCCCCGAAACCAATACTCGGGGGCACGAAAAGCAGAGGTTAAATTTTGTTATTGGTTTTTGAGGAAAAGAAATGCGCCGTATCTGTCCTCCAAAGCTTCGAAACCAGTGGACCGGGGGCTTGGAAGCGAAGGGTAATATTTTTGAATAGGTTTTTGAGGAAAGGAAATGCGCCGTATCTGTTTTCCACAGCCCCGAAACCAATACGCGGGGGCACGGAAAGCAGAGGGTAAATTTTGTGATTGGTTTTTGAGGAAAAGAAATGCACCGTAATTGTCCTCCAACACTTCGAAACCAGTAGACTGGGGGCTTGGAAGCGAAGGGTACAATTTGTGAATAGGTTTTCTAGGAAAGGAAATGCGCCGTATCTGTTTTCCTCAGCCCCGAAACCAATATGCCGGGGCACGGAAAGCAGAGGGTATATTTTGTGATTGGTTTTGAGGAAAAGAAATGCGCCGTATCTGTCCTCCAAAGCTTCGAAACCAGTAGACAGGGAGCTTGGAAGCGAAGGGTAAAATTTGTGAATAGGTTTTTGAGGAAAGGAAATGCGCCGTATCTGTTTTCCACAGCCCCGAAACCAATACTCGGGGGCACGGAAAGCAGAGGTTAAATTTTCTGATTGGTTTTTGAGGAAAAGAAATGCGCCGTATCTGTCCTCCAAAGCTTCGAAACCAGTGGACCGGGGGCTTGGAAGCGAAGGGTAAAATTTTTGAATAGGTTTTTGAGGAAAGGAAATGCGCCGTATCTGTTTTCCACAGCCCCGAAACCAATACTCGGGGGCACGGAAAGCAGAGGTTAAATTTTCTGATTGGTTTTTGAGGAAAAGAAATGCGCCGTATCTGTCCTCCAAAGCTTCGAAACCAGTGGACCGGGGGCTTGGAAGCGAAGGGTAAAATTTTTGAATAGGTTTTTGAGGAAAGGAAATGCGCCGTATCTGTTTTCCACAGCCCCGAAACCAATACGCGGGGGCACGGAAAGCAGAGGGTAAATTTTGTGATTGGTTTTTGAGGAAAAGAAATGCACCGTAATTGTCCTCCAACGCTTCGAAACCAGTAGACTGGGGGCTTGGAAGCGAAGGGTACAATTTGTGAATAGGTTTTCTAGGAAAGGAAATGCGCCGTATCTGTTTTCCTCAGCCCCGAAACCAATATGCCGGGGCACGGAAAGCAGAGGGTATATTTTGTGATTGGTTTTGAGGAAAAGAAATGCGCCGTATCTGTCCTCCAAAGCTTCGAAACCAGTAGACAGGGAGCTTGGAAGCGAAGGGTAAAATTTGTGAATAGGTTTTTGAGGAAAGGAAATGCGCCGTATCTGTTTTCCACAGCCCCGAAACCAATACTCGGGGGCACGGAAAGCAGAGGTTAAATTTTCTGATTGGTTTTTGAGGAAAAGAAATGCGCCGTATCTGTCCTCCAAAGCTTCGAAACCAGTGGACCGGGGGCTTGGAAGCGAAGGGTAAAATTTTTGAATAGGTTTTTGAGGAAAGGAAATGCGCCGTATTTGTTTTCCACAGCCCCGAAACCAATACGCGGGGGCACGGAAAGCAGAGGGTAAATTTTGTGATTGGTTTTTGAGGAAAAGAAATGCACCGTAATTGTCCTCCAACGCTTCGAAACCAGTAGACTGGGGGCTTGGAAGCGAAGGGTACAATTTGTGAATAGGTTTTCTAGGAAAGGAAATGCGCCGTATCTGTTTTCCTCAGCCCCGAAACCAATATGCCGGGGCACGGAAAGCAGAGGGTAAATTTTGTGATTGGTTTTGAGGAAAAGAAATGCGCCGTATCTGTCCTCCAAAGCTTCGAAACCAGTAGACCGGTGGCTCGGAAGCGAAGGGTAAAATTTGTGAATAGGTTTTTGAGGAAAGGAAATGCGCCGTATCTGTTTTCCACAGCCCCGAAACCAATACGCGGGGTTCGGAAAGGAAGGGTAAAATTTGTGATTGGTTTCTGAGGAAAAGAAATGCGCCATATCTGCCTTCCACAGCTTCGAAACCAGTATACCGGGGGCTTGGAAAGCAAAGGGTAAAATTTGTTAATAGGTTTTTGAGGAAAGGAAATGCACCGTATCTGTCCTCCAAAGCCTCCAAACCACTACACCAGGAGCTTGGAAAGCAAAGGGTAAAATTTGTGAATAGGTTTTTGAGGAAAGCAAATGCGCCGTATCTGTTTTCCACAGCCCCGAAACCAATATGCGGGGGAAGGGAAAGCAGAGGGTAAATTTTGTGATTGGTTTTGAGGAAAAGAAATGCGCCGTATCTGTCCTCCAAAGCTTCGAAACCAGTAGACCGGGGGCTCGGAAGCGAAGGGTAAAATTTGTGAATAGGTTTTTGAGGAAACGAAATGCGCCGTATCTGTTTTCCACAGCCGCGAAACCAATACGCGGGGGCACGGAAAGCAGAGGTTAAATTTTGTGATTGGTTTTTGAGGAAAGGAAATGCACCGTATCTGTCCTCCAAAGCCTCCAAACCAGTACACCAGGAGCTTGGAAAGCAAAGGGTAAAATTTGTGAATAGGTTTTTGAGGAAAGGAAATGCGCCGTATCAATTTTCCACAGCCCCGAAACCCATACGCGGGGGCACGGAAAGCAGAGGGTAAATTTTGTGATTGGTTTTTGAGGAAAAGAAATGCGCCGTATCTGTCCTCCAAAGCTTCTAAGCCAGTAGACCAGGGGCTTGGAAGCGAAGGGTAAAATTTGTGAATAGGATTTTGAGGAAAGGAAATGCGCCGTATCTGTTTTCCACAGCCCCGAAACCAATACGCGGGGGCAGGGAAAGCAGAGGGTAAATTTTGTGATTGGTTTTTGAGGAAAATAAATGCGCCGTATCTGTCCTCCAAACCTTCGAAACCAGTACACCGGGGGCTTGGAAGCGAAGGGTAAAATTTGTGAATAGGTTTTTGAGGAAAGGAAATGCGCCGTATCTGTTTTCCACAGCCCCGAAACCAATACGCGGGGTTCGGAAAGGAAGGGTAAAATTTGTGATTGGTTTCTGAGGAAAAGAAATGCGCCATATCTGCCTTCCACAGCTTCGAAACCAGTATACCGGGGGCTTGGAAAGCAAAGGGTAAAATTTGTTAACTAGGTTTTTGAGGAAAGAAAATGCACCGTATCTGTCCTCCAAAGCCTCCAAACCAGTACACCAGGAGCTTGGAAAGCAAAGGGTAAAATTTGTGAATAGGTTTTTGAGGAAAGCAAATGCGCCGTATCTGTTTTCCACAGCCCCGAAACCAATACGCGGGGGCACGCGAAGCACAGGCAAAATTTTGTGATTGGTTTTTGAGGAAAAGTAATGCGCCATATCTGTCCTCCAAAGCTTCGAAACCTGTAAACTGGGGGCTTGGAAGCGAAGGGTAAAATTTGTTAATAGGTTTTTGAGGAAAGGAAATGCGCCGTATCTGTTTTCCACAGCCCCGAAACCAATACGCGGGGGCACGGAAAGCAGAGGGTAAATTTTGTGATTGGTTTTTGAGGAAAAGAAATGCGCCGTATCTGTCCTCCAAAGCTTCGAAGCCAGTAGCCCGGGGGCTTGGAAGCGAAGGGTAAAATTTGTGAATAGGTTTTTGAGGAAAGGAAATGCGCCATATCTGTTTCCCACAGCCCCGAAACCAATACACGGGGGCACGGAAAGCAGAGCGTAAATTTTGTGATCGGTTTTTGAGGGAAAGATATGCACCATATCTGTCCTTCAAGGCTTCGAAACCAGTACACCGGGGGCTTGGAAGCGAAGGGTAAAATTTGTGAATAGGTTTTTGAGGAAAGGAAATGCGCCTATCTGTTTTCCACAGCCCCGAAACCAATACGCGGGGGCACGGAAAGCAGAGGTTAAATATTGTGATTGGTTTTTGAGGAAAAGAAATGCGCCATATCTGTCCTCCAAAGCTTAGAAACCAGTAGACCGGGGGCTTGGAAGCGAAGGGTAAAATTTGTGAATAGGTTTTTGAGGAAAGGAAATGCGCGTATCTGTTTTCCACAGCCCCGAAACCAATACGCGGGGGCACGGAAAGCAGAGGGTAAATTTTGTGATTGGTTTTTGAGGAAAAGAAATGCGCCGTATCTGTCCTCGAAAGCTTCGAAACCAGTAGCCCGGGGGCTTGGAAGCGAAGGGTAAAATTTGTGAATAGGTTTTTGAGGAAAGGAAATGCGCCATATCTGTTTCCCACAGCTCCGAAACCAATACGCGGGGGCACGGAAAGCAGAGGGTAAATTTTGTGATTGGTTTTTGAGGAAAAGAAATGCACCGTATCTGTCCTTCAAGGCTTCGAAACCAGTAGACCGAGGGCTTGGAAGCGAAGGGTAAAATTTGTGAATAGGTTTTTGAGGAAAGGAAATGCGCAGTATCTGTTTTCCACAGACCCGAAACCAATAAGCGGGGGCACGGAAAGCAGAGGGCAAATTTTGTGATCGGTTTTTGAGGAAAAGAATTGCGCCGTATCTGTCCTCCAAAGCTTCGAAACCAGTAGACTGGGGGCCTGGAAGCGAAGGGTAAAATTTGTGAATAGGTTTTTGAGGAAAGGAAATGCGCCGTATTTGTTTTCCACAGCCCCGAAACCAATACGCGGGGGCACGGAAAGCAGAGGGTAAATTTTGTGATTGGTTTTGAGGAAAAGAAATGCGCCATATCTGTCCTCCAAAGCTTCGAAACCAGTAGACAGGGAGCTTGGAAGCGAAGGGTAAAATTTGTGAATAGGTTTTTGAGGAAAGGAAATGCGCCGTATCTGTTTTCCACAGCCCCGAAACCAATACGCGGGGGCACGGAAAGCAGAGGTTAAATTTTGTGATTGGTTTTTGAGGAAAAGAAATGCGCCATATCTGTCCTCCAAAGCTTAGAAACCAGTAGACCGCGGGCTTGGAAGCGAAGGGTAAAATTTGTCAATAGGTTTTTGAGGAAAGGAAATGCGCGTTTCTGTTTTCCACAGCCCCGAAACCAATACGCGGGGGCACGGAAAGCAGAGGGTAAATTTTGTGATTGGTTTTTGAGGAAAAGAAATACGCCGTATCTGTCCTCCAAAGCTTCGAAACCAGTTGACAGGGAGCTTGGAAGCGAAGGGTAAAATTTGTGAATAGGTTTTTGAGGAAAGGAAATGCGCCGTATCTGTTTTCCACAGCCCCTAAACCAATACGCGGGGGCACGGAAAGCAGAGGGTAAATTTTGTGATTGGTTTTTGATGAAAGGAAATGCGCCGTATCTGTCCTCGAAAGCTTCGAAACCAGTAGCCCGGGGGCTTGGAAGCGAAGGGTAAAATTTGTGAATAGGTTTTTGAGGAAAGGAAATGCGCCGTATCTGTTTTCCACAGCCCCGAAACCAATATGCGAGGGCACGGAAAGCAGAGGGTAAATTTTGTGATTGGTTTTGAGGAAAAGAAATGCGCCGTATCTGTCCTCCAAAGCTTCGAAACCAGTAGACCGGGGGCTCGGAAGCGAAGGGTAAAATTTGTGAATAGGTTTTTGAGGAAAGGAAATGCGCCATATCTGTTTTCCACAGCCCCGAAACCAATACGCGGGGGCGCGGAAAGCAGAGGTTAAATTTTGTGATTGGTTTTTGAGGAAAAGAAATGCGCCATATCTGTCCTCCAAAGCTTAGAAACCAGTAGACCGGGGGCTTGGAAGCGAAGGGTAAAATTTGTGAATAGGTTTTTGAGGAAAGGAAATGCGCCATATCTGTTTTCCACAGCCCCGAAACCAATACGCGGGGGCACGGAAAGCAAAGGGTAAAATTTGTGATTGGTTTTTGAGGAAAAGAAATGCGCTGTATCTGTCCTCCAAAGCTTCTAAGCCAGTAGACCAGGGGCTTGGAAGCGAAGGGTAAAATTTGTGAATAGGATTTTGAGGAAAGGAAATGCGCCGTATCTGTTTTCCACAGCCCCGAAACCAATACGCGGGGGCAGGGAAAGCAGAGGGTAAATTTTGTGATTGGTTTTTGAGGAAAAGAAATGCGCCCTATCTGTCCTCCAAACCTTCGAAACCAGTAGACCGGGGGCTTGGAAGCGAAGGGTAAAATTTCTGAATAGGTTTTGATGAAAGGAAATGTGCCGTATCTGTTTTCCACAGCCCCGAAACCAATACGCGGGGGCACGGAAAGCAGAGGTTAAATTTTGTGATTGGTTTTTGAGGAAAAGAAATGCGCCGTATCTCTCCTCCAAAGCTTAGAAACCAGTAGACCGGGGGCTTGTAAGCGAAGGGTAAAATTTGTGAATAGGTTTTGAGGAAAGGAAATGCGCCGTATCTGTTTTCCACAGCCCCGAAACCAATACGCGGGGGCACGGAAAGCAGAGGGTAAATTTTGTGATTGGTTTTTGAGGAAAAGAAATGCGCCGTATCTGTCCTCCAAAGCTTCGGAACCAGTAGACAGGGAGCATGGAAGAGAAGGGTTAAATTTGTAAATAGGATTTTGAGGAAAGGAAATGCGCCGTATCTGTTTTCCACAGCCCCGAAACCAATACGCGGGGGCACGGAAAGCAGAGGGTAAATTTTGTGATTGGTTTTTGAGGAAAAGAAATGCGCCGTATCTGTCCTCCAAAGCTTCGAAACCAGTAGACCGGGGGCTTGGAAGCGAAGGGTAAAATTTCTGAATAGGTTTTGATGAAAGGAAATGCGCCGTATCTGTTTTCCACAGCCCCGAAACCAATACTCGGGGGCACGGAAAGCAGAGGGTAAATTTTGTGATCGGTTTTTGAGGAAAAGAAATGCACCGTAATTGTCCTCCAACGCTTCGAAACCAGTAGACTGGGGGCTTGGAAGCGAAGGGTAAAATTTGTGAATAGGTTTTTGAGGAAAGGAAATGCGCCATATCTGTTTTCCACAGCCCCGAAACCAATACTCGGGGGCACGGAAAGCAAAGGGTAAAATTTGTTAATAGGTTTTTGAGGAAAGGAAATGCACCGTATCTGTCCTCCAAAGCCTCCAAACCAGTACACCAGGGGCTTGGAAGCGAAGGGTAAAATTTGTGAATAGGATTTTGAGGAAAGGAAATGCGCCGTATCTGTTTTCCACAGCCCCGAAACCAATACGCGGGGGCACGGAAAGCAAAGGGTAAAATTTGTGATTGGTTTTTGAGGAAAAGAAATGCGCTGTATCTGTCCTCCAAAGCTTCTAAGCCAGTAGACCAGGGGCTTGGAAGCGAAGGGTAAAATTTGTGAATAGGATTTTGAGGAAAGGAAATGCGCCGTATCTGTTTTCCACAGCCCCGAAACCAATACGCGGGGGCAGGGAAAGCAGAGGGTAAATTTTGTGATTGGTTTTTGAGGAAAAGAAATGCGCCCTATCTGTCCTCCAAACCTTCGAAACTAGTAGACCGGGGGCTTGGAAGCGAAGGGTAAAATTTCTGAATAGGTTTTGATGAAAGGAAATGTGCCGTATCTGTTTTCCACAGCCCCGAAACCAATACGCGGGGGCACGGAAAGCAGAGGTTAAATTTTGTGATTGGTTTTTGAGGAAAAGAAATGCGCCGTATCTCTCCTCCAAAGCTTAGAAACCAGTAGACCGGGGGCTTGGAAGCGAAGGGTAAAATTTCTGAATAGGTTTTGATGAAAGGAAATGCGCCGTATCTGTTTTCCACAGCCCCGAAACCAATACTCGGGGGCACGGAAAGCAGAGGGTAAATTTTGTGATCGGTTTTTGAGGAAAAGAAATGCACCGTAATTGTCCTCCAACGCTTCGAAACCAGTAGACTGGGGGCTTGGAAGCGAAGGGTAAAATTTGTGAATAGGTTTTTGAGGAAAGGAAATGCGCCATATCTGTTTTCCACAGCCCCGAAACCAATACTCGGGGGCACGGAAAGCAAAGGGTAAAATTTGTTAATAGGTTTTTGAGGAAAGGAAATGCACCGTATCTGTCCTCCAAAGCCTCCAAACCAGTACACCAGGGGCTTGGAAGCGAAGGGTAAAATTTGTGAATAGGATTTTGAGGAAAGGAAATGCGCCGTATCTGTTTTCCACAGCCCCGAAACCAATACGCGGGGGCAGGGAAAGCAGAGGGTAAATTTTGTGATTGGTTTTTGAGGAAAAGAAATGCGCCGTATCTGTCCTCCAAAGCTTCGAAACCAGTAGACCGGGGGCTTGGAAGCGAAGGGTAAAATTTCTGAATAGGTTTTGATGAAAGGAAATGCGCCGTATCTGTTTTCCACAGCCCCGAAACCAATACTCGGGGGCACGGAAAGCAGAGGTTAAATTTTGTTATTGGTTTTTGAGGAAAAGAAATGCGCCGTATCTGTCCTCCAAAGCTTCGAAACCAGTGGACCGGGGGCTTGGAAGCGAAGGGTAAAATTCTTGAATAGGTTTTTGAGGAAAGGAAATGCGCCGTATCTGTTTTCCACAGCCCCGAAACCAATACGCGGGGGCACGGAAAGCGGAGGGTAAATTTTGTGATTGGTTTTTGAGGAAAAGAAATGCGCCGTATCTGTCCTCCAAAGCTTCTAAGCCAGTAGACCAGGGGCTTGGAAGCGAAGGGTAAAATTTGTGAATAGGATTTTGAGGAAAGGAAATGCGCCGTATCTGTTTTCCACAGCCCCGAAACCAATACGCGGGGGCAGGGAAAGCAGAGGGTAAATTTTGTGAATGGTTTTTGAGGAAAAGAAATGCGCCGTATCTGTCCTCCAAAGCTTCGAAACCAGTAGACCGGGGGCTTGGAAGCGAAGGGTAAAATTTCTGAATACGTTTTGATGAAAGGAAATGCGCCGTATCTGTTTTCCACAGCCCCGAAACCAATACTCGGGGGCACGGAAAGCAGAGGTTAAATTTTGTGATTGGTTTTTGAGGAAAAGAAATGCGCCGTATCTGTCCTCCAAAGCTTCGAAACCAGTGGACCGGGGCTTGGAAGCGAAGGGTAAAATTTTTGAATAGGTTTTTGAGGAAAGGAAATGCGCCGTTTCTGTTTTCCACAGCCCCGAAACCAATACGCGGGGTTCGGAAAGGAAGGGTAAAATTTGTGATTGGTTTCTGAGGAAAAGAAATGCGCCATATCTGCCTTCCACAGCTTCGAAACCAGTATACCGGGGGCTTGGAAAGCAAAGGGTAAAATTTGTTAATAGGTTTTTGAGGAAAGGAAATGCACCGTATCTGTCCTCCAAAGCCTCCAAACCAGTACACCAGGAGCTTGGAAAGCAAAGGGTAAAATTTGTGAATAGGTTTTTGAGGAAAGGAAATGCGCCGTATCTGTTTTCCACAGCCCCGAAACGAATACGCGGGGGCACGCGAAGCACAGGCAAAATTTTGTGATTGGTTTTTGAGGAAAAGTAATGCGCCATATCTGTCCTCCAAGGCTTCGAAACCTGTAAACTGGGGGCTTGGAAGCGAAGGGTAAAATTTGTGAATAGGTTTTTGAGGAAAGGAAATGCGCCATATCTGTTTCCCACAGCCCCGAAACCAATACGCGGGGGCACGGAAAGCAGAGCGTAAATTTTGTGATTGGTTTTTGAGGAAAAGAAATGCACCATATCTGTCCTTCAAGGCTTCGAAACCAGTACACCGGGGGCTTGGAAGCGAAGGGTAAAATTTGTGAATAGGTTTTTGAGGAAAGGAAATGCGCCGTATCTGTTTTCCACAGACCCGAAACCAATAAGCGGGGGCACGGAAAGCAGAGGGTAAATTTTGTGATTGGTTTTGAGGAAAAGAAATGCGCGGTATCTGTCCTCCAAAGCTTCGAAACCAGTAGACCGGGGGCTTGGAAGCGAAGGGTAAAATTTGTGAATAGGTTTTTGAGGAAACGAAATGCGCCGTATCTGTTTTCCACAGCCCCGAAACCAATACGCGGGGGCACGGAAAGCAGAGGGTAAAATTTCTTCATTGGTTTTTGAGGAAGAAATGCGCCGTATCTGTCCTCCAAAGCTTAGAAACCAGTAGACCGGGGGCTTGTAAGCGAAGGGTAAAATTTGTGAATAGGTTTTGAGGAAAGGAAATGCGCCGTATCTGTTTTCCACAGCCCCGAAACCAATACGCGGGGGCACGGAAAGCAGAGGGTAAATTTTGTGATTGGTTTTTGAGGAAAAGAAATGCGCCGTATCTGTCCTCCAAAGCTTCGGAACCAGTAGACAGGGAGCATGGAAGAGAAGGATTAAATTTGTGAATAGGTTTTTGAGGAAAGGAAATGCGCCGTATCTGTTTTCCACAGCCCCGAAACCAATACGCGGGGGCACGGAAAGCAGAGGGTAAATTTTGTGATTGGTTTTTGAGGAAAAGAAATGCGCCGTATCTGTCCTCCAAAGCTTCGAAACCAGTAGACCGGGGGCTTGGAAGCGAAGGGTAAAATTTCTGAATACGTTTTGATGAAAGGAAATGCGCCGTATCTGTTTTCCACAGCCCCGAAACCAATACTCGGGGGCACGGAAAGCAGAGGTTAAATTTTGTGATTGGTTTTTGAGGAAAAGAAATGCGCCGTATCTGTCCTCCAAAACTTCGAAACCAGTGGACCGGGGCTTGGAAGCGAAGGGTAAAATTTTTGAATAGGTTTTTGAGGAAAGGAAATGCGCCGTTTCTGTTTTCCACAGCCCCGAAACCAATACGCGGGGTTCGGAAAGGAAGGGTAAAATTTGTGATTGGTTTCTGAGGAAAAGAAATGCGCCATATCTGCCTTCCACAGCTTCGAAACCAGTATACCGGGGGCTTGGAAAGCAAAGGGTAAAATTTGTTAATAGGTTTTTGAGGAAAGGAAATGCACCGTATCTGTCCTCCAAAGCCTCCAAACCAGTACACCAGGAGCTTGGAAAGCAAAGGGTAAAATTTGTGAATAGGTTTTTGAGGAAAGGAAATGCGCCGTATCTGTTTTCCACAGCCCCGAAACGAATACGCGGGGGCACGCGAAGCACAGGCAAAATTTTGTGATTGGTTTTTGAGGAAAAGTAATGCGCCATATCTGTCCTCCAAAGCTTCGAAACCTGTAAACTGGGGGCTTGGAAGCGAAGGGTAAAATTTGTGAATAGGTTTTTGAGGACAGGAAATGCGCCATATCTGTTTCCCACAGCCCCGAAACCAATACGCGGGGGCACGGAAAGCAGAGCGTAAATTTTGTGATTGGTTTTTGAGGAAAAGAAATGCACCATATCTGTCCTTCAAGGCTTCGAAACCAGTACACCGGGGGCTTGGAAGCGAAGGGTAAAATTTGTGAATAGGTTTTTGAGGAAAGGAAATGCGCCGTATCTGTTTTCCACAGACCCGAAACCAATAAGCGGGGGCACGGAAAGCAGAGGGTAAATTTTGTGATTGGTTTTGAGGAAAAGAAATGCGCGGTATCTGTCCTCCAAAGCTTCGAAACCAGTAGACCGGGGGCTTGGAAGCGAAGGGTAAAATTTGTGAATAGGTTTTTGAGGAAACGAAATGCGCCGTATCTGTTTTCCACAGCCCCGAAACCAATACGCGGGGGCACGGAAAGCAGAGGGTAAAATTTCTTCATTGGTTTTTGAGGAAGAAATGCGCCGTATCTGTCCTCCAAAGCTTCGAAACCAGTAGACCGGGGGCTTGGAAGCGAAGGGTAAAATTTCTGAATAGGTTTTGATGAAAGGAAATGCGCCGTATCTGTTTTCCACAGCCCCGAAACCAATACTCGGGGGCACGGAAAGCAGAGGTTAAATTTTGTGATTGGTTTTTGAGGAAAAGAAATGCGCCGTATCTGTTCTCCAAAGCTTAGAAACCAGTAGACCGGGGGCTTGGAAGCGAAGGGTAAAATTTGTGAATAGGTTTTTGAGGAAAGGAAATGCGCCGTATCTGTTTTCCCACAGCCCCGAAACCATTACGCGGGGGCACGGAAAGCAGAGGGTAAATTTTGTGATTGGTTTTTGAGGAAAAGAAATGCGCCGTATCTGTTTTCCACAGCTCCGAAACCAATCCGCGGGGGCTCGGAAAGCGGAGGGTAAAATTTGTGAATAGGTTTTGATGAAAGGAAATGCGCCGTATCTGTTTTCCACAGCCCCGAAACCAATACGCGGGGGCACGGAAAGCATAGGTTAAATTTTGTGATTGGTTTTTGAGGAAAAGAAATGCGCCGTATCTGTCCTCCAAAGCTTAGAAACCAGTAGACCGGGGGCTTGGAAGAGAAGGGTTAAATTTGTGAATAGGTTTTTGAGGAAAGGAAATGCGCCGTATCTGTTTTCCACAGCCCCGAAACCAATACGCGGGGGCACGGAAAGCAGAGGGTAAATTTTGTGATTGGTTTTTGAGGAAAAGAAATGCGCCGTATCTGTCCTCCAAAGCTTCGAAACCAGTAGACCGGGGGCTTGGAAGCGAAGGGTAAAATTTCTGAATACGTTTTGATGAAAGGAAATGCGCCGTATCTGTTTTCCACAGCCCCGAAACCAATACTCGGGGGCACGGAAAGCAGAGGTTAAATTTTGTGATTGGTTTTTGAGGAAAAGAAATGCGCCGTATCTGTCCTCCAAAGCTTCGAAACCAGTGGACCGGGGCTTGGAAGCGAAGGGTAAAATTTTTGAATAGGTTTTTGAGGAAAGGATATGCGCCGTTTCTGTTTTCCACAGCCCCGAAACCAATACGCGGGGGCACGGAAAGCAGAGGGTAAATTTTGTGATTGGTTTTTGAGGAAAAGAAATGCAGCGTAATTGTCCTCCAACGCTTCGAAACCAGTAGACTGGGGGCTTGGAAGCGAAGGGTACAATTTGTGAATAGGTTTTCTAGGAAAGGAAATGCGCCGTATCTGTTTTCCTCAGCCCCGAAACCAATATGCCGGGGCACGGAAAGCAGAGGGTAAATTTTGTGATTGGTTTTGAGGAAAAGAAATGCGCCGTATCTGTCCTCCAAAGCTTCGAAACCAGTAGACCGGGGGCTCGGAAGCGAAGGGTAAAATTTGTGAATAGGTTTTTGAGGAAAGGAAATGCGCCGTATCTGTTTTCCACAGCCCCGAAACCAATACGCGGGGTTCGGAAAGGAAGGGTAAAATTTGTGATTGGTTTCTGAGGAAAAGAAATGCGCCATATCTGCCTTCCACAGCTTCGAAACCAGTATACCGGGGGCTTGGAAAGCAAAGGGTAAAATTTGTTAATAGGTTTTTGAGGAAAGGAAATGCACCGTATCTGTCCTCCAAAGCCTCCAAACCAGTACACCAGGAGCTTGGAAAGCAAAGGGTAAAATTTGTGAATAGGTTTTTGAGGAAAGGAAATGCGCCGTATCTGTTTTCCACAGCCCCGAAACCAATACGCGGGGGCACGCGAAGCACAGGCAAAATTTTGTGATTGGTTTTTGAGGAAAAGTAATGCGCCATATCTGTCCTCCAAAGCTTCGAAACCTGTAAACTGGGGGCTTGGAAGCGAAGGGTAAAATTTGTTAATAGGTTTTTGAGGAAAGGAAATGCGCCGTATCTGTTTTCCACAGCCCCGAAACCAATACGCGGGGGCACGGAAAGCAGAGGGTAAATTTTGTGATTGGTTTTTGAGGAAAAGAAATGCGCCGTATCTGTCCTCCAAAGCTTCGAAACCAGTAGCCCGGGGGCTTGGAAGCGAAGGGTGAAATTTGTGAATAGGTTTTTGAGGAAAGGAAATGCGCCATATCTGTTTCCCACAGCCCCGAAACCAATACGCGGGGGCACGGAAAGCAGAGCGTAAATTTTGTGATTGGTTTTTGAGGAAAAGAAATGCACCATATCTGTCCTTGAAGGCTTCGAAACCAGTACACCGGGGGCTTGGAAGCGAAGGGTAAAATTTGTGAATAGGTTTTTGAGGAAAGCAAATGCGCCGTATCTGTTTTCCACAGACCCGAAACCAATAAGCGGGGGCACGGAAAGCAGAGGGTAAATTTTGTGATTGGTTTTTGAGGAAAGAAATGCGCCGTATCTGTCCTCCAAGGCTTCGAAACCAGTAGACCGGGGGCTTGGAAGCGAAGGGTAAAATTTGTGAATAGGTTTTTGAGGAAAGGAAATGCGCCGTATTTGTTTTCCACAGCCCCGAAACCAAACGCGGGGGCACGGAAAGCAGAGGGTAAATTTTGTGATTGGTTTTTGAGGAAAAGAAATACGCCGTATCTGTCCTTCAAAGCTTCGAAACCAGTAGACCGGGGGCATGGAAGCGAAGGGTAAATTTTGTGAATAGGTTTTCTAGGAAAGGAAATGCGCCGTATCTGTTTTCCACAGCCCCGAAACCAATATGCGGGGGCACGGAAAGCAGAGGGTAAATTTTGTGATTGGTTTTGAGGAAAAGAAATGCGCGGTATCTGTCCTCCAAAGCTTCGAAACCAGTAGACCGGGGGCTTGGAAGCGAAGGGTAAAATTTCTGAATAGGTTTTGATGAAAGGAAATGCGCCGTATCTGTTTTCCACAGCCCCGAAACCAATACTCGGGGGCACGGAAAGCAGAGGTTAAATTTTGTGATTGGTTTTTGAGGAAAAGAAATGCGCCGTATCTGTCCTCCAAAGCTTAGAAACCAGTAGACCGGGGGCTTGACCAGAAGGGTAAAATTTGTGAATAGGTTTTTGAGGAAAGGAAATGCGCCGTATCTGTTTTCCCACAGCCCCGAAACCATTACGCGGGGGCACGGAAAGCAGAGGGTAAATTTTGTGATTGGTTTTTGAGGAAAAGAAATGCGCCGTATCTGTTTTCCACAGCTCCGAAACCAATCCGCGGGGGCTCGGAAAGCGGAGGGTAAAATTTGTGAATAGGTTTTTGAGGAAAGGAAATGCACCGTATCTGTTTTCCACAGCCTCGAAACCAATACGCGGGGGCACGCGAAGGAAGCACAGGGTAAATTTTGTGATTGGTTTTTGAGGAAAAGAAATGCGCCGTATCTGTCCTCCAAAGCTTCGAAACCAGTAGACTGGTGGCTTGGAAGCGAAGGGTAAAATTTTTTAATAGGTTTTTGAGGAAAGGAAATGCGCCGTATCTGTTTTCCACAGCCCCGAAACCAATACGCGGGGGCACGGAAAGCAGAGGGTAAATTTTGTGATTGGTTTTTGAGGAAAAAAAATGCACCGTATCTGTTTTCCACAGCGTCGAAACCAATACGCGGGGGCACGCGAAGGAAGCACAGGGTAAATTTTGTGATTGGTTTTTGAGGAAAAGAAATGCGCCGTATCTGTCCTCCAAAGCTTCGAATCCAGTAGACTGGTGGCTTGGAAGCTAAGGGTACAATTTGTGAATAGGTTTTCTAGGAAAGGAAATGCGCCGTATCTGTTTTCCACAGACCCGAAACCAATAAGCGGGGGCACGGAAAGCAGAGGGTAAATTTTGTGATTGGTTTTTGACGAAAAGAAAGGCGCCGTATCTGTCCTCCAAAGCTTCTAAACCAGTAGACCGGGGGCTTGGAGGCGAAGGGTAAAATTTGTGAATAGGTTTTTGAGGAAACGAAATGCGCCGTATCTGTTTTCCACAGCCCCGAAACCAATACGCGGGGGCACGGAATGCAGAGGGTAAAATTTCTTTATTGGTTTTTGAGGAAAAGAAATGCGCCGTATCTGTCCTCTAAAGCTTCGAAACCAGTAGACCGGGGGCTCGGAAGCGAAGGGAAAAATTTGTGAATAGGTTTTGATGAAAGGAAATGCGCCGTATCTGTTTTCCACAGCCCCGAAACCAATACGCGGGGGCACGGAAAGCATAGGTTAAATTTTGTGATTGGTTTTTGAGGAAAAGAAATGCGCCGTATCTGTCCTCCAAAGCTTCGAAACCAGTAGACCGGGGGCTTGGAAGCGAAGGGAAAAATTTGTGAATAGGTTTTTGAGGAAAGGAAATGCGCCGTATCTGTTTTCCACAGCCCCGAAACCAATACGCGGGGGCACGGAAAGCAGAGGGTAAATTTTGTGATTGGTTTTTGAGGAAAAGAAATGCGCCGTATCTGTCCTCTAAAGCTTCGAAACCAGTAGACCGGGGGCTTGGAAGCGAAGGGAAAAATTTGTGAATAGGTTTTTGAGGAAAGGAAATGCGCCGTATCTGTTTTCCACAGCCCCGAAACCAATACGCGGGGGCACGGAAAGCAGAGGGTAAATTTTGTGATTGGTTTTTGAGGAAAAGAAATGCGCCATATCTGTCCTCCAAAGCTTCGAAACCAGTAGACAGGGAGCTTGGAAGGGAAGGGTAAAATTTGTGAATAGGTTTTTGAGGAAAGGAAATGCGCCGTATCTGTTTTCCACAGCCCCGAAACCAATACGCGGGGGCACGGAAAGCAGAGGGAAAATTTTGTGATTGGTTTTTGAGGAAAAGAAATGCACCGTAATTGTCCTCCAAGGCTTCGAAACCAGTAGACCGGTGGCTTGGAAGCGAAGGGTACAATTTGTGAATAGGTTTTCTAGGAAAGGAAATGCGCCGTATCTGTTTTCCACAGACCCGAAACCAATAAGCGAGGGCACGGAAAGCAGAGGGTAAATTTTGTGATTGGTTTTTGAGGAAAAGAAATGCGCCGTATCTGTCCTCCAAAGCTTGGAAACCAGTAGACCGGGGGCTTGGAAGCGAAGGGTAAAATTTGTGAATAGGTTTTTGAGGAAACTAAATGCGCCGTATTGTTTTCCACAGCCCCGAAACCAATACGCGGGGGCACGGAAAGCAGAGGGTAAAATTTGTGAATAGGTTTTTGAGGAAAGGAAATGCGCCGTATCTGTTTTCCAGAGCCCCGAAACCAATACGCGGGGGCACGGAAAGCAGAGGGTAAAATTTGTGAATAGGTTTTTGAGGAAAGGAAATGCGCCGTATCTGTTTTCCACAGCCCCGAAACCAATACGCGGGGGCACGGAAAGCAGAGGGTAAAATTTGTGATTAGGTTTTTAAGGAATGGAAATCCACCCTATCTGTTTTCCACAGCCTCGAAACCAATACGCGGGGGCACGCGAAGGAAGCACAGGGTAAATTTTGTGATTGGTTTTTGAGGAAAAGAAATGCGCCGTATCTGTCCTCCAAAGCTTCGAAACCAGTAGACTGGTGGCTTGGAAGCTAAGGGTAAAATTTGTGAATAGGTTTTTGAGGAAAGAAAATGCGCCGTATCTGTTTTCCACAGCCCCGAAACCAATACGCGGGGGCCCGGAAAGCAGAGGGTAAATTTTGTGATTGGTTTTTGAGGAAAAGAAATGCGCCGTATCTGTCCTCTAAAGCTTCTAAACCAGTAGACAGGGAGCTTGGAAGCGAAGGGTAAAATTTGTGAATAGGTTTTTGAGGAAAGAAAATGCGCCGTATCTGTTTTCCACAGCCCCGAAACCAATACGCGGGGGCGCGGAAAGCAGAGGGTAAAATTTGTGAATAGATTTTTGAGGAAAGGAAATGCGCCGTATCTGTTTTCCACAGCCCCGAAACCAATACGCGCGGGCACGGAAAGCAGAGGGTAAAATTTGTGAATAGGTTTTTGGGGAAAGGAAATGCGCCGTATCTGTTTTCCACAGCCCCGAAACCAATATGCGGGGGCACGGAAAGCAGAGGGTAAAATTTGTGAATAGGTTTTTGAGGAAAGGAAATGCACCGTATCTGTTTTCCACAGCCTCGAAACCAATACGCGGGGGCACGCGAAGGAAGCACAGGGTAAATTTTGTGATTGGTTTTTGAGGAAAAGAAATGCGCCGTATCTGTCCTCCAAAGCTTCGAAACCAGTAGACTGGTGGCTTGGAAGCTAAGGGTAAAATTTGTGAATAGGTTTTTGAGGAAAGGAAATGCGCCGTATTTGTCTTCCACAGCCCCGAAACCAATACGCGGGGGCACGGAAAGCAGAGGGTAAATTTTCTGATTGGTTTTTGAGGAAAAGAAATGCGCCGTATCTGTCCTCCAAAGCTTCGAAACCAGTAGACCGGGGGCTTGGAAGCGAAGGGTAAAATTTGTTAATAGGTTTTTGAGGAAAGGAAATGCACCGTATCTGTTTTCCACAGCCCCGAAACCAATATGCCGGGGCACGGAAAGCAGAGGGTAAATTTTGTGATTGGTTTTGAGGAAAAGAAATGCGCCGTATCTGTCCTCCAAAGCTTCGAACCAGTAGACCGGGGGCTCGGAAGCGAAGGGTAAAATTTGTGAATAGGTTTTTGAGGAAAGGAAATGCGCCGTATCTGTTTTCCACAGCCCCGAAACCAATACGCGGGGTTCGGAAAGGAAGGGTAAAATTTGTGATTGGTTTCTGAGGAAAAGAAATGCGCCATATCTGCCTTCCACAGCTTCGAAACCAGTATACCGGGGGCTTGGAAAGCAAAGGGCAAAATTTGTTAATAGGTTTTTGAGGAAAGGAAATGCACCGTATCTGTCCTCCAAAGCCTCCAAACCAGTACACCAGGAGCTTGGAAAGCAAAGGGTAAAATTTGTGAATAGGTTTTTGAGTAAAGGAAATGCGCCGTATCTGTTTTCCACAGCCCCGAAACCAATACGCGGGGGCACGCGAAGCACAGGCAAAATTTTGTGATTGGTTTTTGAGGAAAAGTAATGCGCCATATCTGTCCTCCAAAGCTTCGAAACCTGTAAACTGGGGGCTTCGAAGCGAAGGGTAAAATTTGTAATAGGTTTTTGAGGAAAGGAAATGCGCCGTATCTGTTTTCCACAGCCCCGAAACCAATACGCGGGGGCACGGAAAGCAGAGGGTAAATTTTGTGATTGGTTTTTGAGGAAAAGAAATGCGCCGTATCTGTCCTCCAAAGCTTCGAAACCAGTAGCCCGGGGGCTTGGAAGCGAAGGGTGAAATTTGTGAATAGGTTTTTGAGGAACGGAAATGCGCCATATCTGTTTCCCACAGCCCCGAAACCAATACGCGGGGGCACGGAAAGCAGAGCGTAAATTTTGTGATTGGTTTTTGAGGAAAAGAAATGCACCATATCTGTCCTTGAAGGCTTCGAAACCAGTACACCGGGGGCTTGGAAGCGAAGGGTAAAATTTGTGAATAGGTTTTTGAGGAAAGGAAATGCGCCGTATCTGTTTTCCACAGACCCGAAACCAATAAGCGGGGGCACGGAAAGCAGAGGGTAAATTTTGTGATTGGTTTTTGAGGAAAAGAAATGCGCCGTATCTGTCCTCCAAGGCTTCGAAACCAGTAGACCGGGGGCTTGGAAGCGAAGGGTAAAATTTGTGAATAGGTTTTTGAGGAAAGGAAATGCGCCGTATTTGTTTTCCACAGCCCCGAAACCAAACGCGGGGGCACGGAAAGCAGAGGGTAAATTTTGTGATTGGTTTTTGAGGAAAAGAAATACGCCGTATCTGTCCTCCAAAGCTTCGAAACCAGTAGACCGGGGGCATGGAAGCGAAGGGTAAAATTTGTGAATAGGTTTTCTAGGAAAGGAAATGCGCCGTATCTGTTTTCCACAGCCCCGAAACCAATATGCGGGGGCACGGAAAATAGAGGGTAAATTTTGTGATTGGTTTTGAGGAAAAGAAATGCGCGGTATCTATCCTCCAAAGCTTCGAAACCAGTAGACCGGGGGCTTGGAAGCGAAGGGTAAAATTTCTGAATAGGTTTTGATGAAAGGAAATGAGCCGTATCTGTTTTCCACAGCCCCGAAACCAATACTCGGGGGCACGGAAAGCAGAGGTTAAATTTTGTGATTGGTTTTTGAGGAAAAGAAATGCGCCATATCTGTCCTCCAAAGCTTAGAAACCAGTAGACCGGGGGCTTGGCGCGAAGGGTAAAATTTGTGAATAGGTTTTTGAGGAAAGGAAATGCGCCGTATCTGTTTTCCCACAGCCCCGAAACCATTACGCGGGGGCACGGAAAGCAGAGGGTAAATTTTGTGATTGGTTTTTGAGGAAAAGAAATGCGCCGTATCTGTTTTCCACAGCTCCGAAACCAATCCGCGGGGGCTCGGAAAGCGGAGGGTAAAATTTGTGAATAGGTTTTTGAGGAAAGGAAATGCACCGTATCTGTTTTCCACAGCCTCGAAACCAATACGCGGGGGCACGCGAAGGAAGCACAGGGTAAATTTTGTGATTGGTTTTTGAGGAAAAGAAATGCGCCGTATCTGTCCTCCAAAGCTTCGAAACCAGTAGACTGGTGGCTTGGAAGCTAAGGGTAAAATTTGTGAATATGTTTTTGAGGAAAGGAAATGCGCCGTATTTGTCTTCCACAGCCCCGAAACCAATACGCGGGGGCACGGAAAGCAGAGGGTAAATTTTATGATTGGTTTTTGAGGAAAAGAAATGCGCCGTATCTATCCTGCAAAGCTTCGAAACCAGTAGACCGGGGCCTTGGAAGCGAAGGGTAAAATTTTTAATAGGTTTTTGAGGAAAGGAAATGCGCCGTATCTGTTTTCCACAGCCCCGAAACCAATACGCGGGGGCACGGAAAGCAGAGGGTAAATTTTGTGATTGGTTTTTGAGGAAAAAAAATGCACCGTATCTGTTTTCCACAGCGTCGAAACCAATACGCGGGGGCACGCGAAGGAAGCACAGGGTAAATTTTGTGATTGGTTTTTGAGGAAAAGAAATGCGCCGTATCTGTCCTCCAAAGCTTCGAAACCAGTAGACTGGTGGCTTGGAAGCTAAGGGTACAATTTGTGAATAGGTTTTCTAGGAAAGGAAATGCGCCGTATCTGTTTTCCACAGACCCGAAACCAATAAGCGGGGGCACGGAAAGCAGAGGGTAAATTTTGTGATTGGTTTTTGAGGAAAAGAAAGGCGCCGTATCTGTCCTCCAAAGCTTCTAAACCAGTAGACCGGGGGCTTGGAAGCGAAGGGTAAAATTTGTGAATAGGTTTTTGAGGAAACGAAATGCGCCGTATCTGTTTTCCACAGCCCCGAAACCAATACGCGGGGGCACGGAATGCAGAGGGTAAAATTTCTTTATTGGTTTTTGAGGAAAAGAAATGCGCCGTATCTGTCCTCTAAAGCTTCGAAACCAGTAGACCGGGGGCTCGGAAGCGAAGGGAAAAATTTGTGAATAGGTTTTGATGAAAGGAAATGCGCCGTATCTGTTTTCCACAGCCCCGAAACCAATACGCGGGGGCACGGAAAGCATAGGTTAAATTTTGTGATTGGTTTTTGAGGAAAAGAAATGCGCCGTATCTGTCCTCCAAAGCTTAGAAACCAGTAGACCGGGGGCTTGGAAGCGAAGGGAAAAATTTGTGAATAGGTTTTTGAGGAAAGGAAATGCGCCGTATCTGTTTTCCACAGCCCCGAAACCAATACGCGGGGGCACGGAAAGCAGAGGGTAAATTTTGTAATTGGTTTTTGAGGAAAAGAAATGCGCCATATCTGTCCTCCAAAGCTTCGAAACCAGTAGACAGGGAGCTTGGAAGCGAAGGGTAAAATTTGTGAATAGGTTTTTGAGGAAAGGAAATGCGCCGTATCTGTTTTCCACAGCCCCGAAACCAATACGCGGGGGCACGGAAAGCAGAGGGAAAATTTTGTGATTGGTTTTTGAGGAAAAGAAATGCACCGTAATTGTCCTCCAAGGCTTCGAAACCAGTAGACCGGTGGCTTGGAAGCGAAGGGTACAATTTGTGAATAGGTTTTCTAGGAAAGGAAATGCGCCGTATCTGTTTTCCACAGCCCCGAAACCAATACGCGGGGGCACGGAAAGCAGAGGGTAAATTTTGTGATTGGTTTTTGAGGAAAAAAAATGCACCGTATCTGTTTTCCACAGCGTCGAAACCAATACGCGGGAGCACGCGAAGGAAGCACAGGGTAAATTTTGTGATTGGTTTTTGAGGAAAAGAAATGCGCCGTATCTGTCCTCCAAAGCTTCGAAACCAGTAGACTGGTGGCTTGGAAGCTAAGGGTACAATTTGTGAATAGGTTTTCTAGGAAAGGAAATGCGCCGTATCTGTTTTCCACAGACCCGAAACCAATAAGCGGGGGCACGGAAAGCAGAGGGTAAATTTTGTGATTGGTTTTTGAGGAAAAGAAAGGCGCCGTATCTGTCCTCCAAAGCTTCTAAACCAGTAGACCGGGGGCTTGGAAGCGAAGGGTAAAATTTGTGAATAGGTTTTTTAAGAAAACGAAATGCGCCGTATCTGTTTTCCACAGCCCCGAAACCAATACGCGGGGGCACGGAATGCAGAGGGTAAAATTTCTTTATTGGTTTTTGAGGAAAAGAAATGCGCCGTATCTGTCCTCTAAAGCTTCGAAACCAGTAGACCGGGGGCTCGGAAGCGAAGGGAAAAATTTGTGAATAGGTTTTGATGAAAGGAAATGCGCCGTATCTGTTTTCCACAGCCCCGAAACCAATACGCGGGGGCACGGAAAGCATAGGTTAAATTTTGTGATTGGTTTTTGAGGAAAAGAAATGCGCCGTATCTGTCCTCCAAAGCTTAGAAACCAGTAGACCGGGGGCTTGGAAGCGAAGGGAAAAATTTGTGAATAGGTTTTTGAGGAAAGGAAATGCGCCGTATCTGTTTTCCACAGCCCCGAAACCAATACGCGGGGGCACGGAAAGCAGAGGGTAAATTTTGTAATTGGTTTTTGAGGAAAAGAAATGCGCCATATCTGTCCTCCAAAGCTTCGAAACCAGTAGACAGGGAGCTTGGAAGCGAAGGGTAAAATTTGTGAATAGGTTTTTGAGGAAAGGAAATGCGCCGTATCTGTTTTCCACAGCCCCGAAACCAATACGCGGGGGCACGGAAAGCAGAGGGAAAATTTTGTGATTGGTTTTTGAGGAAAAGAAATGCACCGTAATTGTCCTCCAAGGCTTCGAAACCAGTAGACCGGTGGCTTGGAAGCGAAGGGTACAATTTGTGAATAGGTTTTCTAGGAAAGGAAATGCGCCGTATCTGTTTTCCACAGACCCGAAACCAATAAGCGGGGGCACGGAAAGCAGAGGGTAAATTTTGTGATTGGTTTTTGAGGAAAAGAAATGCGCCGTATCTGTCCTCCAAAGCTTGGAAACCAGTAGACCGGGGGCTTGGAAGCGAAGGGTAAAATTTGTGAATAGGTTTTTGAGGAAACTAAATACGCCGTATTGTTTTCCACAGCCCCGAAACCAATACGCGGGGGCACGGAAAGCAGAGGGTAAAATTTGTGAATAGGTTTTTGAGGAAAGGAAATGCGCCGTATCTGTTTTCCAGAGCCCCGAAACCAATACGCGGGGGCACGGAAAGCAGAGGGTAAAATTTGTGAATAGGTTTTTGAGGAAAGGAAATGCGCCGTATCTGTTTTCCACAGCCCCGAAACCAATACGCGGGGGCACGGAAAGCAGAGGGTAAAATTTGTGAATAGGTTTTTAAGGAAAGGAAATGCGCCGTATCTGTTTTCCACAGCCCCGAAACCAATACGCGGGGGCACGGAAAGCAGAGGGTAAAATTTGTGAATAGGTTTTTAAGGAAAGGAAATCCACCCTATCTGTTTTCCACAGCCTCGAAACCAATACGCGGGGGCACGCGAAGGAAGCACAGGGTAAATTTTGTGATTGGTTTTTGAGGAAAAGAAATGCGCCGTATCTGTCCTCCAAAGCTTCGAAACCAGTAGACTGGTGGCTTGGAAGCTAAGGGTAAAATTTGTGAATAGGTTTTTGAGGAAAGAAAATGCGCCGTATCTGTTTTCCACAGCCCCGAAACCAATACGCGGGGGCCCGGAAAGCAGAGGGTAAATTTTGTGATTGGTTTTTGAGGAAAAGAAATGCGCCGTATCTGTCGTCTAAAGCTTCTAAACCAGTAGACAGGGAGCTTGGAAGCGAAGGGTAAAATTTGTGAATAGGTTTTTGAGGAAAGGCAATGCGCCGTATCTGTTTTCCACAGCCCCGAAACCAATACGCGGGGGCACGGAAAGCAGAGGGTAAAATTTGTGAATAGATTTTTGAGGAAAGGAAATGCGCCGTATCTGTTTTCCACAGCCCCGAAATCAATACGCGGGGGCACGGAAAGCAGAGGGTAAAATTTGTGAATAGGTTTTTGAGGAAAGGAAATGCGCCGTATCTGTTTTCCACAGCCCCGAAACCAATACGCGGGGGCACGGAAAGCAGAGGGTAAAATTTGTGAATAGGTTTTTGAGGAAAGGAAATGCACCGTATCTGTTTTCCACAGCCTCGAAACCAATACGCGGGGGCACGCGAAGGAAGCACAGGGTAAATTTTGTGATTGGTTTTTGAGGAAAAGAAGTGCGCCGTATCTGTCCTCCAAAGCTTCGAAACCAGTAGACTGGTGGCTTGGAAGCTAAGGGTAAAATTTGTGAATAGGTTTTTGAGGAAAGGAAATGCGCCGTATTTGTCTTCCACAGCCCCGAAACCAATACGCGGGGGCACGGAAAGCAGAGGGTAAATTTTCTGATTGGTTTTTGAGGAAAAGAAATGCGCCGTATCTGTCCTCCAAAGCTTCGAAACCAGTAGACCGGGGGCTTGGAAGCGAAGGGTAAAATTTGTTAATAGGTTTTTGAGGAAAGGAAATGCACCGTATCTGTTTTCCACAGCCCCGAAACCAATATGCCGGGGCACGGAAAGCAGAGGGTAAATTTTGTGATTGGTTTTGAGGAAAAGAAATGCGCCGTATCTGTCCTCCAAAGCTTCGAAACCAGTAGACCGGGGGCTCGGAAGCGAAGGGTAAAATTTGTGAATAGGTTTTTGAGGAAAGGAAATGCGCCGTATCTGTTTTCCACAGCCCCGAAACCAATACGCGGGGTTCGGAAAGGAAGGGTAAAATTTGTGATTGGTTTCTGAGGAAAAGAAATGCGCCATATCTGCCTTCCACAGCTTCGAAACCAGTATACCGGGGGCTTGGAAAGCAAAGGGTAAAATTTGTTAATAGGTTTTTGAGGAAAGGAAATGCACCGTATCTGTCCTCCAAAGCCTCCAAACCAGTACACCAGGAGCTTGGAAAGCAAAGGGTAAAATTTGTGAATAGGTTTTTGAGGAAAGGAAATGCGCCGTATCTGTTTTCCACAGCCCCGAAACCAATACGCGGGGGCACGCGAAGCACAGGCAAAATTTTGTGATTGGTTTTTGAGGAAAAGTAATGCGCCATATCTGTCCTCCAAAGCTTCGAAACCTGTAAACTGGGGGCTTGGAAGCGAAGGGTAAAATTTGTAATAGGTTTTTGAGGAAAGGAAATGCGCCGTATCTGTTTTCCACAGCCCCGAAACCAATACGCGGGGGCATGGAAAGCAGAGGGTAAATTTTCTGATTGGTTTTTGAGGAAAAGAAATGCGCCGTATCTGTCCTCCAAAGCTTCGAAACCAGTAGACCGGGGGCTTGGAAGCGAAGGGTAAAATTTGTTAATAGGTTTTTGAGGAAAGGAAATGCACCGTATCTGTTTTCCACAGGCCCGGAACCAATATGCCGGGGCACGGAAAGCAGAGGGTAAATTTTGTGATTGGTTTTGAGGAAAAGAAATGCGCCGTATCTGTCCTCCAAAGCTTCGAAACCAGTAGACCGGGGGCTCGGAAGCGAAGGGTAAAATTTGTGAATAGGTTTTTGAGGAAAGGAAATGCGCCGTATCTGTTTTCCACAGCCCCGAAACCAATACGCGGGGTTCGGAAAGGAAGGGTAAAATTTGTGATTGGTTTCTGAGGAAAAGAAATGCGCCATATCTGCCTTCCACAGCTTCGAAACCAGTATACCGGGGGCTTGGAAAGCAAAGGGTAAAATTTGTTAATAGGTTTTTGAGGAAAGGAAATGCACCGTATCTGTCCTCCAAAGCCTCCAAACCAGTACACCAGGAGCTTGGAAAGCAAAGGGTAAAATTTGTGAATAGGTTTTTGAGGAAAGGAAATGCGCCGTATCTGTTTTCCACAGCCCCGAAACCAATACGCGGGGGCACGCGAAGCACAGGCAAAATTTTGTGATTGGTTTTTGAGGAAAAGTAATGCGCCATATCTGTCCTCCAAAGCTTCGAAACCTGTAAACTGGGGGCTTGGAAGCGAAGGGTAAAATTTGTAATAGGTTTTTGAGGAAAGGAAATGCGCCGTATCTGTTTTCCACAGCCCCGAAACCAATACGCGGGGGCACGGAAAGCAGAGGGTAAATTTTGTGATTGGTTTTTGAGGAAAAGAAATGCGCCGTATCTGTCCTCCAAAGCTTCGAAACCAGTAGCCCGGGGGCTTGGAAGCGAAGGGTGAAATTTGTGAATAGGTTTTTGAGGAAAGGAAATGCGCCATATCTGTTTCCCACAGCCCCGAAACCAATACGCGGGGGCACGGAAAGCAGAGCGTAAATTTTGTGATTGGTTTTTGAGGAAAAGAAATGCACCATATCTGTCCTTGAAGGCTTCGAAACCAGTAGACAGGGAGCTTGGAAGCGAAGGGTAAAATTTGTGAATAGGTTTTTGAGGAAAGGAAATGCGCCGTATCTGTTTTCCACAGCCCCGAAACCAATACGCGGGGGCACGGAAAGCAGAGGGAAAATTTTGTGATTGGTTTTTGAGGAAAAGAAATGCACCGTAATTGTCCTCCAAGGCTTCGAAACCAGTAGACCGGTGGCTTGGAAGCGAAGGGTACAATTTGTGAATAGGTTTTCTAGGAAAGGAAATGCGCCGTATCTGTTTTCCACAGACCCGAAACCAATAAGCGGGGGCACGGAAAGCAGAGGGTAAATTTTGTGATTGGTTTTTGAAGAGAAGAAATGCGCCGTATCTGTCCTCCAAAGCTTGGAAACCAGTAGACCGGGGGCTTGGAAGCGAAGGGTAAAATTTGTGAATAGGTTTTTGAGGAAACTAAATGCGCCGTATTGTTTTCCACAGCCCCGAAACCAATACGCGGGGGCACGGAAAGCAGAGGGTAAAATTTGTGAATAGGTTTTTGAGGAAAGGAAATGCGCCGTATCTGTTTTCCAGAGCCCCGAAACCAATACGCGGGGGCACGGAAAGCAGAGGGTAAAATTTGTGAATAGGTTTTTGAGGAAAGGAAATGCGCCGTATCTGTTTTCTACAGCCCCGAAACCAATACGCGGGGGCACGGAAAGCAGAGGGTAAAATTTGTGAATAGGTTTTTAAGGAAAGGAAATGCGCCGTATCTGTTTTCCACAGCCCCGAAACCAATACGCGGGGGCACGGAAAGCAGAGGGTAAAATTTGTGAATAGGTTTTTAAGGAAAGGAAATCCACCCTATCTGTTTTCCACAGCCTCGAAACCAATACGCGGGGGCACGCGAAGGAAGCACAGGGTAAATTTTGTGATTGGTTTTTGAGGAAAAGAAATGCGCCGTATCTGTCCTCCAAAGCTTCGAAACCAGTAGACTGGTGGCTTGGAAGCTAAGGGTAAAATTTGTGAATAGGTTTTTGAGGAAAGAAAATGCGCCGTATCTGTTTTCCACAGCCCCGAAACCAATACGCGGGGGCCCGGAAAGCAGAGGGTAAATTTTGTGATTGGTTTTTGAGGAAAAGAAATGCGCCGTATCTGTCCTCTAAAGCTTCTAAACCAGTAGACCGGGGGCTTGGAAGCGAAGGGTAAAATTTGTTAATAGGTTTTTGAGGAAAGGAAATGCACCGTATCTGTTTTCCACAGCCCCGAAACCAATATGCCGGGGCACGGAAAGCAGAGGGTAAATTTTGTGATTGGTTTTGAGGAAAAGAAATGCGCCGTATCTGTCCTCCAAAGCTTCGAAACCAGTAGACCGGGGGCTCGGAAGCGAAGGGTAAAATTTGTGAATAGGTTTTTGAGGAAAGGAAATGCGCCGTATCTGTTTTCCACAGCCCCGAAACCAATACGCGGGGTTCGGAAAGGAAGGGTAAAATTTGTGATTGGTTTCTGAGGAAAAGAAATGCGCCATATCTGCCTTCCACAGCTTCGAAACCAGTATACCGGGGGCTTGGAAAGCAAAGGGTAAAATTTGTTAATAGGTTTTTGAGGAAAGGAAATGCACCGTATCTGTCCTCCAAAGCCTCCAAACCAGTACACCAGGAGCTTGGAAAGCAAAGGGTAAAATTTGTGAATAGGTTTTTGAGGAAAGGAAATGCGCCGTATCTGTTTTCCACAGCCCCGAAACCAATACGCGGGGGCACGCGAAGCACAGGCAAAATTTTGTGATTGGTTTTTGAGGAAAAGTAATGCGCCATATCTGTCCTCCAAAGCTTCGAAACCTGTAAACTGGGGGCTTGGAAGCGAAGGGTAAAATTTGTAATAGGTTTTTGAGGAAAGGAAATGCGCCGTATCTGTTTTCCACAGCCCCGAAACCAATACGCGGGGGCACGGAAAGCAGAGGGTAAATTTTGTGATTGGTTTTTGAGGAAAAGAAATGCGCCGTATCTGTCCTCCAAAGCTTCGAAACCAGTAGCCCGGGGGCTTGGAAGCGAAGGGTGAAATTTGTGAATAGGTTTTTGAGGAAAGGAAATGCGCCATATCTGTTTCCCACAGCCCCGAAACCAATACGCGGGGGCACGCGAAGCACAGGCAAAATTTTGTGATTGGTTTTTGAGGAAAAGTAATGCGCCATATCTGTCCTCCAAAGCTTCGAAACCTGTAAACTGGGGGCTTGGAAGCGAAGGGTAAAATTTGTGAATAGGTTTTTGAGGAAAGGAAATGCGCCGTATCTGTTTTCCACAGCCCCGAAACCAATACGCGGGGGCACGGAAAGCAGAGGGAAAATTTTGTGATTGGTTTTTGAGGAAAAGAAATGCACCGTAATTGTCCTCCAAGGCTTCGAAACCAGTAGACCGGTGGCTTGGAAGCGAAGGGTACAATTTGTGAATAGGTTTTCTAGGAAAGGAAATGCGCCGTATCTGTTTTCCACAGACCCGAAACCAATAAGCGGGGGCACGGAAAGCAGAGGGTAAATTTTGTGATTGGTTTTTGAGGAAAAGAAATGCGCCGTATCTGTCCTCCAAAGCTTGGAAACCAGTAGACCGGGGGCTTGGAAGCGAAGGGTAAAATTTGTGAATAGGTTTTTGAGGAAACTAAATGCGCCGTATTGTTTTCCACAGCCCCGAAACCAATACGCGGGGGCACGGAAAGCAGAGGGTAAAATTTGTGAATAGGTTTTTGAGGAAAGGAAATGCGCCGTATCTGTTTTCCAGAGCCCCGAAACCAATACGCGGGGGCACGGAAAGCAGAGGGTAAAATTTGTGAATAGGTTTTTGAGGAAAGGAAATGCGCCGTATCTGTTTTCCACAGCCCCGAAACCAATACGCGGGGGCACGGAAAGCAGAGGGTAAAATTTGTGAATAGGTTTTTAAGGAAAGGAAATGCGCCGTATCTGTTTTCCACAGCCCCGAAACCAATACGCGGGGGCACGGAAAGCAGAGGGTAAAATTTGTGAATAGGTTTTTAAGGAAAGGAAATCCACCCTATCTGTTTTCCACAGCCTCGAAACCAATACGCGGGGGCACGCGAAGGAAGCACAGGGTAAATTTTGTGATTGGTTTTTGAGGAAAAGAAATGCGCCGTATCTGTCCTCCAAAGCTTCGAAACCAGTAGACTGGTGGCTTGGAAGCTAAGGGTAAAATTTGTGAATATGTTTTTGAGGAAAGGAAATGCGCCGTATTTGTCTTCCACAGCCCCGAAACCAATACGCGGGGGCACGGAAAGCAGAGGGTAAATTTTCTGATTGGTTTTTGAGGAAAAGAAATGCGCCGTATCTATCCTGCAAAGCTTCGAAACCAGTAGACCGGGGCCTTGGAAGCGAAGGGTAAAATTTTTAATAGGTTTTTGAGGAAAGGAAATGCGCCGTATCTGTTTTCCACAGCCCCGAAACCAATACGCGGGGGCACGGAAAGCAGAGGGTAAATTTTGTGATTGGTTTTTGAGGAAAAAAAATGCACCGTATCTGTTTTCCACAGCGTCGAAACCAATACGCGGGGGCACGCGAAGGAAGCACAGGGTAAATTTTGTGATTGGTTTTTGAGGAAAAGAAATGCGCCGTATCTGTCCTCCAAAGCTTCGAAACCAGTAGACTGGTGGCTTGGAAGCTAAGGGTACAATTTGTGAATAGGTTTTCTAGGAAAGGAAATGCGCCGTATCTGTTTTCCACAGACCCGAAACCAATAAGCGGGGGCACGGAAAGCAGAGGGTAAATTTTGTGATTGGTTTTTGAGGAAAAGAAAGGCGCCGTATCTGTCCTCCAAAGCTTCTAAACCAGTAGACCGGGGGCTTGGAAGCGAAGGGTAAAATTTGTGAATAGGTTTTTGAGGAAACGAAATGCGCCGTATCTGTTTTCCACAGCCCCGAAACCAATACGCGGGGGCACGGAATGCAGAGGGTAAAATTTCTTTATTGGTTTTTGAGGAAAAGAAATGCGCCGTATCTGTCCTCTAAAGCTTCGAAACCAGTAGACCGGGGGCTCGGAAGCGAAGGGAAAAATTTGTGAATAGGTTTTGATGAAAGGAAATGCGCCGTATCTGTTTTCCACAGCCCCGAAACCAATACGCGGGGGCACGGAAAGCATAGGTTAAATTTTGTGATTGGTTTTTGAGGAAAAGAAATGCGCCGTATCTGTCCTCCAAAGCTTAGAAACCAGTAGACCGGGGGCTTGGAAGCGAAGGGAAAAATTTGTGAATAGGTTTTTGAGGAAAGGAAATGCGCCGTATCTGTTTTCCACAGCCCCGAAACCAATACGCGGGGGCACGGAAAGCAGAGGGTAAATTTTGTAATTGGTTTTTGAGGAAAAGAAATGCGCCATATCTGTCCTCCAAAGCTTCGAAACCAGTAGACAGGGAGCTTGGAAGCGAAGGGTAAAATTTGTGAATAGGTTTTTGAGGAAAGGAAATGCGCCGTATCTGTTTTCCACAGCCCCGAAACCAATACGCGGGGGCACGGAAAGCAGAGGGAAAATTTTGTGATTGGTTTTTGAGGAAAAGAAATGCACCGTAATTGTCCTCCAAGGCTTCGAAACCAGTAGACCGGTGGCTTGGAAGCGAAGGGTACAATTTGTGAATAGGTTTTCTAGGAAAGGAAATGCGCCGTATCTGTTTTCCACAGCCCCGAAACCAATACGCGGGGGCACGGAAAGCAGAGGGTAAATTTTGTGATTGGTTTTTGAGGAAAAAAAATGCACCGTATCTGTTTTCCACAGCGTCGAAACCAATACGCGGGGGCACGCGAAGGAAGCACAGGGTAAATTTTGTGATTGGTTTTTGAGGAAAAGAAATGCGCCGTATCTGTCCTCCAAAGCTTCGAAACCAGTAGACTGGTGGCTTGGAAGCTAAGGGTACAATTTGTGAATAGGTTTTCTAGGAAAGGAAATGCGCCGTATCTGTTTTCCACAGACCCGAAACCAATAAGCGGGGGCACGGAAAGCAGAGGGTAAATTTTGTGATTGGTTTTTGAGGAAAAGAAAGGCGCCGTATCTGTCCTCCAAAGCTTCTAAACCAGTAGACCGGGGGCTTGGAAGCGAAGGGTAAAATTTGTGAATAGGTTTTTGAGGAAACGAAATGCGCCGTATCTGTTTTCCACAGCCCCGAAACCAATACGCGGGGGCACGGAATGCAGAGGGTAAAATTTCTTTATTGGTTTTTGAGGAAAAGAAATGCGCCGTATCTGTCCTCTAAAGCTTCGAAACCAGTAGACCGGGGGCTCGGAAGCGAAGGGAAAAATTTGTGAATAGGTTTTGATGAAAGGAAATGCGCCGTATCTGTTTTCCACAGCCCCGAAACCAATACGCGGGGGCACGGAAAGCATAGGTTAAATTTTGTGATTGGTTTTTGAGGAAAAGAAATGCGCCGTATCTGTCCTCCAAAGCTTAGAAACCAGTAGACCGGGGGCTTGGAAGCGAAGGGAAAAATTTGTGAATAGGTTTTTGAGGAAAGGAAATGCGCCGTATCTGTTTTCCACAGCCCCGAAACCAATACGCGGGGGCACGGAAAGCAGAGGGTAAATTTTGTAATTGGTTTTTGAGGAAAAGAAATGCGCCATATCTGTCCTCCAAAGCTTCGAAACCAGTAGACAGGGAGCTTGGAAGCGAAGGGTAAAATTTGTGAATAGGTTTTTGAGGAAAGGAAATGCGCCGTATCTGTTTTCCACAGCCCCGAAACCAATACGCGGGGGCACGGAAAGCAGAGGGAAAATTTTGTGATTGGTTTTTGAGGAAAAGAAATGCACCGTAATTGTCCTCCAAGGCTTCGAAACCAGTAGACCGGTGGCTTGGAAGCGAAGGGTACAATTTGTGAATAGGTTTTCTAGGAAAGGAAATGCGCCGTATCTGTTTTCCACAGACCCGAAACCAATAAGCGGGGGCACGGAAAGCAGAGGGTAAATTTTGTGATTGGTTTTTGAGGAAAAGAAATGCGCCGTATCTGTCCTCCAAAGCTTGGAAACCAGTAGACCGGGGGCTTGGAAGCGAAGGGTAAAATTTGTGAATAGGTTTTTGAGGAAACTAAATACGCCGTATTGTTTTCCACAGCCCCGAAACCAATACGCGGGGGCACGGAAAGCAGAGGGTAAAATTTGTGAATAGGTTTTTGAGGAAAGGAAATGCGCCGTATCTGTTTTCCAGAGCCCCGAAACCAATACGCGGGGGCACGGAAAGCAGAGGGTAAAATTTGTGAATAGGTTTTTGAGGAAAGGAAATGCGCCGTATCTGTTTTCCACAGCCCCGAAACCAATACGCGGGGGCACGGAAAGCAGAGGGTAAAATTTGTGAATAGGTTTTTAAGGAAAGGAAATGCGCCGTATCTGTTTTCCACAGCCCCGAAACCAATACGCGGGGGCACGGAAAGCAGAGGGTAAAATTTGTGAATAGGTTTTTAAGGAAAGGAAATCCACCCTATCTGTTTTCCACAGCCTCGAAACCAATACGCGGGGGCACGCGAAGGAAGCACAGGGTAAATTTTGTGATTGGTTTTTGAGGAAAAGAAATGCGCCGTATCTGTCCTCCAAAGCTTCGAAACCAGTAGACTGGTGGCTTGGAAGCTAAGGGTAAAATTTGTGAATAGGTTTTTGAGGAAAGAAAATGCGCCGTATCTGTTTTCCACAGCCCCGAAACCAATACGCGGGGGCCCGGAAAGCAGAGGGTAAATTTTGTGATTGGTTTTTGAGGAAAAGAAATGCGCCGTATCTGTCCTCTAAAGCTTCTAAACCAGTAGACAGGGAGCTTGGAAGCGAAGGGTAAAATTTGTGAATAGGTTTTTGAGGAAAGGCAATGCGCCGTATCTGTTTTCCACAGCCCCGAAACCAATACGCGGGGGCACGGAAAGCAGAGGGTAAAATTTGTGAATAGATTTTTGAGGAAAGGAAATGCGCCGTATCTGTTTTCCACAGCCCCGAAACCAATACGCGGGGGCACGGAAAGCAGAGGGTAAAATTTGTGAATAGGTTTTTGAGGAAAGGAAATGCGCCGTATCTGTTTTCCACAGCCCCGAAACCAATACGCGGGGGCACGGAAAGCAGAGGGTAAAATTTGTGAATAGGTTTTTGAGGAAAGGAAATGCGCCGTATCTGTTTTCCACAGCCCCGAAACCAATACGCGGGGGCACGGAAAGCAGAGGGTAAAATTTGTGAATAGGTTTTTGAGGAAAGGAAATGCGCCGTATCTGTTTTCCACAGCCTCGAAACCAATACGCGGGGGCACGCGGAGGAAGCAGAGGGTAAATTTTGTGATTGGTTTTTGAGGAAAAGAAATGCGCCGTATCTGTCCTCTAAAGCTTCTAAACCAGTAGACAGGGAGCTTGGAAGCGAAGGGTAAAATTTGTGAATAGGTTTTTGAGGAAAGGCAATGCGCCGTATCTGTTTTCCACAGCCCCGAAACCAATACGCGGGGGCACGGAAAGCAGAGGGTAAAATTTGTGAATAGGTTTTTGAGGAAAGGAAATGCACCGTATCTGTTTTCCACAGCCCCGAAACCAATATGCCGGGGCACGGAAAGCAGAGGGTAAATTTTGTGATTGGTTTTGAGGAAAAGAAATGCGCCGTATCTGTCCTCCAAAGCTTCGAAACCAGTAGACCGGGGGCTCGGAAGCGAAGGGTAAAATTTGTGAATAGGTTTTTGAGGAAAGGAAATGCGCCGTATCTGTTTTCCACAGCCCCGAAACCAATACGCGGGGTTCGGAAAGGAAGGGTAAAATTTGTGATTGGTTTCTGAGGAAAAGAAATGCGCCATATCTGCCTTCCACAGCTTCGAAACCAGTATACCGGGGGCTTGGAAAGCAAAGGGTAAAATTTGTTAATAGGTTTTTGAGGAAAGGAAATGCACCGTATCTGTCCTCCAAAGCCTCCAAACCAGTACACCAGGAGCTTGGAAAGCAAAGGGTAAAATTTGTGAATAGGTTTTTGAGGAAAGGAAATGCGCCGTATCTGTTTTCCACAGCCCCGAAACCAATACGCGGGGGCACGCGAAGCACAGGCAAAATTTTGTGATTGGTTTTTGAGGAAAAGTAATGCGCCATATCTGTCCTCCAAAGCTTCGAAACCTGTAAACTGGGGGCTTGGAAGCGAAGGGTAAAATTTGTAATAGGTTTTTGAGGAAAGGAAATGCGCCGTATCTGTTTTCCACAGCCCCGAAACCAATACGCGGGGGCACGGAAAGCAGAGGGTAAATTTTGTGATTGGTTTTTGAGGAAAAGAAATGCGCCGTATCTGTCCTCCAAAGCTTCGAAACCAGTAGCCCGGGGGCTTGGAAGCGAAGGGTGAAATTTGTGAATAGGTTTTTGAGGAAAGGAAATGCGCCATATCTGTTTCCCACAGCCCCGAAACCAATACGCGGGGGCACGGAAAGCAGAGCGTAAATTTTGTGATTGGTTTTTGAGGAAAAGAAATGCACCATATCTGTCCTTGAAGGCTTCGAAACCAGTAGACAGGGAGCTTGGAAGCGAAGGGTAAAATTTGTGAATAGGTTTTTGAGGAAAGGAAATGCGCCGTATCTGTTTTCCACAGCCCCGAAACCAATACGCGGGGGCACGGAAAGCAGAGGGAAAATTTTGTGATTGGTTTTTGAGGAAAAGAAATGCACCGTAATTGTCCTCCAAGGCTTCGAAACCAGTAGACCGGTGGCTTGGAAGCGAAGGGTACAATTTGTGAATAGGTTTTCTAGGAAAGGAAATGCGCCGTATCTGTTTTCCACAGACCCGAAACCAATAAGCGGGGGCACGGAAAGCAGACGGTAAATTTTGTGATTGGTTTTTGAAGAGAAGAAATGCGCCGTATCTGTCCTCCAAAGCTTGGAAACCAGTAGACCGGGGGCTTGGAAGCGAAGGGTAAAATTTGTGAATAGGTTTTTGAGGAAACTAAATGCGCCGTATTGTTTTCCACAGCCCCGAAACCAATACGCGGGGGCACGGAAAGCAGAGGGTAAAATTTGTGAATAGGTTTTTGAGGAAAGGAAATGCGCCGTATCTGTTTTCCAGAGCCCCGAAACCAATACGCGGGGGCACGGAAAGCAGAGGGTAAAATTTGTGAATAGGTTTTTGAGGAAAGGAAATGCGCCGTATCTGTTTTCTACAGCCCCGAAACCAATACGCGGGGGCACGGAAAGCAGAGGGTAAAATTTGTGAATAGGTTTTTAAGGAAAGGAAATGCGCCGTATCTGTTTTCCACAGCCCCGAAACCAATACGCGGGGGCACGGAAAGCAGAGGGTAAAATTTGTGAATAGGTTTTTAAGGAAAGGAAATCCACCCTATCTGTTTTCCACAGCCTCGAAACCAATACGCGGGGGCACGCGAAGGAAGCACAGGGTAAATTTTGTGATTGGTTTTTGAGGAAAAGAAATGCGCCGTATCTGTCCTCCAAAGCTTCGAAACCAGTAGACTGGTGGCTTGGAAGCTAAGGGTAAAATTTGTGAATAGGTTTTTGAGGAAAGAAAATGCGCCGTATCTGTTTTCCACAGCCCCGAAACCAATACGCGGGGGCCCGGAAAGCAGAGGGTAAATTTTGTGATTGGTTTTTGAGGAAAAGAAATGCGCCGTATCTGTCCTCTAAAGCTTCTAAACCAGTAGACCGGGGGCTTGGAAGCGAAGGGTAAAATTTGTTAATAGGTTTTTGAGGAAAGGAAATGCACCGTATCTGTTTTCCACAGCCCCGAAACCAATATGCCGGGGCACGGAAAGCAGAGGGTAAATTTTGTGATTGGTTTTGAGGAAAAGAAATGCGCCGTATCTGTCCTCCAAAGCTTCGAAACCAGTAGACCGGGGGCTCGGAAGCGAAGGGTAAAATTTGTGAATAGGTTTTTGAGGAAAGGAAATGCGCCGTATCTGTTTTCCACAGCCCCGAAACCAATACGCGGGGTTCGGAAAGGAAGGGTAAAATTTGTGATTGGTTTCTGAGGAAAAGAAATGCGCCATATCTGCCTTCCACAGCTTCGAAACCAGTATACCGGGGGCTTGGAAAGCAAAGGGTAAAATTTGTTAATAGGTTTTTGAGGAAAGGAAATGCACCGTATCTGTCCTCCAAAGCCTCCAAACCAGTACACCAGGAGCTTGGAAAGCAAAGGGTAAAATTTGTGAATAGGTTTTTGAGGAAAGGAAATGCGCCGTATCTGTTTTCCACAGCCCCGAAACCAATACGCGGGGGCACGCGAAGCACAGGCAAAATTTTGTGATTGGTTTTTGAGGAAAAGTAATGCGCCATATCTGTCCTCCAAAGCTTCGAAACCTGTAAACTGGGGGCTTGGAAGCGAAGGGTAAAATTTGTAATAGGTTTTTGAGGAAAGGAAATGCGCCGTATCTGTTTTCCACAGCCCCGAAACCAATACGCGGGGGCACGGAAAGCAGAGGGTAAATTTTGTGATTGGTTTTTGAGGAAAAGAAATGCGCCGTATCTGTCCTCCAAAGCTTCGAAACCAGTAGCCCGGGGGCTTGGAAGCGAAGGGTACAATTTGTGAATAGGTTTTCTAGGAAAGGAAATGCGCCGTATCTGTTTTCCACAGACCCGAAACCAATAAGCGGGGGCACGGAAAGCAGAGGGTAAATTTTGTGATTGGTTTTTGAGGAAAAGAAATGCGCCGTATCTGTCCTCCAAAGCTTGGAAACCAGTAGACCGGGGGCTTGGAAGCGAAGGGTAAAATTTGTGAATAGGTTTTTGAGGAAACTAAATGCGCCGTATTGTTTTCCACAGCCCCGAAACCAATACGCGGGGGCACGGAAAGCAGAGGGTAAAATTTGTGAATAGGTTTTTGAGGAAAGGAAATGCGCCGTATCTGTTTTCCAGAGCCCCGAAACCAATACGCGGGGGCACGGAAAGCAGAGGGTAAAATTTGTGAATAGGTTTTTGAGGAAAGGAAATGCGCCGTATCTGTTTTCCACAGCCCCGAAACCAATACGCGGGGGCACGGAAAGCAGAGGGTAAAATTTGTGAATAGGTTTTTAAGGAAAGGAAATGCGCCGTATCTGTTTTCCACAGCCCCGAAACCAATACGCGGGGGCACGGAAAGCAGAGGGTAAAATTTGTGAATAGGTTTTTAAGGAAAGGAAATCCACCCTATCTGTTTTCCACAGCCTCGAAACCAATACGCGGGGGCACGCGAAGGAAGCACAGGGTAAATTTTGTGATTGGTTTTTGAGGAAAAGAAATGCGCCGTATCTGTCCTCCAAAGCTTCGAAACCAGTAGACTGGTGGCTTGGAAGCTAAGGGTAAAATTTGTGAATAGGTTTTTGAGGAAAGAAAATGCGCCGTATCTGTTTTCCACAGCCCCGAAACCAATACGCGGGGGCCCGGAAAGCAGAGGGTAAATTTTGTGATTGGTTTTTGAGGAAAAGAAATGCGCCGTATCTGTCCTCTAAAGCTTCTAAACCAGTAGACAGGGAGCTTGGAAGCGAAGGGTAAAATTTGTGAATAGGTTTTTGAGGAAAGGCAATGCGCCGTATCTGTTTTCCACACCCCCAAAACCAATACGCGGGGGCACGGAAAGCAGAGGGTAAAATTTGTGAATAGATTTTTGAGGAAAGGAAATGCGCCGTATCTGTTTTCCACAGCCCCGAAACCAATACGCGGGGGCACGGAAAGCAGAGGGTAAAATTTGTGAATAGGTTTTTGAGGAAAGGAAATGCGCCGTATCTGTTTTCCACAGCCCCGAAACCAATACGCGGGGGCAATGAAAGCAGAGGGTAAAATTTTGTGATTGGTTTTTGAGGAAAAGTAATGCGCCATATCTGTCCTCCAAAGCTTCGAAACCTGTAAACTGGGGGCTTGGAAGCGAAGGGTAAAATTTGTAATAGGTTTTTGAGGAAAGGAAATGCGCCGTATCTGTTTTCCACAGCCCCGAAACCAATACGCGGGGGCACGGAAAGCAGAGGGTAAATTTTCTGATTGGTTTTTGAGGAAAAGAAATGCGCCGTATCTGTCCTCCAAAGCTTCGAAACCAGTAGACCGGGGGCTTGGAAGCGAAGGGTAAAATTTGTTAATAGGTTTTTGAGGAAAGGAAATGCACCGTATCTGTTTTCCACAGGCCCGGAACCAATATGCCGGGGCACGGAAAGCAGAGGGTAAATTTTGTGATTGGTTTTGAGGAAAAGAAATGCGCCGTATCTGTCCTCCAAAGCTTCGAAACCAGTAGACCGGGGGCTCGGAAGCGAAGGGTAAAATTTGTGAATAGGTTTTTGAGGAAAGGAAATGCGCCGTATCTGTTTTCCACAGCCCCGAAACCAATACGCGGGGTTCGGAAAGGAAGGGTAAAATTTGTGATTGGTTTCTGAGGAAAAGAAATGCGCCATATCTGCCTTCCACAGCTTCGAAACCAGTATACCGGGGGCTTGGAAAGCAAAGGGTAAAATTTGTTAATAGGTTTTTGAGGAAAGGAAATGCACCGTATCTGTCCTCCAAAGCCTCCAAACCAGTACACCAGGAGCTTGGAAAGCAAAGGGTAAAATTTGTGAATAGGTTTTTGAGGAAAGGAAATGCGCCGTATCTGTTTTCCACAGCCCCGAAACCAATACGCGGGGGCACGCGAAGCACAGGCAAAATTTTGTGATTGGTTTTTGAGGAAAAGTAATGCGCCATATCTGTCCTCCAAAGCTTCGAAACCTGTAAACTGGGGGCTTGGAAGCGAAGGGTAAAATTTGTAATAGGTTTTTGAGGAAAGGAAATGCGCCGTATCTGTTTTCCACAGCCCCGAAACCAATACGCGGGGGCACGGAAAGCAGAGGGTAAATTTTGTGATTGGTTTTTGAGGAAAAGAAATGCGCCGTATCTGTCCTCCAAAGCTTCGAAACCAGTAGCCCGGGGGCTTGGAAGCGAAGGGTGAAATTTGTGAATAGGTTTTTGAGGAAAGGAAATGCGCCATATCTGTTTCCCACAGCCCCGAAACCAATACGCGGGGGCACGGAAAGCAGAGCGTAAATTTTGTGATTGGTTTTTGAGGAAAAGAAATGCACCATATCTGTCCTTGAAGGCTTCGAAACCAGTAGACAGGGAGCTTGGAAGCGAAGGGTAAAATTTGTGAATAGGTTTTTGAGGAAAGGAAATGCGCCGTATCTGTTTTCCACAGCCCCGAAACCAATACGCGGGGGCACGGAAAGCAGAGGGAAAATTTTGTGATTGGTTTTTGAGGAAAAGAAATGCACCGTAATTGTCCTCCAAGGCTTCGAAACCAGTAGACCGGTGGCTTGGAAGCGAAGGGTACAATTTGTGAATAGGTTTTCTAGGAAAGGAAATGCGCCGTATCTGTTTTCCACAGACCCGAAACCAATAAGCGGGGGCACGGAAAGCAGAGGGTAAATTTTGTGATTGGTTTTTGAAGAGAAGAAATGCGCCGTATCTGTCCTCCAAAGCTTGGAAACCAGTAGACCGGGGGCTTGGAAGCGAAGGGTAAAATTTGTGAATAGGTTTTTGAGGAAACTAAATGCGCCGTATTGTTTTCCACAGCCCCCAAACCAATACGCGGGGGCACGGAAAGCAGAGGGTAAAATTTGTGAATAGGTTTTTGAGGAAAGGAAATGCGCCGTATCTGTTTTCCAGAGCCCCGAAACCAATACGCGGGGGCACGGAAAGCAGAGGGTAAAATTTGTGAATAGGTTTTTGAGGAAAGGAAATGCGCCGTATCTGTTTTCCACAGCCCCGAAACCAATACGCGGGGGCACGGAAAGCAGAGGGTAAAATTTGTGAATAGGTTTTTAAGGAAAGGAAATGCGCCGTATCTGTTTTCCACAGCCCCGAAACCAATACGCGGGGGCACGGAAAGCAGAGGGTAAAATTTGTGAATAGGTTTTTAAGGAAAGGAAATCCACCCTATCTGTTTTCCACAGCCTCGAAACCAATACGCGGGGGCACGCGAAGGAAGCACAGGGTAAATTTTGTGATTGGTTTTTGAGGAAAAGAAATGCGCCGTATCTGTCCTCCAAAGCTTCGAAACCAGTAGACTGGTGGCTTGGAAGCTAAGGGTAAAATTTGTGAATAGGTTTTTGAGGTAAGAAAATGCGCCGTATCTGTTTTCCACAGCCCCGAAACCAATACGCGGGGGCCCGGAAAGCAGAGGGTAAATTTTGTGATTGGTTTTTGAGGAAAAGAAATGCGCCGTATCTGTCCTCTAAAGCTTCTAAACCAGTAGACCGGGGGCTTGGAAGCGAAGGGTAAAATTTGTTAATAGGTTTTTGAGGAAAGGAAATGCACCGTATCTGTTTTCCACAGCCCCGAAACCAATATGCCGGGGCACGGAAAGCAGAGGGTAAATTTTGTGATTGGTTTTGAGGAAAAGAAATGCGCCGTATCTGTCCTCCAAAGCTTCGAAACCAGTAGACCGGGGGCTCGGAAGCGAAGGGTAAAATTTGTGAATAGGTTTTTGAGGAAAGGAAATGCGCCGTATCTGTTTTCCACAGCCCCGAAACCAATACGCGGGGTTCGGAAAGGAAGGGTAAAATTTGTGATTGGTTTCTGAGGAAAAGAAATGCGCCATATCTGCCTTCCACAGCTTCGAAACCAGTATACCGGGGGCTTGGAAAGCAAAGGGTAAAATTTGTTAATAGGTTTTTGAGGAAAGGAAATGCACCGTATCTGTCCTCCAAAGCCTCCAAACCAGTACACCAGGAGCTTGGAATGCAAAGGGTAAAATTTGTGAATAGGTTTTTGAGGAAAGGAAATGCGCCGTATCTGTTTTCCACAGCCCCGAAACCAATACGCGGGGGCACGCGAAGCACAGGCAAAATTTTGTGATTGGTTTTTGAGGAAAAGTAATGCGCCATATCTGTCCTCCAAAGCTTCGAAACCTGTAAACTGGGGGCTTGGAAGCGAAGGGTAAAATTTGTAATAGGTTTTTGAGGAAAGGAAATGCGCCGTATCTGTTTTCCACAGCCCCGAAACCAATACGCGGGGGCACGGAAAGCAGAGGGTAAATTTTGTGATTGGTTTTTGAGGAAAAGAAATGCGCCGTATCTGTCCTCCAAAGCTTCGAAACCAGTAGCCCGGGGGCTTGGAAGCGAAGGGTGAAATTTGTGAATAGGTTTTTGAGGAAAGGAAATGCGCCATATCTGTTTCCCACAGCCCCGAAACCAATACGCGGGGGCACGGAAAGCAGAGCGTAAATTTTGTGATTGGTTTTTGAGGAAAAGAAATGCACCATATCTGTCCTTGAAGGCTTCGAAACCAGTAGACAGGGAGCTTGGAAGCGAAGGGTAAAATTTGTGAATAGGTTTTTGAGGAAAGGAAATGCGCCGTATCTGTTTTCCACAGCCCCGAAACCAATACGCGGGGGCACGGAAAGCAGAGGGAAAATTTTGTGATTGGTTTTTGAGGAAAAGAAATGCACCGTAATTGTCCTCCAAGGCTTCGAAACCAGTAGACCGGTGGCTTGGAAGCGAAGGGTACAATTTGTGAATAGGTTTTCTAGGAAAGGAAATGCGCCGTATCTGTTTTCCACAGACCCGAAACCAATAAGCGGGGGCACGGAAAGCAGAGGGTAAATTTTGTGATTGGTTTTTGAGGAAAAGAAATGCGCCGTATCTGTCCTCCAAAGCTTGGAAACCAGTAGACCGGGGGCTTGGAAGCGAAGGGTAAAATTTGTGAATAGGTTTTTGAGGAAACTAAATGCGCCGTATTGTTTTCCACAGCCCCGAAACCAATACGCGGGGGCACGGAAAGCAGAGGGTAAAATTTGTGAATAGGTTTTTGAGGAAAGGAAATGCGCCGTATCTGTTTTCCAGAGCCCCGAAACCAATACGCGGGGGCACGGAAAGCAGAGGGTAAAATTTGTGAATAGGTTTTTGAGGAAAGGAAATGCGCCGTATCTGTTTTCCACAGCCCCGAAACCAATACGCGGGGGCACGGAAAGCAGAGGGTAAAATTTGTGAATAGGTTTTTAAGGAAAGGAAATGCGCCGTATCTGTTTTCCACAGCCCCGAAACCAATACGCGGGGGCACGGAAAGCAGAGGGTAAAATTTGTGAATAGGTTTTTAAGGAAAGGAAATCCACCCTATCTGTTTTCCACAGCCTCGAAACCAATACGCGGGGGCACGCGAAGGAAGCACAGGGTAAATTTTGTGATTGGTTTTTGAGGAAAAGAAATGCGCCGTATCTGTCCTCCAAAGCTTCGAAACCAGTAGACTGGTGGCTTGGAAGCTAAGGGTAAAATTTGTGAATAGGTTTTTGAGGAAAGAAAATGCGCCGTATCTGTTTTCCACAGCCCCGAAACCAATACGCGGGGGCCCGGAAAGCAGAGGGTAAATTTTGTGATTGGTTTTTGAGGAAAAGAAATGCGCCGTATCTGTCCTCTAAAGCTTCTAAACCAGTAGACAGGGAGCTTGGAAGCGAAGGGTAAAATTTGTGAATAGGTTTTTGAGGAAAGGCAATGCGCCGTATCTGTTTTCCACACCCCCAAAACCAATACGCGGGGGCACGGAAAGCAGAGGGTAAAATTTGTGAATAGATTTTTGAGGAAAGGAAATGCGCCGTATCTGTTTTCCACAGCCCCGAAACCAATACGCGGGGGCACGGAAAGCAGAGGGTAAAATTTGTGAATAGGTTTTTGAGGAAAGGAAATGCGCCGTATCTGTTTTCCACAGCCCCGAAACCAATACGCGGGGGCACGGAAAGCAGAGGGTAAAATTTGTGAATAGGTTTTTGAGGAAAGGAAATGCACCGTATCTGTTTTCCACAGCCTCGAAACCAATACGCGGGGGCACGCGAAGGAAGCACAGGGTAAATTTTGTGATTGGTTTTTGAGGAAAAGAAATGCGCCGTATCTGTCCTCCAAAGCTTCGAAACCAGTAGACTGGTGGCTTGGAAGCTAAGGGTAAAATTTGTGAATAGGTTTTTGAGGAAAGGAAATGCGCCGTATTTGTCTTCCACAGCCCCGAAACCAATACGCGGGGGCACGGAAAGCAGAGGGTAAATTTTGTGATTGGTTTTGAGGAAAAGAAATGCGCCGTATCTGTCCTCCAAAGCTTCGAAACCAGTAGACCGGGGGCTCGGAAGCGAAGGGTAAAAGTTGTGAATAGGTTTTTGAGGAAAGGAAATGCGCCGTATCTGTTTTCCACAGCCCCGAAACCAATACGCGGGGTTCGGAAAGGAAGGGTAAAATTTGTGATTGGTTTCTGAGGAAAAGAAATGCGCCATATCTGCCTTCCACAGCTTCGAAACCAGTATACCGGGGGCTTGGAAAGCAAAGGGTAAAATTTGTTAATAGGTTTTTGAGGAAAGGAAATGCACCGTATCTGTCCTCCAAAGCCTCCAAACCAGTACACCAGGAGCTTGGAAAGCAAAGGGTAAAATTTGTGAATAGGTTTTTGAGGAAAGGAAATGCGCCGTATCTGTTTTCCACAGCCCCGAAACCAATACGCGGGGGCACGCGAAGCACAGGCAAAATTTTGTGATTGGTTTTTGAGGAAAAGTAATGCGCCATATCTGTCCTCCAAAGCTTCGAAACCTGTAAACTGGGGGCTTGGAAGCGAAGGGTAAAATTTGTAATAGGTTTTTGAGGAAAGGAAATGCGCCGTATCTGTTTTCCACAGCCCCGAAACCAATACGCGGGGGCACGGAAAGCAGAGGGTAAATTTTGTGATTGGTTTTTGAGGAAAAGAAATGCGCCGTATCTGTCCTCCAAAGCTTCGAAACCAGTAGCCCGGGGGCTTGGAAGCGAAGGGTGAAATTTGTGAATAGGTTTTTGAGGAAAGGAAATGCGCCATATCTGTTTCCCACAGCCCCGAAACCAATACGCGGGGGCACAGAAAGCAGAGGGTAAATTTTGTGATTGGTTTTTGAGGAAAAGAAATGCACCATATCTGTCCTTGAAGGCTTCGAAACCAGTACACCGGGGGCTTGGAAGCGAAGGGTAAAATTTGTGAATAGGTTTTTGAGGAAAGGAAATGCGCCGTATCTGTTTTCCACAGACCCGAAACCAATAAGCGGGGGCACGGAAAGCAGAGGGTAAATTTTGTGATTGGTTTTTGAGGAAAAGAAATGCGCCGTATCTGTCCTCCAAGGCTTCGAAACCAGTAGACCGGGGGCTTGGAAGCGAAGGGTAAAATTTGTGAATAGGTTTTTGAGGAAAGGAAATGCGCCGTATTTGTTTTCCACAGCCCCGAAACCAAACGCGGGGGCACGGAAAGCAGAGGATAAATTTTGTGATTGGTTTTTGAGGAAAAGAAATACGCCGTATCTGTCCTCCAAAGCTTCGAAACCAGTAGACCGGGGGCATGGAAGCGAAGGGTAAAATTTGTGAATAGGTTTTCTAGGAAAGGAAATGCGCCGTATCTGTTTTCCACAGCCCCGAAACCAATATGCGGGGGCACGGAAAGTAGAGGGTAAATTTTGTGATTGGTTTTGAGGAAAAGAAATGCGCGGTATCTGTCCTCCAAAGCTTCGAAACCAGTAGACCGGGGGCTTGGAAACGAAGGGTAAAATTTCTGAATAGGTTTTGATGAAAGGAAATGCGCCGTATCTGTTTTCCACAGCCCCGAAACCAATACTCGGGGGCACGGAAAGCAGAGGTTAAATTTTGTGATTGGTTTTTGAGGAAAAGAAATGCGCCATATCTGTCCTCCAAAGCTTAGAAACCAGTAGACCGGGGGCTTGGCGCGAAGGGTAAAATTTGTGAATAGGTTTTTGAGGAAAGGAAATGCGCCGTATCTGTTTTCCCACAGCCCCGAAACCATTACGCGGGGGCACGGAAAGCAGAGGGTAAATTTTGTGATTGGTTTTTGAGGAAAAGAAATGCGCCGTATCTGTTTTCCACAGCTCCGAAACCAATCCGCGGGGGCTCGGAAAGCGGAGGGTAAAATTTGTGAATAGGTTTTTGAGGAAAGGAATTGCACCGTATCTGTTTTCCACAGCCTCGAAGCCAATACGCGGGGGCACGCGAAGGAAGCACAGGGTAAATTTTGTGATTGGTTTTTGAGGAAAAGAAATGCGCCGTATCTGTCCTCCAAAGCTTCGAAACCAGTAGACTGGTGGCTTGGAAGCTAAGGGTAAAATTTGTGAATATGTTTTTGAGGAAAGGAAATGCGCCGTATTTGTCTTCCACAGCCCCGAAACCAATACGCGGGGGCACGGAAAGCAGAGGGTAAATTTTCTGATTGGTTTTTGAGGAAAAGAAATGCGCCGTATCTATCCTGCAAAGCTTCGAAACCAGTAGACCGGGGGCTTGGAAGCGAAGGGTAAAATTTTTTAATAGGTTTTTGAGGAAAGGAAATGCGCCGTATCTGTTTTCCACAGCCCCGAAACCAATACGCGGGGGCACGGAAAGCAGAGGGTAAATTTTGTGATTGGTTTTTGAGGAAAAAAAATGCACCGTATCTGTTTTCCACAGCGTCGAAACCAATACGCGGGGGCACGCGAAGGAAGCACAGGGTAAATTTTGTGATTGGTTTTTGAGGAAAAGAAATGCGCCGTATCTGTCCTCCAAAGCTTCGAAACCAGTAGACTGGTGGCTTGGAAGCTAAGGGTACAATTTGTGAATAGGTTTTCTAGGAAAGGAAATGCGCCGTATCTGTTTTCCACAGACCCGAAACCAATAAGCGGGGGCACGGAAAGCAGAGGGTAAATTTTGTGATTGGTTTTTGAGGAAAAGAAAGGCGCCGTATCTGTCCTCCAAAGCTTCTAAACCAGTAGACCGGGGGCTTGGAAGCGAAGGGTAAAATTTGTGAATAGGTTTTTGAGGAAACGAAATGCGCCGTATCTGTTTTCCACAGCCCCGAAACCAATACGCGGGGGCACGGAATGCAGAGGGTAAAATTTCTTTATTGGTTTTTGAGGAAAAGAAATGCGCCGTATCTGTCCTCTAAAGCTTCGAAACCAGTAGACCGGGGGCTCGGAAGCGAAGGGAAAAATTTGTGAATAGGTTTTGATGAAAGGAAATGCGCCGTATCTGTTTTCCACAGCCCCGAAACCAATACGCGGGGGCACGGAAAGCATAGGTTAAATTTTGTGATTGGTTTTTGAGGAAAAGAAATGCGCCGTATCTGTCCTCCAAAGCTTAGAAACCAGTAGACCGGGGGCTTGGAAGCGAAGGGAAAAATTTGTGAATAGGTTTTTGAGGAAACGAAATGCGCCGTATCTGTTTTCCACAGCCCCGAAACCAATACGCGGGGGCACGGAAAGCAGAGGGTAAATTTTGTGATTGGTTTTTGAGGAAAAGAAATGCGCCATATCTGTCCTCCAAAGCTTCGAAACCAGTAGACAGGGAGCTTGGAAGCGAAGGGTAAAAATTGTGAATAGGTTTTTGAGGAAAGGAAATGCGCCGTATCTGTTTTCCACAGCCCCGAAACCAATACGCGGGGGCACGGAAAGCAGAGGGAAAATTTTGTGATTGGTTTTTGAGGAAAAGAAATGCACCGTAATTGTCCTCCAAGGCTTCGAAACCAGTAGACCGGTGGCTTGGAAGCGAAGGGTACAATTTGTGAATAGGGTTTCTAGGAAAGGAAATGCGCCGTATCTGTTTTCCACAGACCCGAAACCAATAAGCGGGGGCACGGAAAGCAGAGGGTAAATTTTGTGATTGGTTTTTGAGGAAAAGAAATGCGCCGTATCTGTCCTCCAAAGCTTGGAAACCAGTAGACCGGGGGCTTGGAAGCGAAGGGTAAAATTTGTGAATAGGTTTTTGAGGAAACTAAATGCGCCGTATTGTTTTCCACAGCCCCGAAACCAATACGCGGGGGCACGGAAAGCAGAGGGTAAAATTTGTGAATAGGTTTTTGAGGAAAGGAAATGCGCCGTATCTGTTTTCCAGAGCCCCGAAACCAATACGCGGGGGCACGGAAAGCAGAGGGTAAAATTTGTGAATAGGTTTTTGAGGAAAGGAAATGCGCCGTATCTGTTTTCCACAGCCCCGAAACCAATACGCGGGGGCACGGAAAGCAGAGGGTAAAATTTGTGAATAGGTTTTTAAGGAAAGGAAATCCACCCTATCTGTTTTCCACAGCCTCGAAACCAATACGCGGGGGCACGCGAAGGAAGCACAGGGTAAATTTTGTGATTGGTTTTTGAGGAAAAGAAATGCGCCGTATCTGTCCTCCAAAGCTTCGAAACCAGTAGACTGGTGGCTTGGAAGCTAAGGGTAAAATTTGTGAATAGGTTTTTGAGGAAAGAAAATGCGCCGTATCTGTTTTCCACAGCCCCGAAACCAATACGCGGGGGCCCGGAAAGCAGAGGGTAAATTTTGTGATTGGTTTTTGAGGAAAAGAAATGCGCCGTATCTGTCCTCTAAAGCTTCTAAACCAGTACACAGGGAGCTTGGAAGCGAAGGGTAAAATTTGTGAATAGGTTTTTGAGGAAAGGCAATGCGCCGTATCTGTTTTCCACAGCCCCGAAACCAATACGCGGGGGCACGGAAAGCAGAGGGTAAAATTTGTGAATAGGTTTTTGAGGAAAGGAAATGCGCCGTATCTGTTTTCCACAGCCCCGAAACCAATACGCGGGGGCACGGAAAGCAGAGGGTAAAATTTGTGAATAGGTTTTTGAGGAAAGGAAATGCACCGTATCTGTTTTCCACAGCCTCGAAACCAATACGCGGGGGCACGCGAAGGAAGCACAGGGTAAATTTTGTGATTGGTTTTTGAGGAAAAGAAATGCGCCGTATCTGTCCTCCAAAGCTTCGAAACCAGTAGACTGGTGGCTTGGAAGCTAAGGGTAAAATTTGTGAATATGTTTTTGAGGAAAGGAAATGCGCCGTATTTGTCTTCCACAGCCCCGAAACCAATACGCGGGGGCACGGAAAGCAGAGGGTAAATTTTCTGATTGGTTTTTGAGGAAAAGAAATGCGCCGTATCTATCCTGCAAAGCTTCGAAACCAGTAGACCGGGGGCTTGGAAGCGAAGGGTAAAATTTTTTAATAGGTTTTTGAGGAAAGGAAATGCGCCGTATCTGTTTTCCACAGCCCCGAAACCAATACGCGGGGGCACGGAAAGCAGAGGGTAAATTTTGTGATTGGTTTTTGAGGAAAAAAAATGCACCGTATCTGTTTTCCACAGCGTCGAAACCAATACGCGGGGGCACGCGAAGGAAGCACAGGGTAAATTTTGTGATTGGTTTTTGAGGAAAAGAAATGCGCCGTATCTGTCCTCCAAAGCTTCGAAACCAGTAGACTGGTGGCTTGGAAGCTAAGGGTACAATTTGTGAATAGGTTTTCTAGGAAAGGAAATGCGCCGTATCTGTTTTCCACAGACCCGAAACCAATAAGCGGGGGCACGGAAAGCAGAGGGTAAATTTTGTGATTGGTTTTTGAGGAAAAGAAAGGCGCCGTATCTGTCCTCCAAAGCTTCTAAACCAGTAGACCGGGGGCTTGGAAGCGAAGGGTAAAATTTGTGAATAGGTTTTTGAGGAAACGAAATGCGCCGTATCTGTTTTCCACAGCCCCGAAACCAATACGCGGGGGCACGGAATGCAGAGGGTAAAATTTCTTTATTGGTTTTTGAGGAAAAGAAATGCGCCGTATCTGTCCTCTAAAGCTTCGAAACCAGTAGACCGGGGGCTCGGAAGCGAAGGGAAAAATTTGTGAATAGGTTTTGATGAAAGGAAATGCGCCGTATCTGTTTTCCACAGCCCCGAAACCAATACGCGGGGGCACGGAAAGCATAGGTTAAATTTTGTGATTGGTTTTTGAGGAAAAGAAATGCGCCGTATCTGTCCTCCAAAGCTTAGAAACCAGTAGACCGGGGGCTTGGAAGCGAAGGGAAAAATTTGTGAATAGGTTTTTGAGGAAACGAAATGCGCCGTATCTGTTTTCCACAGCCCCGAAACCAATACGCGGGGGCACGGAAAGCAGAGGGTAAATTTTGTGATTGGTTTTTGAGGAAAAGAAATGCGCCATATCTGTCCTCCAAAGCTTCGAAACCAGTAGACAGGGAGCTTGGAAGCGAAGGGTAAAAATTGTGAATAGGTTTTTGAGGAAAGGAAATGCGCCGTATCTGTTTTCCACAGCCCCGAAACCAATACGCGGGGGCACGGAAAGCAGAGGGAAAATTTTGTGATTGGTTTTTGAGGAAAAGAAATGCACCGTAATTGTCCTCCAAGGCTTCGAAACCAGTAGACCGGTGGCTTGGAAGCGAAGGGTACAATTTGTGAATAGGGTTTCTAGGAAAGGAAATGCGCCGTATCTGTTTTCCACAGACCCGAAACCAATAAGCGGGGGCACGGAAAGCAGAGGGTAAATTTTGTGATTGGTTTTTGAGGAAAAGAAATGCGCCGTATCTGTCCTCCAAAGCTTGGAAACCAGTAGACCGGGGGCTTGGAAGCGAAGGGTAAAATTTGTGAATAGGTTTTTGAGGAAACTAAATGCGCCGTATTGTTTTCCACAGCCCCGAAACCAATACGCGGGGGCACGGAAAGCAGAGGGTAAAATTTGTGAATAGGTTTTTGAGGAAAGGAAATGCGCCGTATCTGTTTTCCAGAGCCCCGAAACCAATACGCGGGGGCACGGAAAGCAGAGGTTAAAATTTGTGAATAGGTTTTTGAGGAAAGGAAATGCGCCGTATCTGTTTTCCACAGCCCCGAAACCAATACGCGGGGGCACGGAAAGCAGAGGGTAAAATTTGTGAATAGGTTTTTAAGGAAAGGAAATCCACCCTATCTGTTTTCCACAGCCTCGAAACCAATACGCGGGGGCACGCGAAGGAAGCACAGGGTAAATTTTGTGATTGGTTTTTGAGGAAAAGAAATGCGCCGTATCTGTCCTCCAAAGCTTCGAAACCAGTAGACTGGTGGCTTGGAAGCTAAGGGTAAAATTTGTGAATAGGTTTTTGAGGAAAGAAAATGCGCCGTATCTGTTTTCCACAGCCCCGAAACCAATACGCGGGGGCCCGGAAAGCAGAGGGTAAATTTTGTGATTGGTTTTTGAGGAAAAGAAATGCGCCGTATCTGTCCTCTAAAGCTTCTAAACCAGTACACAGGGAGCTTGGAAGCGAAGGGTAAAATTTGTGAATAGGTTTTTGAGGAAATTCAATGCGCCGTATCTGTTTTCCACAGCCCCGAAACCAATACGCGGGGGCACGGAAAGCAGAGGGTAAAATTTGTGAATAGGTTTTTGAGGAAAGGAAATGCGCCGTATCTGTTTTCCACAGCCCCGAAACCAATACGCGGGGGCACGGAAAGCAGAGGGTAAAATTTGTGAATAGGTTTTTGAGGAAAGGAAATGCACCGTATCTGTTTTCCACAGCCTCGAAACCAATACGCGGGGGCACGCGAAGGAAGCACAGGGTAAATTTTGTGATTGGTTTTTGAGGAAAAGAAATGCGCCGTATCTGTCCTCCAAAGCTTCGAAACCAGTAGACTGGTGGCTTGGAAGCTAAGGGTAAAATTTGTGAATAGGTTTTTGAGGAAAGGAAATGCGCCGTATTTGTCTTCCACAGCCCCGAAACCAATACGCGGGGGCACGGAAAGCAGAGGGTAAATTTTCTGATTGGTTTTTGAGGAAAAGAAATGCGCCGTATCTGTCCTCCAAAGCTTCGAAACCAGTAGACCGGGGGCTTGGAAGCGAAGGGTAAAATTTGTTAATAGGTTTTTGAGGAAAGGAAATGCACCGTATCTGTTTTCCACAGGCCCGGAACCAATATGCCGGGGCACGGAAAGCAGAGGGTAAATTTTGTGATTGGTTTTGAGGAAAAGAAATGCGCCGTATCTGTCCTCCAAAGCTTCGAAACCAGTAGACCGGGGGCTCGGAAGCGAAGGGTAAAATTTGTGAATAGGTTTTTGAGGAAAGGAAATGCGCCGTATCTGTTTTCCCCAGCCCCGAAACCAATACGCGGGGTTCGGAAAGGAAGGGTAAAATTTGTGATTGGTTTCTGAGGAAAAGAAATGCGCCATATCTGCCTTCCACAGCTTCGAAACCAGTATACCGGGGGCTTGGAAAGCAAAGGGTAAAATTTGTTAATAGGTTTTTGAGGAAAGGAAATGCACCGTATCTGTCCTCCAAAGCCTCCAAACCAGTACACCAGGAGCTTGGAAAGCAAAGGGTAAAATTTGTGAATAGGTTTTTGAGGAAAGGAAATGCGCCGTATCTGTTTTCCACAGCCCCGAAACCAATACGCGGGGGCACGCGAAGCACAGGCAAAATTTTGTGATTGGTTTTTGAGGAAAAGTAATGCGCCATATCTGTCCTCCAAAGCTTCGAAACCTGTAAACTGGGGGCTTGGAAGCGAAGGGTAAAATTTGTTAATAGGTTTTTGAGGAAAGGAAATGCGCCGTATCTGTTTTCCACAGCCCCGAAACCAATACGCGGGGGCACGGAAAGCAGAGGGTAAATTTTGTGATTGGTTTTTGAGGAAAAGAAATGCGCCGTATCTGTCCTCCAAAGCTTCGAAACCAGTAGCCCGGGAATTTGGAAGCGAAGGGTGAAATTTGTGAATAGGTTTTTGAGGAAAGGAAATGCGCCATATCTGTTTCCCACAGCCCCGAAACCAATACGCGGGGGCACGGAAAGCAGAGCGTAAATTTTGTGATTGGTTTTTGAGGAAAAGAAATGCACCATATCTGTCCTTGAAGGCTTCGAAACCAGTACACCGGGGGCTTGGAAGCGAAGGGTAAAATTTGTGAATAGGTTTTTGAGGAAAGGAAATGCGCCGTATCTGTTTTCCACAGACCCGAAACCAATAAGCGGGGGCACGGAAAGCAGAGGGTAAATTTTGTGATTGGTTTTTGAGGAAAAGAAATGCGCCGTATCTGTCCTCCAAGGCTTCGAAACCAGTAGACCGGGGGCTTGGAAGCGAAGGGTAAAATTTGTTAATAGGTTTTTGAGGAAAGGAAATGCACCGTATCTGTTTTCCACAGCCCCGAAACCAATATGCCGGGGCACGGAAAGCAGAGGGTAAATTTTGTGATTGGTTTTGAGGAAAAGAAATGCGCCGTATCTGTCCTCCAAAGCTTCGAAACCAGTAGACCGGGGGCTCGGAAGCGAAGGGTAAAATTTGTGAATAGGTTTTTGAGGAAAGGAAATGCGCCGTATCTGTTTTCCACAGCCCCGAAACCAATACGCGGGGTTCGGAAAGGAAGGGTAAAATTTGTGATTGGTTTCTGAGGAAAAGAAATGCGCCATATCTGCCTTCCACAGCTTCGAAACCAGTATACCGGGGGCTTGGAAAGCAAAGGGTAAAATTTGTTAATAGGTTTTTGAGGAAAGGAAATGCACCGTATCTGTCCTCCAAAGCCTCCAAACCAGTACACCAGGAGCTTGGAAAGCAAAGGGTAAAATTTGTGAATAGGTTTTTGAGGAAAGGAAATGCGCCGTATCTGTTTTCCACAGCCCCGAAACCAATACGCGGGGGCACGCGAAGCACAGGCAAAATTTTGTGATTGGTTTTTGAGGAAAAGTAATGCGCCATATCTGTCCTCCAAAGCTTCGAAACCTGTAAACTGGGGGCTTGGAAGCGAAGGGTAAAATTTGTAATAGGTTTTTGAGGAAAGGAAATGCGCCGTATCTGTTTTCCACAGCCCCGAAACCAATACGCGGGGGCACGGAAAGCAGAGGGTAAATTTTGTGATTGGTTTTTGAGGAAAAGAAATGCGCCGTATCTGTCCTCCAAAGCTTCGAAACCAGTAGCCCGGGGGCTTGGAAGCGAAGGGTGAAATTTGTGAATAGGTTTTTGAGGAAAGGAAATGCGCCATATCTGTTTCCCACAGCCCCGAAACCAATACGCGGGGGCACGGAAAGCAGAGCGTAAATTTTGTGATTGGTTTTTGAGGAAAAGAAATGCACCATATCTGTCCTTGAAGGCTTCGAAACCAGTACACCGGGGGCTTGGAAGCGAAGGGTAAAATTTGTGAATAGGTTTTTGAGGAAAGGAAATGCGCCGTATCTGTTTTCCACAGACCCGAAACCAATAAGCGGGGGCACGGAAAGCAGAGGGTAAATTTTGTGATTGGTTTTTGAGGAAAAGAAATGCGCCGTATCTGTCCTCCAAGGCTTCGAAACCAGTAGACCGGGGGCTTGGAAGCGAAGGGTAAAATTTGTGAATAGGTTTTTGAGGAAAGGAAATGCGCCGTATTTGTTTTCCACAGCCCCGAAACCAAACGCGGGGGCACGGAAAGCAGAGGGTAAATTTTGTGATTGGTTTTTGAGGAAAAGAAATACGCCGTATCTGTCCTCCAAAGCTTCGAAACCAGTAGACCGGGGGCATGGAAGCGAAGGGTAAAATTTTTGAATAGGTTTTCTAGGAAAGGAAATGCGCCGTATCTGTTTTCCACAGCCCCGAAACCAATATGCGGGGGCACGGAAAGTAGAGGGTAAATTTTGTGATTGGTTTTGAGGAAAAGAAATGCGCGGTATCTGTCCTCCAAAGCTTCGAAACCAGTAGACCGGGGGCTTGGAAACGAAGGGTAAAATTTCTGAATAGGTTTTGATGAAAGGAAATGCGCCGTATCTGTTTTCCACAGCCCCGAAACCAATACTCGGGGGCACGGAAAGCAGAGGTTAAATTTTGTGATTGGTTTTTGAGGAAAAGAAATGCGCCATATCTGTCCTCCAAAGCTTAGAAACCAGTAGACCGGGGGCTTGGCGCGAAGGGTAAAATTTGTGAATAGGTTTTTGAGGAAAGGAAATGCGCCGTATCTGTTTTCCCACAGCCCCGAAACCATTACGCGGGGGCACGGAAAGCAGAGGGTAAATTTTGTGATTGGTTTTTGAGGAAAAGAAATGCGCCGTATCTGTTTTCCACAGCTCCGAAACCAATCCGCGGGGGCTCGGAAAGCGGAGGGTAAAATTTGTGAATAGGTTTTTGAGGAAAGGAAATGCACCGTATCTGTTTTCCACAGCCTCGAAACCAATACGCGGGGGCACGCGAAGGAAGCACAGGGTAAATTTTGTGATTGGTTTTTGAGGAAAAGAAATGCGCCGTATCTGTCCTCCAAAGCTTCGAAACCAGTAGACTGGTGGCTTGGAAGCTAAGGGTAAAATTTGTGAATATGTTTTTGAGGAAAGGAAATGCGCCGTATTTGTCTTCCACAGCCCCGAAACCAATACGCGGGGGCACGGAAAGCAGAGGGTAAATTTTCTGATTGGTTTTTGAGGAAAAGAAATGCGCCGTATCTATCCTGCAAAGCTTCGAAACCAGTAGACCGGGGGCTCGGAAGCGAAGGGAAATATTTGTGAAAAGGTTTTGATGAAAGGAAATGCGCCGTATCTGTTTTCCACAGCCCCGAAACCAATACGCGGGGGCACGGAAAGCAGAGGGTAAAATTTGTGAATAGGTTTTTAAGGAAAGGAAATCCACCCTATCTGTTTTCCACAGCCTCGAAACCAATACGCGGGGGCACGCGAAGGAAGCACAGGGTAAATTTTGTGATTGGTTTTTGAGGAAAAGAAATGCGCCGTATCTGTCCTCCAAAGCTTCGAAACCAGTAGACTGGTGGCTTGGAAGCTAAGGGTAAAATTTGTGAATAGGTTTTTGAGGAAAGAAAATGCGCCGTATCTGTTTTCCACAGCCCCGAAACCAATACGCGGGGGCCCGGAAAGCAGAGGGTAAATTTTGTGATTGGTTTTTGAGGAAAAGAAATGCGCCGTATCTGTCCTCTAAAGCTTCTAAACCAGTAGACAGGGAGCTTGGAAGCGAAGGGTAAAATTTGTGAATAGGTTTTTGAGGAAAGGCAATGCGCCGTATCTGTTTTCCACAGCCCCGAAACCAATACGCGGGGGCACGGAAAGCAGAGGGTAAAATTTGTGAATAGGTTTTTGAGGAAAGGAAATGCGCCGTATCTGTTTTCCACAGCCCCGAAACCAATACGCGGGGGCACGGAAAGCAGAGGGTAAAATTTGTGAATAGGTTTTTGAGGAAAGGAAATGCACCGTATCTGTTTTCCACAGCCTCGAAACCAATACGCGGGGGCACGCGAAGGAAGCACAGGGTAAATTTTGTGATTGGTTTTTGAGGAAAAGAAATGCGCCGTATCTGTCCTCCAAAGCTTCGAAACCAGTAGACTGGTGGCTTGGAAGCTAAGGGTAAAATTTGTGAATAGGTTTTTGAGGAAAGGAAATGCGCCGTATTTGTCTTCCACAGCCCCGAAACCAATACGCGGGGGCACGGAAAGCAGAGGGTAAATTTTCTGATTGGTTTTTGAGGAAAAGAAATGCGCCGTATCTGTCCTCCAAAGCTTCGAAACCAGTAGACCGGGGGCTTGGAAGCGAAGGGTAAAATTTGTTAATAGGTTTTTGAGGAAAGGAAATGCGCCGTATCTGTTTTCCACAGCCCCGAAACCAATATGCCGGGGCACGGAAAGCAGAGGGTAAATTTTGTGATTGGTTTTGAGGAAAAGAAATGCGCCGTATCTGTCCTCCAAAGCTTCGAAACCAGTAGACCGGGGGCTCGGAAGCGAAGGGTAAAATTTGTGAATAGGTTTTTGAGGAAAGGAAATGCGCCGTATCTGTTTTCCACAGCCCCGAAACCAATACGCGGGGTTCGGAAAGGAAGGGTAAAATTTGTGATTGGTTTCTGAGGAAAAGAAATGCGCCATATCTGCCTTCCACAGCTTCGAAACCAGTATACCGGGGGCTTGGAAAGCAAAGGGTAAAATTTGTTAATAGGTTTTTGAGGAAAGGAAATGCACCGTATCTGTCCTCCAAAGCCTCCAAACCAGTACACCAGGAGCTTGGAAAGCAAAGGGTAAAATTTGTGAATAGGTTTTTGAGGAAAGGAAATGCGCCGTATCTGTTTTCCACAGCCCCGAAACCAATACGCGGGGGCACGCGAAGCACAGGCAAAATTTTGTGATTGGTTTTTGAGGAAAAGTAATGCGCCATATCTGTCCTCCAAAGCTTCGAAACCTGTAAACTGGGGGCTTGGAAGCGAAGGGTAAAATTTGTTAATAGGTTTTTGAGGAAAGGAAATGCGCCGTATCTGTTTTCCACAGCCCCGAAACCAATACGCGGGGGCACGGAAAGCAGAGGGTAAATTTTGTGATTGGTTTTTGAGGAAAAGAAATGCGACGTATCTGTCCTCCAAAGCTTCGAAACCAGTAGCCCGGGGGCTTGGAAGCGAAGGGTGAAATTTGTGAATAGGTTTTTGAGGAAAGGAAATGCGCCATATCTGTTTCCCACAGCCCCGAAACCAATACGCGGGGGCACGGAAAGCAGAGCGTAAATTTTGTGATCGGTTTTTGAGGAAAAGAAATGCACCATATCTGTCCTTGAAGGCTTCGAAACCAGTACACCGGGGGCTTGGAAGCGAAGGGTAAAATTTGTGAATAGGTTTTTGAGGAAAGGAAATGCGCCGTATCTGTTTTCCACAGACCCGAAACCAATAAGCGGGGGCACGGAAAGCAGAGGGTAAATTTTGTGATTGGTTTTTGAGGAAAAGAAATGCGCCGTATCTGTCCTCCAAGGCTTCGAAACCAGTAGACCGGGGGCTTGGAAGCGAAGGGTAAAATTTGTGAATAGGTTTTTGAGGAAAGGAAATGCGCCGTATTTGTTTTCCACAGCCCCGAAACCAAACGCGGGGGCACGGAAAGCAGAGGGTAAATTTTCTGATTGGTTTTTGAGGAAAAGAAATGCGCCGTATCTGTCCTCCAAAGCTTCGAAACCAGTAGACCGGGGGCTTGGAAGCGAAGGGTAAAATTTGTTAATAGGTTTTTGAGGAAAGGAAATGCACCGTATCTGTTTTCCACAGCCCCGAAACCAATATGCCGGGGCACGGAAAGCAGAGGGTAAATTTTGTGATTGGTTTTGAGGAAAAGAAATGCGCCGTATCTGTCCTCCAAAGCTTCGAAACCAGTAGACCGGGGGCTCGGAAGCGAAGGGTACAATTTGTGAATAGGTTTTGATGAAAGGAAATGCGCCGTATCTGTTTTCCACAGCCCCGAAACCAATACTCGGGGGCATGGAAAGCAGAGGTTAAATTTTGTGATTGGTTTTTGAGGAAAAGAAATGCGCCATATCTGTCCTCCAAAGCTTAGAAACCAGTAGACCGGGGGCTTGGCGCGAAGGGTAAAATTTGTGAATAGGTTTTTGAGGAAAGGAAATGCGCCGTATCTGTTTTCCCACAGCCCCGAAACCATTACGCGGGGGCACGGAAAGCAGAGGGTAAATTTTGTGATTGGTTTTTGAGGAAAAGAAATGCGCCGTATCTGTTTTCCACAGCTCCGAAACCAATCCGCGGGGGCTCGGAAAGCGGAGGGTAAAATTTGTGAATAGGTTTTTGAGGAAAGGAAATGCACCGTATCTGTTTTCCATAGCCTCGAAACCAATACGCGGGGGCACGCGAAGGAAGCACAGGGTAAATTTTGTGATTGGTTTTTGAGGAAAAGAAATGCGCCGTATCTGTCCTCCAAAGCTTCGAAACCAGTAGACTGGTGGCTTGGAAGCTAAGGGTAAAATTTGTGAATATGTTTTTGAGGAAAAGAAATGCGCCGTATTTGTCTTCCACAGCCCCGAAACCAATACGCGGGGGCACGGAAAGCAGAGGGTAAATTTTCTGATTGGTTTTTGAGGAAAAGAAATGCGCCGTATCTATCCTGCAAAGCTTCGAAACCAGTAGACCGGGGGCTTGGAAGCGAAGTGTAAAATTTTTTAATAGGTTTTTGAGGAAAGGAAATGCGCCGTATCTGTTTTCCACAGCCCCGAAACCAATACGCGGGGGCACGGAAAGCAGAGGGTAAATTTTGTGATTGGTTTTTGAGGAAAAAAAATGCACCGTATCTGTTTTCCACAGCGTCGAAACCAATACGCGGGGGCACGCGAAGGAAGCACAGGGTAAATTTTGTGATTGGTTTTTGAGGAAAAGAAATGCGCCGTATCTGTCCTCCAAAGCTTCGAAACCAGTAGACTGGTGGCTTGGAAGCTAAGGGTACAATTTGTGAATAGGTTTTCTAGGAAAGGAAATGCGCCGTATCTGTTTTCCACAGACCCGAAACCAATAAGCGGGGGCACGGAAAGCAGAGGGTAAATTTTGTGATTGGTTTTTGAGGAAAAGAAAGGCGCCGTATCTGTCCTCCAAAGCTTCGAAACCAGTAGACCGGGGGCTTGGAAGCGAAGGGTAAAATTTGTGAATAGGTTTTTGAGGAAACGAAATGCGCCGTATCTGTTTTCCACAGCCCCGAAACCAATACGCGGGGGCACGGAATGCAGAGGGTAAAATTTCTTTATTGGTTTTTGAGGAAAAGAAATGCGCCGTATCTGTCCTCTAAAGCTTCGAAACCAGTAGACCGGGGGCTCGGAAGCGAAGGGAAAAATTTGTGAATAGGTTTTGATGAAAGGAAATGCGCCGTATCTGTTTTCCACAGCCCCGAAACCAATACGCGGGGGCACGGAAAGCATAGGTTAAATTTTGTGATTGGTTTTTGAGGAAAAGAAATGCGCCGTATCTGTCCTCCAAAGCTTAGAAACCAGTAGACCGGGGGCTTGGAAGCGAAGGGAAAAATTTGTGAATAGGTTTTTGAGGAAAGGAAATGCGCCGTATCTGTTTTCCACAGCCCCGAAACCAATACGCGGGGGCACGGAAGACAGAGGGTAAATTTTGTGATTGGTTTTTGAGGAAAAGAAATGCGGCATATCTGTCCTCCAAAGCTTCGAAACCAGTAGACAGGGAGCTTGGAAGCGAAGGGTAAAATTTGTGAATAGGTTTTTGAGGAAAGGAAATGCGCCGTATCTGTTTTCCACAGCCCCGAAACCAATACGCGGGGGCACGGAAAGCAGTGGGAAAATTTTGTGATTGGTTTTTGAGTAAAAGAAATGCACCGTAATTGTCCTCCAAGGCTTCGAAACCAGTAGACCGGTGGCTTGGAAGCGAAGGGTACAATTTGTGAATAGGTTTTCTAGGAAAGGAAATGCGCCGTATCTGTTTTCCACAGACCCGAAACCAATAAGCGGGGGCACGGAAAGCAGAGGGTAAATTTTGTGATTGGTTTTTGAGGAAAAGAAATGCGCCGTATCTGTCCTCCAAAGCTTGGAAACCAGTAGACCGGGGGCTTGGAAGCGAAGGGTAAAATTTGTGAATAGGTTTTTGAGGAAACGAAATGCGCCGTATTGTTTTCCACAGCCCCGAAACCAATACGCGGGGGCACGGAAAGCAGAGGGTAAAATTTGTGAATAGGTTTTTGAGGAAAGGAAATGCGCCGTATCTGTTTTCCACAGCCCCGAAACCAATACGCGGGGGCACGGAAAGCAGAGGGTAAAATTTGTGAATAGGTTTTTGAGGAAAGGAAATGCGCCGTATCTGTTTTCCACAGCCCCGAAACCATTACGCGGGGGCACGGAAAGCAGAGGGTAAATTTTGTGATTGGTTTTTGAGGAAAAGAAATGCGCCGTATCTGTTTTCCACAGCTCCGAAACCAATCCGCGGGGGCTCGGAAAGCGGAGGGTAAAATTTGTGAATAGGTTTTTGAGGAAAGGAAATGCACCGTATCTGTTTTCCACAGCCTCGAAACCAATACGCGGGGGCACGCGAAGGAAGCACAGGGTAAATTTTGTGATTGGTTTTTGAGGAAAAGAAATGCGCCGTATCTGTCCTCCAAAGCTTCGAAACCAGTAGACTGGTGGCTTGGAAGCTAAGGGTAAAATTTGTGAATATGTTTTTGAGGAAAAGAAATGCGCCGTATTTGTCTTCCACAGCCCCGAAACCAATACGCGGGGGCACGGAAAGCAGAGGGTAAATTTTCTGATTGGTTTTTGAGGAAAAGAAATGCGCCGTATCTATCCTGCAAAGCTTCGAAACCAGTAGACCGGGGGCTTGGAAGCGAAGGGTAAAATTTTTTAATAGGTTTTTGAGGAAAGGAAATGCGCCGTATCTGTTTTCCACAGCCCCGAAACCAATACGCGGGGGCACGGAAAGCAGAGGGTAAATTTTGTGATTGGTTTTTGAGGAAAAAAAATGCACCGTATCTGTTTTCCACAGCGTCGAAACCAATACGCGGGGGCACGCGAAGGAAGCACAGGGTAAATTTTGTGATTGGTTTTTGAGGAAAAGAAATGCGCCGTATCTGTCCTCCAAAGCTTCGAAACCAGTAGACTGGTGGCTTGGAAGCTAAGGGTACAATTTGTGAATAGGTTTTCTAGGAAAGGAAATGCGCCGTATCTGTTTTCCACAGACCCGAAAGCAATAAGCGGGGGCACGGAAAGCAGAGGGTAAATTTTGTGATTGGTTTTTGAGGAAAAGAAAGGCGCCGTATCTGTCCTCCAAAGCTTCGAAACCAGTAGACCGGGGGCTTGGAAGCGAAGGGTAAAATTTGTGAATAGGTTTTTGAGGAAACGAAATGCGCCGTATCTGTTTTCCACAGCCCCGAAACCAATACGCGGGGGCACGGAATGCAGAGGGTAAAATTTCTTTATTGGTTTTTGAGGAAAAGAAATGCGCCGTATCTGTCCTCTAAAGCTTCGAAACCAGTAGACCGGGGGCTCGGAAGCGAAGGGAAAAATTTGTGAATAGGTTTTGATGAAAGGAAATGCGCCGTATCTGTTTTCCACAGCCCCGAAACCAATACGCGGGGGCACGGAAAGCATAGGTTAAATTTTGTGATTGGTTTTTGAGGAAAAGAAATGCGCCGTATCTGTCCTCCAAAGCTTAGAAACCAGTAGACCGGGGGCTTGGAAGCGAAGGGAAAAATTTGTGAATAGGTTTTTGAGGAAAGGAAATGCGCCGTATCTGTTTTCCACAGCCCCGAAACCAATACGCGGGGGCACGGAAGACAGAGGGTAAATTTTGTGATTGGTTTTTGAGGAAAAGAAATGCGGCATATCTGTCCTCCATAGCTTCGAAACCAGTAGACAGGGAGCTTGGAAGCGAAGGGTAAAATTTGTGAATAGGTTTTTGAGGAAAGGAAATGCGCCGTATCTGTTTTCCACAGCCCCGAAACCAATACGCGGGGGCACGGAAAGCAGAGGGAAAATTTTGTGATTGGTTTTTGATTAAAAGAAATGCACCGTAATTGTCCTCCAAGGCTTCGAAACCAGTAGACCGGTGGCTTGGAAGTGAAGGGTACAATTTGTGAATAGGTTTTCTAGGAAAGGAAATGCGCCGTATCTGTTTTCCACAGACCCGAAACCAATAAGCGGGGGCACGGAAAGCAGAGGGTAAATTTTGTGATTGGTTTTTGAGGAAAAGAAATGCGCCGTATCTGTCCTCCAAAGCTTGGAAACCAGTAGACCGGGGGCTTGGAAGCGAAGGGTAAAATTTGTGAATAGGTTTTTGAGGAAACGAAATGCGCCGTATTGTTTTCCACAGCCCCGAAACCAATACGCGGGGGCACGGAAAGCAGAGGGTAAAATTTGTGAATAGGTTTTTGAGGAAAGGAAATGCGCCGTATCTGTTTTCCACAGCCCCGAAACCAATACGCGGGGGCACGGAAAGCAGAGGGTAAAATTTGTGAATAGGTTTTTGAGGAAAGGAAATGCGCCGTATCTGTTTTCCACAGCCCCGAAACCAATACGCGGGGGCACGGAAAGCAGAGGGTAAAATTTGTGAATAGGTTTTTGAGGAAAGGAAATGCACCCTATCTGTTTTCCACAGCCTCGAAACCAATACGCGGGGGCACGCGAAGGAAGCACAGGGTAAATTTTGTGATTGGTTTTTGAGGAAAAGAAATGCGCCGTATCTGTCCTCCAAAGCTTCGAAACCAGTAGACTGGTGGCTTGGAAGCTAAGGGTAAAATTTGTGAATAGGTTTTTGAGGAAAAGAAATGCGCCGTATCTGTTTTCCACAGCCCCGAAACCAATACGCGGGGGCCCGGAAAGCAGAGGGTAAATTTTGTGATTGGTTTTTGAGGAAAAGAAATGCGCCGTATCTGTCCTCTAAAGCTTCTAAACCAGTAGACAGGGAGCTTGGAAGCGAAGGGTAAAATTTGTGAATAGGTTTTTGAGGAAAGGAAATGCGCCGTATCTGTTTTCCACAGCCCCGAAACCAATACGCGGGGGCACGGAAAGCAGAGGGTAAAATTTGTGAATAGATTTTTGAGGAAAGGAAATGCGCCGTATCTGTTTTCCACAGCCCCGAAACCAATACGCGGGGGCACGGAAAGCAGAGGGTAAAATTTGTGAATAGGTTTTTGAGGAAAGGAAATGCGCCGTATCTGTTTTCCACAGCCCCGAAACCAATACGCGGGGGCACGGAAAGCAGAGGGTAAAATTTGTGAATAGGTTTTTGAGGAAAGGAAATGCACCGTATCTGTTTTCCACAGCCTCGAAACCAATACGCGGGGGCACGCGAAGGAAGCACAGGGTAAATTTTGTGATTGGTTTTTGAGGAAAAGAAATGCGCCGTATCTGTCCTCCAAAGCTTCGACACCAATAGACTGGTGGCTTGGAAGCTAAGGGTAAAATTTGTGAATAGGTTTTTGAGGAAAGGAAATGCGCCGTATTTGTCTTCCACAGCCCCGAAACCAATACGCGGGGGCACGGAAAGCAGAGGGTAAATTTTCTGATTGGTTTTTGAGGAAAAGAAATGCGCCGTATCTGTCCTCCAAAGCTTCGAAACCAGTAGACCGGGGGCTTGGAAGCGAAGGGTAAAATTTGTTAATAGGTTTTTGAGGAAAGGAAATGCGCCGTATCTGTTTTCCACAGCCCAGAAACCAATACGCGGGGGCACGGAAAGCAGAGGGTAAATTTTGTGATTGGTTTTTGAGGAAAAGAAATGCACCGTAATTGTCCCCCAAGGCTTCGAAACCAGTAGACCGGTGGCTTGGAAGCGAATGGTACAATTTGTGAATAGGTTTTCTAGGAAAGGAAATGCGCCGTATCTGTTTTCCACAGACCCGAAACCAATAAGCGGGGGCACGGAAAGCAGAGGGTAAATTTTGTGATTGGTTTTTGAGGAAAAGAAATGCGCCGTATCTGTCCTCCAAAGCTTCGAAACCAGTAGACCGGGGGCTTGGAAGCGAAGGGTAAAATTTGTGAATAGGTTTTTGAGGAAACGAAATGCGCCGTATCTGTTTTCCACAGCCCCGAAACCAATACGCGGGGGCACGGAAAGCAGAGGGTAAAATTTCTTTATTGGTTTTTGAGGAAAAGAAATGCGCCGTATCTGTCCTCTAAAGCTTCGAAACCAGTAGACCGGGGGCTCGGAAGCGAAGGGAAAAATTTGTGAATAGGTTTTGATAAAAGGAAATGCGCCGTATCTGTTTTCCACAGCCCCGAAACCAATACGCGGGGGCACGGAAAGCATAGGTTAAATTTTGTGATTGGTTTTTGAGGAAAAGAAATGCGCCGTATCTGTCCTCCAAAGCTTAGAAACCAGTAGACCGGGGGCTTGGAAGCGAAGGGTAAAATTTGTGAATAGGTTTTTGAGGAAAGGAAATGCGCCGTGTCTGTTTTCCACAGCCCCGAAACCAATACGCGGGGGCACAGAAAGCATAGGTTAAATTTTGTGATTGGTTTTTGAGGAAAAGAAATGCGCCGTATCTGTCCTCCAAAGCTTAGAAACCAGTAGACCGGGGCCTTGGAAGCGAAGGGTAAAATTTGTGAATAGGTTTTTGAGGAAAGGAAATGCGCCGTATCTGTTTTCCACAGCCCCGAAACCAATACGCGGGGGCACGGAAAGCAGAGGGTAAAATTTGTGAATAGGTTTTTGAGGAAAGGAAATGCGTCGTATCTGTTTTCCACAGCCCCGAAACCATTACGCGGGGGCACGGAAAGCAGAGGGTAAATTTTGTGATTGGTTTTTGAGGAAAAGAAATGCGCCGTATCTGTTTTCCACAGCTCCGAAACCAATCCGCGGGGGCTCGGAAAGCGGAGGGTAAAATTTGTGAATAGGTTTTTGAGGAAAGGAAATGCACCGTATCTGTTTTCCACAGCCTCGAAACCAATACGCGGGGGCACGCGAAGGAAGCACAGGGTAAATTTTGTGATTGGTTTTTGAGGAAAAGAAATGCGCCGTATCTGTCCTCCAAAGCTTCGAAACCAGTAGACTGGTGGCTTGGAAGCTAAGGGTAAAATTTGTGAATATGTTTTTGAGGAAAAGAAATGCGCCGTATTTGTCTTCCACAGCCCCGAAACCAATACGCGTGGGCACGGAAAGCAGAGGGTAAATTTTCTGATTGGTTTTTGAGGAAAAGAAATGCGCCGTATCTATCCTGCAAAGCTTCGAAACCAGTAGACCGGGGGCTTGGAAGCGAAGGGTAAAATTTTTTAATAGGTTTTTGAGGAAAGGAAATGCGCCGTATCTGTTTTCCACAGCCCCGAAACCAATACGCGGGGGCACGGAAAGCAGAGGGTAAATTTTGTGATTGGTTTTTGAGGAAAAAAAATGCACCGTATCTGTTTTCCACAGCGTCGAAACCAATACGCGGGGGCACGCGAAGGAAGCACAGGGTAAATTTTGTGATTGGTTTTTGAGGAAAAGAAATGCGCCGTATCTGTCCTCCAAAGCTTCGAAACCAGTAGACTGGTGGCTTGGAAGCTAAGGGTACAATTTGTGAATAGGTTTTCTAGGAAAGGAAATGCGCCGTATCTGTTTTCCACAGACCCGAAAGCAATAAGCGGGGGCACGGAAAGCAGAGGGTAAATTTTGTGATTGGTTTTTGAGGAAAAGAAAGGCGCCGTATCTGTCCTCCAAAGCTTCGAAACCAGTAGACCGGGGGCTTGGAAGCGAAGGGTAAAATTTGTGAATAGGTTTTTGAGGAAACGAAATGCGCCGTATCTGTTTTCCACAGCCCCGAAACCAATACGCGGGGGCACGGAATGCAGAGGGTAAAATTTCTTTATTGGTTTTTGAGGAAAAGAAATGCGCCGTATCTGTCCTCTAAAGCTTCGAAACCAGTAGACCGGGGGCTCGGAAGCGAAGGGAAAAATTTGTGAATAGGTTTTGATGAAAGGAAATGCGCCGTATCTGTTTTCCACAGCCCCGAAACCAATACGCGGGGGCACGGAAAGCATAGGTTAAATTTTGTGATTGGTTTTTGAGGAAAAGAAATGCGCCGTATCTGTCCTCCAAAGCTTAGAAACCAGTAGACCGGGGGCTTGGAAGCGAAGGGAAAAATTTGCGAATAGGTTTTTGAGGAAAGGAAATGCGCCGTATCTGTTTTCCACAGCCCCGAAACCAATACGCGGGGGCACGGAAGACAGAGGGTAAATTTTGTGATTGGTTTTTGAGGAAAAGAAATGCGGCATATCTGTCCTCCAAAGCTTCGAAACCAGTAGACAGGGAGCTTGGAAGCGAAGGGTAAAATTTGTGAATAGGTTTTTGAGGAAAGGAAATGCGCCGTATCTGTTTTCCACAGCCCCGAAACCAATACGCGGGGGCACGGAAAGCAGAGGGAAAATTTTGTGATTGGTTTTTGAGTAAAAGAAATGCACCGTAATTGTCCTCCAAGGCTTCGAAACCAGTAGACCGGTGGCTTGGAAGCGAAGGGTACAATTTGTGAATAGGTTTTCTAGGAAAGGAAATGCGCCGTATCTGTTTTCCACAGACCCGAAACCAATAAGCGGGGGCACGGAAAGCAGAGGGTAAATTTTGTGATTGGTTTTTGAGGAAAAGAAATGCGCCGTATCTGTCCTCCAAAGCTTGGAAACCAGTAGACCGGGGGCTTGGAAGCGAAGGGTAAAATTTGTGAATAGGTTTTTGAGGAAACGAAATGCGCCGTATTGTTTTCCACAGCCCCGAAACCAATACGCGGGGGCACGGAAAGCAGAGGGTAAAATTTGTGAATAGGTTTTTGAGGAAAGGAAATGCGCCGTATCTGTTTTCAACAGCCCCGAAACCAATACGCGGGGGCACGGAAAGCAGAGGGTAAAATTTGTGAATAGGTTTTTGAGGAAAGGAAATGCGCCGTATCTGTTTTCCACAGCCCCGAAACCAATACGCGGGGGCACGGAAAGCAGAGGGTAAAATTTGTGAATAGGTTTTTGAGGAAAGGAAATGCACCCTATCTGTTTTCCACAGCCTCGAAACCAATACGCGGGGGCACGCGAAGGAAGCACAGGGTAAATTTTGTGATTGGTTTTTGAGGAAAAGAAATGCGCCGTATCTGTCCTCCAAAGCTTCGAAACCAGTAGACTGGTGGCTTGGAAGCTAAGGGTAAAATTTGTGAATAGGTTTTTGAGGAAAAGAAATGCGCCGTATCTGTTTTCCACAGCCCCGAAACCAATACGCGGGGGCCCGGAAAGCAGAGGGTAAATGTTGTGATTGGTTTTTGAGGAAAAGAAATGCGCCGTATCTGTCCTCTAAAGCTTCTAAACCAGTAGACAGGGAGCTTGGAAGCGAAGGGTAAAATTTGTGAATAGGTTTTTGAGGAAAGGAAATGCGCCGTATCTGTTTTCCACAGCCCCGAAACCAATACGCGGGGGCACGGAAAGCAGAGGGTAAAATTTGTGAATAGATTTTTGAGGAAAGGAAATGCGCCGTATCTGTTTTCCACAGCCCCGAAACCAATACGCGGGGGCACGGAAAGCAGAGGGTAAAATTTGTGAATAGGTTTTTGAGGAAAGGAAATGCGCCGTATCTGTTTTCCACAGCCCCGAAACCAATACGCGGGGGCACGGAAAGCAGAGGGTAAAATTTGTGAATAGGTTTTTGAGGAAAGGAAATGCACCGTATCTGTTTTCCACAGCCTCGAAACCAATACGCGGGGGCACGCGAAGGAAGCACAGGGTAAATTTTGTGATTGGTTTTTGAGGAAAAGAAATGCGCCGTATCTGTCCTCCAAAGCTTCGACACCAATAGACTGGTGGCTTGGAAGCGAAGGGTAAAATTTGTTAATAGGTTTTTGAGGAAAGGAAATGCGCCGTATCTGTTTTCCACAGCCCAGAAACCAATACGCGGGGGCACGGAAAGCAGAGGGTAAATTTTGTGATTGGTTTTTGAGGAAAAGAAATGCACCGTAATTGTCCTCCAAGGCTTCGAAACCAGTAGACCGGTGGCTTGGAAGCGAATGGTACAATTTGTGAATAGGTTTTCTAGGAAAGGAAATGCGCCGTATCTGTTTTCCACAGACCCGAAACCAATAAGCGGGGGCACGGAAAGCAGAGGGTAAATTTTGTGATTGGTTTTTGAGGAAAAGAAATGCGCCGTATCTGTCCTCCAAAGCTTCGAAACCAGTAGACCGGGGGCTTGGAAGCGAAGGGTAAAATTTGTGAATAGGTTTTTGAGGAAACGAAATGCGCCGTATCTGTTTTCCACAGCCCCGAAACCAATACGCGGGGGCACGGAAAGCAGAGGGTAAAATTTCTTTATTGGTTTTTGAGGAAAAGAAATGCGCCGTATCTGTCCTCTAAAGCTTCGAAACCAGTAGACCGGGGGCTCGGAAGCGAAGGGAAAAATTTGTGAATAGGTTTTGATAAAAGGAAATGCGCCGTATCTGTTTTCCACAGCCCCGAAACCAATACGCGGGGGCACGGAAAGCATAGGTTAAATTTTGTGATTGGTTTTTGAGGAAAAGAAATGCGCCGTATCTGTCCTCCAAAGCTTAGAAACCAGTAGACCGGGGGCTTGGAAGCGAAGGGTAAAATTTGTGAATAGGTTTTTGAGGAAAGGAAATGCGCCGTGTCTGTTTTCCACAGCCCCGAAACCAATACGCGGCGGCACAGAAAGCATAGGTTAAATTTTGTGATTGGTTTTTGAGGAAAAGAAATGCGCCGTATCTGTCCTCCAAAGCTTAGAAACCAGTAGACCGGGGCCTTGGAAGCGAAGGGTAAAATTTGTGAATAGGTTTTTGAGGAAAGGAAATGCGCCGTATCTGTTTTCCACAGCCCCGAAACCAATACGCGGGGGCACGGAAAGCAGAGGGTAAAATTTCTTTATTGGTTTTTGAGGAAAAGAAATGCGCCGTATCTGTCCTCTAAAGCTTCGAAACCAGTAGACCGGGGGCTCGGAAGCGAAGGGAAAAATTTGTGAATAGGTTTTGATAAAAGGAAATGCGCCGTATCTGTTTTCCACAGCCCCGAAACCAATACGCGGGGGCACGGAAAGCATAGGTTAAATTTTGTGATTGGTTTTTGAGGAAAAGAAATGCGCCGTATCTGTCCTCCAAAGCTTAGAAACCAGTAGACCGGGGGCTTGGAAGCGAAGGGTAAAATTTGTGAATAGGTTTTTGAGGAAAGGAAATGCGCCGTGTCTGTTTTCCACAGCCCCGAAACCAATACGCGGGGGCACAGAAAGCATAGGTTAAATTTTGTGATTGGTTTTTGAGGAAAAGAAATGCGCCGTATCTGTCCTCCAAAGCTTAGAAACCAGTAGACCGGGCCTTGGAAGCGAAGGGTAAAATTTGTGAATAGGTTTTTGAGGAAAGGAAATGCGCCGTATCTGTTTTCCACAGCCCCGAAACCAATACGCGGGGGCACGGAAAGCAGAGGGAAAATTTTGTGATTGGTTTTTGAGGAAAAGAAATGCGCCGTATCTGTCCTCCAAAGCTTCGAAACCAGTGGACAGGGAGCTTGGAAGCGAAGGGTAAAATTTGTGAATAGGTTTTTGAGGAAAGGAAATGCGCCGTATCTGTTTTCCACAGCCCCGAAACCAATACGCGGGGGCACGGAAAGCAGAGGGTAAATTTTGTGATTGGTTTTTGAGGAAAAGAAATGCGCCGTATCTGTCCTCCAAAGCTTCTAAACCAGTAGATCAGGGGCTTGGAAGCGAAGGGTAAAATTTGTGAATAGGTTTTTGAGGAAAGGAAATGCGCCGTATCTGTTTTCCACAGCCCTGAAACCAATACGCGGGGGCAGGAAAAGCAGAGGGTAAATTTTGTGATTGGTTTTTGAGGAAAAGAAATGCGCCGTATCTGTCCTCCAAACCTTCGAAACCAGCAGACCGGGGGCTTGGAAGCGAAGGGTAAAATTTCTGAATAGGTTTTGATGAAAGGAAATGCGCCGTATCTGTTTTCCACAGCCCCGAAACCAATACGCGGGGGCACGGAAAGCAGAGGTTAAATTTTGTGATTGGTTTTTGAGGAAAAGAAATACGCCGTATCTGTCCTCCAATGCTTCGAAACCAGAAGACCGGGGGCATGGCAGCGAAGGGTAAAATTTGTGAATAGGTTTTCTAGGAAAGAAAATGCGCCGTATCTGTTTTCCACAGCCCCGAAACCAATATGCGGGGGCACGGAAAGCAGAGGGTAAATTTTGTGATTGGTTTTGAGGAAAAGAAATGCGCCGTATCTGTCCTCCAAAGCTTCGAAACCAGTAGACCGGGGGCTTGGAAGCGAAGGGTAAAATTTGTGAATAGGTTTTTGAGGAAACGAAATGCGCCGTATCTGTTTTCCACAGCCCCGAAACCAATACGCGGGGGCACGGAAAGCAGAGGGTAAAATTTATTCATTGGTTTTTGAGGAAAAGAAATGCGCCATATCTGTCCTCCAAAGCTTAGAAACCAGTAGACCGGGGGCATGGAAGCGAAGGGTAAAATTTGTGAATAGGTTTTTGAGGAAAGGAAATGCGCCGTATCTGTTTTCCACAGCCCCGAAACCAATACGCGGGGGCACGGAAAGCAGAGGGTAAATTTTGTGATTGGTTTTTGAGGAAAAGAAATGCGCCGTATCTGTCCTCCAAAGCTTCGAAACCAGTAGCCCGGGGGCTTGGAAGCGAAGGGTAAAATTTGTGAATAGGTTTTTGAGGAAAGGAAATGCGCCATATCTGTTTTCCACAGCCCCGAAACTAATACGCGGGGGCACGGAAAGCAGAGGGTAAATTTTGTGATTGGTTTTTGAGGAAAAGAAATGCACCGTATCTGTCCTTCAAGGCTTCGAAACCAGTAGACCGGGGGCTTGGAAGCGAAGGGTAAAATTTGTGAATAGGTTTTTGAGGAAAGGAAATGCGCCGTATTTGTTTTCCACAGCCCCGAAACCAATACGCGGGGGCACGGAAAGGAGAGGGTAAATTTTGTGATTGGTTTTTGAGGAAAAGAAATACGCCGTATCTGTCCTCCAAAGCTTAGAAACCAGTAGACCGGGGGCTTGGAAGCGAAGGGTAAAATTTGTGAATAGGTTTTTGAGGAAAGGAAATGCGCCGTGTCTGTTTTCCACAGCCCCGAAACCAATACGCGGGGGCACAGAAAGCATAGGTTAAATTTTGTGATTGGTTTTTGAGGAAAAGAAATGCGCCGTATCTGTCCTCCAAAGCTTAGAAACCAGTAGACCGGGGCCTTGGAAGCGAAGGGTAAAATTTGTGAATAGGTTTTTGAGGAAAGGAAATGCGCCGTATCTGTTTTCCACAGCCCCGAAACCAATACGCGGGGGCACGGAAAGCAGAGGGAAAATTTTGTGATTGGTTTTTGAGGAAAAGAAATGCACCGTAATGGTCCTCCAAGGCTTCGAAACCAGTAGACCGGTGGCTTGGAAGCGAAGGGTACAATTTGTGAAGAGGTTTTCAAGGAAAGGAAATGCGGCGTATCTGTTTTCCACAGACCCGAAACCAATAAGCGGGGGCACGAAAGCAGAGGGTAAATTTTGTGATTGGTTTTTGAGGAAAAGAAATGCGCCGTATCTGTCCTCCAAAGCTTCGAAACCAGTAGACCGGGGGCTCGGAAGCGAAGGGTAAAATTTGTGAATAGGTTTTTGAGGAAACGAAATGCGCCGTATCTGTTTTCCACAGCCCCGAAACCAATACGCGGGGGCACGGAAAGCAGAGGGTAAAATTTCTTCATTGGTTTTTGAGGAAAAGAAATGCGCCGTATCTGTCCTCCAAAGCTTCGAAACCAGTGGACAGGGAGCTTGGAAGCGAAGGGTAAAATTTGTGAATAGGTTTTTGAGGAAAGGAAATGCGCCGTATCTGTTTTCCACAGCCCCGAAACCAATACTCGGGGGCACGGAAAGCAGAGGGTAAATTTTGTGATTGGTTTTTGAGGAAAAGAAATGCGCCGTATCTGTCCTCCAAACCTTCGAAACCAGCAGACCGGGGGCTTGGAAGCGAAGGGTAAAATTTCTGAATAGGTTTTTGAGGAAAGGAAATGCGCCGTATCTGTTTTCCACAGCCCCGAAAACAATACGCGGGGGCACGGAAAGCAGAGGGTAAATTTTGTGATTGGTTTTTGAGGAAAAGAAAGGCGCCGTATCTGTCCTCCAAAGCTTTCGAACCAGTAGACAGGGAGCTTGGAAGCGAAGGGTAAAATTTGTGAATAGGTTTTTGAGGAAAGGAAATGCGCCGTATCTGTTTTCCACAGCCCCGAAACCAATACGCGGGGGCACGGAAAGCAGAGGGTAAATTTTGTGATTGGTTTTGAGGAAAAGAAATGCGCCGTATCTGTCCTCCAAAGCTTCGAAACCAGTAGACCGGGGGCTTGGAAGCGAAGGGTAAAATTTGTGAATAGGTTTTTGAGGAAAGGAAATGCGCCGTATTTGTTTTCCACAGCCCCGAAACCAATACGCGGGGGCACCGAAAGCAGAGGGTAAACTTTGTGATTGGTTTTTGAGGAAAAGAAATACGCCGTATCTGTCCTCCAAAGCTTCGAAACCAGTAGACCGGGGGCATGGAAGCGAAGGGTAAAATTTGTGAATAGGTTTTCTAGGAAAGGATATGCGCCGTATCTGTTTTCCACAGCCCCGAAACCAATATGCGGGGGCACGGAAAGCAGAGGGTAAATTTTGTGATTGGTTTTGAGGAAAAGAAATGCGCCGTATCTGTCCTCCAAAGCTTAGAAACCAGTAGACCGGGGGCATGGAAGCGAAGGGTAAAATTTGTGAATAGGTTTTCTAGGAAAGGAAATGCGCCGTATCTGTCCTCCAAAGCTTCGAAACCAGTAGCCCGGGGGCTTGAAAGCGAAGGGTAAAATTTGTGAATAGGTTTTTGAGAAAAGGAAATGCGCCATATCTGTTTTCCACAGCCCCGAAACCAATACGCGGGGGCACGGAAAGCAGAGGGTAAATTTTGTGATTGGTTTTTGAGGAAAAGAAATGCACCGTATCTGTCCTTCAAGGCTTCGAAACCAGTAGACCGGGGGCTTGGAAGCGAAGGGTAAAATTTGTGAATAGGTTTTTGAGGAAAGGAAATGCGCAGTATCTGTTTTCCACAGACCCGAAACCAATAAGCGGGGGCACGGAAAGCAGAGGGTAAATTTTGTGATTGGTTTTTGAGGAAAAGAAATGCGCCGTATCCGTCCTCCAAAGCATCGAAACCAGTAGACCGGGGGCTTGGAAGCGAAGGGTAAAATTTGTGAATAGGTTTTTGAGGAAAGGAAATGCGCCGTATTTGTTTTCCACAGCCCCGAAACCAATATGCGGGGGCACGGAAAGCAGAGCGTAAATTTTGTGATTGGTTTTGAGGAAATAAATGCGCCGTATCTGTCCTCCAAAGCTTAGAAACCAGTAGACCGGGGGCATGGAAGCGAAGGGTAAAATTTGTGAATAGGTTTTCTAGGAAAGGAAATGCGCCGTATCTGTTTTCCACAGCCCCGAAACCAATATGCGGGGGCACGGAAAGCAGAGGGTAAATTTTGTGATTGGTTTTGAGGAAAAGAAATGCGGCGTATCTGTCCTCCAAAGCTTCGAAACCAGTAGACCGGGGGCTCGGAAGCGAAGGGTAAAATTTGTGAATAGGTTTTTGAGGAAAGGAAATGCGCCGTATCTGTTTTCCACAGCCCCGAAACCAATACGCGGGGTTCGGAAAGCAAGGGTAAAATTTGTGATTGGTTTCTGAGGAAAAGAAATGCGCCATATCTGCCTTCCACAGCTTCGAAACCAGTATACCGGGGGCTTGGAAAGCAAAGGGTAAAATTTGTTAATAGGTTTTTGAGGAAAGGAAATGCACCGTATCTGTCCTCCAAAGCCTCCAAACCAGTAAACCAGGAGCTTGGAAAGCAAAGGGTAATATTTGTGAATAGGTTTTTGAGGAAAGGAAATGCGCCGTATCTGTTTTCCACAGCCCCGAAACCAATACGCGGGGGCACGGAAAGCAGAGGGTAAATTTTGTGATTGGGTTTTGAGGAAAAGAATTGGCCGTATCTGTCCTCCAAACCTTCGAAACCAGTAGACCGGGGGCTTGGAAGGGAAGGGTAAAATTTCTGAATAGGTTTTGATGAAAGGAAATGCGCCGTATCTGTTTTCCACAGCCCCGAAACCAATACGCGGGGGCACGGAAAGCAGAGGGTAAATTTTGTGATTGGTTTTGAGGAAAAGAAATGCGCCGTATCTGTCCTCCAAAGCTTCGAAACCAGTAGACCGGGGGCTTGGAAGCGAAGGGTAAAATTTGTGAATAGGTTTTTGAGGAAACGAAATGCGCCGTATCTGTTTTCCACAGCCCCGAAACCAATACGCGGGGGCACGGAAAGCAGAGGGTAAAATTTATTCATTGGTTTTTGAGGAAAAGAAATGCGCCATATCTGTCCTCCAAAGCTTAGAAACCAGTAGACCGGGGGCATGGAAGCGAAGGGTAAAATTTGTGAATAGGTTTTTGAGGAAAGGAAATGCGCCGTATCTGTTTTCCACAGCCCCGAAACCAATACGCGGGGGCACGGAAAGCAGAGGGTAAATTTTGTGATTGGTTTTTGAGGAAAAGAAATGCACCGTATCTGTCCTTCAAGGCTTCGAAACCAGTAGACCGGGGGCTTGGAAGCGAAGGGTAAAATTTGTGAATAGGTTTTTGAGGAAAGGAAATGCGCCGTATTTGTTTTCCACAGCCCCGAAACCAATACGCGGGGGCACGGAAAGGAGAGGGTAAATTTTGTGATTGGTTTTTGAGGAAAAGAAATACGCCGTATCTGTCCTCCAAAGCTTCGAAACCAGTAGGCCGGGGGCATGGAAGCGAAGGGTAAAATTTGTGAATAGGGTTTCTAGGAAAGGATATGCGCCGTATCTGTTTTCCACAGCCCCGAAACCAATATGCGGGGGCACGGAAAGCAGAGGGTAAATTTTGTGATTGGTTTTGAGGAAAAGAAATGCGCCGTATCTGTCCTCCAAAGCTTCGAAACCAGTAGACCGGGGGCTCGGAAGCGAAGGGTAAAATTTGTGAATAGGTTTTTGAGGAAACGAAATGCGCCGTATCTGTTTTCCACAGCCCCGAAACCAATACGCGGGGGCACGGAAAGCAGAGGGTAAAATTTCTTCATTGGTTTTTGAGGAAAAGAAATGCGCCGTATCTGTCCTCCAAAGCTTCGAAACCAGTGGACAGGGAGCTTGGAAGCGAAGGGTAAAATTTGTGAATAGGTTTTTGAGGAAAGGAAATGCGCCGTATCTGTTTTCCACAGCCCCGAAACCAATACGCGGGGGCACGGAAAGCAGAGGGTAAATTTTGTGATTGGTTTTTGAGGAAAAGAAATGCGCCGTATCTGTCCTCCAAACCTTCGAAACCAGCAGACCGGGGGCTTGGAAGCGAAGGGTAAAATTTCTGAATAGGTTTTGATGAAAGGAAATGCGCCGTATCTGTTTTCCACAGCCCCGAAACCAATACGCGGGGGCACGGAAAGCAGAGGTTAAATTTTGTGATTGGTTTTTGAGGAAAAGAAATGCGCCGTATCTCTCCTCCAAAGCTTAGAAACCAGTAGATTGGGGGCTTGTAAGCGAAGGGTAAAATTTGTGAATAGGTTTTTGAGGAAAGGAAATGCGCCGTATCTGTTTTCCACAGCCCCGAAAACAATACGCGGGGGCACGGAAAGCAGAGGGTAAATTTTGTGATTGGTTTTTGAGGAAAAGAAAGGCGCCGTATCTGTCCTCCAAAGCTTTCGAGCCAGTAGACAGGGAGCTTGGAAGCGAAGGGTAAAATTTGTGAATAGGTTTTTGAGGAAAGGAAATGCGCCGTATCTGTTTTCCACAGCCCCGAAACCAATACGCGGGGGCACGGAAAGCAGAGGGTAAATTTTGTGATTGGTTTTGAGGAAAAGAAATGCGCCGTATCTGTCCTCCAAAGCTTCGAAACCAGTAGCGGGGGCTTGGAAGCGAAGGGTAAAATTTGTGAATAGGTTTTTGAGGAAAGGAAATGCGCCGTATTTGTTTTCCACAGCCCCGAAACCAATACGCGGGGGCACGGAAAGCAGAGGGTAAACTTTGTGATTGGTTTTTGAGGAAAAGAAATACGCCGTATCTGTCCTCCAAAGCTTCGAAACCAGTAGACCGGGGGCATGGAAGCGAAGGGTAAAATTTGTGAATAGGTTTTCTAGGAAAGGATATGCGCCGTATCTGTTTTCCACAGCCCCGAAACCAATATGCGGGGGCACGGAAAGCAGAGGGTAAATTTTGTGATTGGTTTTGAGGAAAAGAAATGCGCCGTATCTGTCCTCCAAAGCTTAGAAACCAGTAGACCGGGGGCATGGAAGCGAAGGGTAAAATTTGTGAATAGGTTTTCTAGGAAAGGAAATGCGCCGTATCTGTCCTCCAAAGCTTCGAAACCAGTAGCCCGGGGGCTTGAAAGCGAAGGGTAAAATTTGTGAATAGGTTTTTGAGAAAAGGAAATGCGCCATATCTGTTTTCCACAGCCCCGAAACCAGTACGCGGGGGCACGGAAAGCAGAGGGTAAATTTTGTGATTGGTTTTTGAGGAAAAGAAATGCACCGTATCTGTCCTTCAAGGCTTCGAAACCAGTAGACCGGGGGCTTGGAAGCGAAGGGTAAAATTTGTGAATAGGTTTTTGAGGAAAGGAAATGCGCAGTATCTGTTTTCCACAGACCCGAAACCAATAAGCGGGGGCACGGAAAGCAGAGGGTAAATTTTGTGATTGGTTTTTGAGGAAAAGAAATGCGCCGTATCCGTCCTCCAAAGCATCGAAACCAGTAGACCGGGGGCTTGGAAGCGAAGGGTAAAATTTGTGAATAGGTTTTTGAGGAAAGGAAATGCGCCGTATTTGTTTTCCACAGCCCCGAAACCAATATGCGGGGGCACGGAAAGCAGAGCGTAAATTTTGTGATTGGTTTTGAGGAAATAAATGCGCCGTATCTGTCCTCCAAAGCTTAGAAACCAGTAGACCGGGGGCATGGAAGCGAAGGGTAAAATTTGTGAATAGGTTTTCTAGGAAAGGAAATGCGCCGTATCTGTTTTCCACAGCCCCGAAACCAATATGCGGGGGCACGGAAAGCAGAGGGTAAATTTTGTGATTGGTTTTGAGGAAAAGAAATGCGGCGTATCTGTCCTCCAAAGCTTCGAAACCAGTAGACCGGGGGCTCGGAAGCGAAGGGTAAAATTTGTGAATAGGTTTTTGAGGAAAGGAAATGCGCCGTATCTGTTTTCCACAGCCCCGAAACCAATACGCGGGGTTCGGAAAGCAAGGGTAAAATTTGTGATTGGTTTCTGAGGAAAAGAAATGCGCCATATCTGCCTTCCACAGCTTCGAAACCAGTATACCGGGGGCTTGGAAAGCAAAGGGTAAAATTTGTTAATAGGTTTTTGAGGAAAGGAAATGCACCGTATCTGTCCTCCAAAGCCTCCAAACCAGTACACCAGGAGCTTGGAAAGCAAAGGGTAATATTTGTGAATAGGTTTTTGAGGAAAGGAAATGCGCCGTATCTGTTTTCCACAGCCCCGAAACCAATACGCGGGGGCACGGAAAGCAGAGGGTAAATTTTGTGATTGGGTTTTGAGGAAAAGAATTGGCCGTATCTGTCCTCCAAACCTTCGAAACCAGTAGACCGGGGGCTTGGAAGGGAAGGGTAAAATTTCTGAATAGGTTTTGATGAAAGGAAATGCGCCGTATCTGTTTTCCACAGCCCCGAAACCAATACGCGGGGGCACGGAAAGCAGAGGTTAAATTTTGTGATTGGTTTTTGAGGAAAAGAAATGCGCCGTATCTGTCCTCCAAAGCTTCGAAACCAGTAGACCGGGGGCTTGGAAGCGAAGGGTAAAATTTGTGAATAGGTTTTTGAGGAAACGAAATGCGCCGTATCTGTTTTCCACAGCCCCGAAACCAATACGCGGGGGCACGGAAAGCAGAGGGTAAAATTTCTTTATTGGTTTTAGAGGAAAAGAAATGCGCCATATCTGTCCTCTAAAGCTTCGAAAACAGTTGACCGGGGGCTCGGAAGCGAAGGGTAAAATTTGTGTATAGGTTTTGATGAAAGGAAATGCGCCGTATCTGTTTTCCACAGCCCCGAAACCAATACGCGGGGGCACGGAAAGCATAGGTTAAATTTTGTGATTGGTTTTTGAGGAAAAGAAATGCGCCGTATCTGTCCTCCAAAGCTTAGAAACCAGTAGACCGGGGGCTTGGAAGCGAAGGGTAAAATTTGTGAATAGGTTTTTGAGGAAAGGAAATGCGCCGTATTTGTTTTCCACAGCCCCGAAACCAATACGCGGGGGCACGGAAAGCAGAGGGTAAACTTTGTGATTGGTTTTTGAGGAAAAGAAATACGCCGTATCTGTCCTCCAAAGCTTCGAAACCAGTAGACCGGGGGCATGGAAGCGAAGGGTAAAATTTGTGAATAGGTTTTCTAGGAAAGGATATGCGCCGTATCTGTTTTCCACAGCCCCGAAACCAATATGCGGGGGCACGGAAAGCAGAGGGTAAATTTTGTGATTGGTTTTGAGGAAAAGAAATGCGCCGTATCTGTCCTCCAAAGCTTAGAAACCAGTAGACCGGGGGCATGGAAGCGAAGGGTAAAATTTGTGAATAGGTTTTCTAGGAAAGGAAATGCGCCGTATCTGTCCTCCAAAGCTTCGAAACCAGTAGCCCGGGGGCTTGAAAGCGAAGGGTAAAATTTGTGAATAGGTTTTTGAGAAAAGGAAATGCGCCATATCTGTTTTCCACAGCCCCGAAACCAATACGCGGGGGCACGGAAAGCAGAGGGTAAATTTTGTGATTGGTTTTTGAGGAAAAGAAATGCACCGTATCTGTCCTTCAAGGCTTCGAAACCAGTAGACCGGGGGCTTGGAAGCGAAGGGTAAAATTTGTGAATAGCTTTTGAGGAAAGGAAATGCGCAGTATCTGTTTTCCACAGACCCGAAACTAATAAGCGGGGGCACGGAAAGCAGAGGGTAAATTTTGTGATTGGTTTTTGAGGAAAAGAAATGCGCCGTATCTGTCCTCCAAAGCATCGAAACCAGTAGACCGGGGGCTTGGAAGCGAAGGGTAAAATTTGTGAATAGGTTTTTGAGGAAAGGAAATGCGCCGTATTTGTTTTCCACAGCCCCGAAACCAATATGCGGGGGCACGGAAAGCAGAGCGTAAATTTTGTGATTGGTTTTGAGGAAATAAATGCGCCGTATCTGTCCTCCAAAGCTTAGAAACCAGTAGACCGGGGGCATGGAAGCGAAGGGTAAAATTTGTGAATAGGTTTTCTAGGAAAGGAAATGCGCCGTATCTGTTTTCCACAGCCCCGAAACCAATATGCGGGGGCACGGAAAGCAGAGGGTAAATTTTGTGATTGGTTTTGAGGAAAAGAAATGCGGCGTATCTGTCCTCCAAAGCTTCGAAACCAGTAGACCGGGGGGTCGGAAGCGAAGGGTAAAATTTGTGAATAGGTTTTTGAGGAAAGGAAATGCGCCGTATCTGTTTTCCACAGCCCCGAAACCAATACGCGGGGTTCGGAAAGCAAGGGTAAAATTTGTGATTGGTTTCTGAGGAAAAGAAATGCGCCATATCTGCCTTCCACAGCTTCGAAACCAGTATACCGGGGGCTTGGAAAGCAAAGGGTAAAATTTGTTAATAGGTTTTTGAGGAAAGGAAATGCACCGTATCTGTCCTCCAAAGCCTCCAAACCAGTACACCAGGAGCTTGGAAAGCAAAGGGTAATATTTGTGAATAGGTTTTTGAGGAAAGGAAATGCGCCGTATCTGTTTTCCACAGCCCCGAAACCAATACGCGGGGGCACGGAAAGCAGAGGGTAAATTTTGTGATTGGTTTTGAGGAAAAGAAATGCGGCGTATCTGTCCTCCAAACCTTCGAAACCAGTAGACCGGGGGCTTGGAAGGGAAGGGTAAAATTTCTGAATAGGTTTTGATGAAAGGAAATGCGCCGTATCTGTTTTCCACAGCCCCGAAACCAATACGCGGGGGCACGGAAAGCATAGGTTAAATTTTGTGATTGGTTTTTGAGGAAAAGAAATGCGCCGTATCTGTCCTCCAAAGCTTAGAAACCAGTAGACCGGGGGCTTGGAAGCGAAGGGTAAAATTTGTGAATAGGTTTTTGAGGAAAGGAAATGCGCCGTATCTGTTTTCCACAGCCCCGAAACCAATACGCGGGGGCACGGAAAGCAGAGGGTAAAATTTCTTTATTGGTTTTAGAGGAAAAGAAATGCGCCATATCTGTCCTCTAAAGCTTCGAAAACAGTTGACCGGGGGCTCGGAAGCGAAGGGTAAAATTTGTGAATAGGTTTTGATGAAAGGAAATGCGCCGTATCTGTTTTCCACAGCCCCGAAACCAATACGCGGGGGCACGGAAAGCATAGGTTAAATTTTGTGATTGGTTTTTGAGGAAAAGAAATGCGCCGTATCTGTCCTCCAAAGCTTAGAAACCAGTAGACCGGGGGCTTGGAAGCGAAGGGTAAAATTTGTGAATAGGTTTTTGAGGAAAGGAAATGCGCCGTATCTGTTTTCCACAGCCCCGAAACCAATACGCGGGGGCACGGAAAGCAGAGGGTAAATTTTGTGATTGGTTTTTGAGGAAAAGAAATGCGCCATATCTGTCCTCTAAAGCTTCGAAACCAGTAGACCGGTGGCTTGGAAGCGAAGGGTACAATTTGTGAATAGGTTTTCAAGGAAAGGAAATGCGCCGTATCTGTTTTCCACAGACCCGAAACCAATACGCGGGGGCACGGAAAGCACAGGGTAAATTTTGTGATTGGTTTTTGAGGAAAAGAAATACGCCGTATCTGTCCTCCAATGCTTCGAAACCAGAAGACCGGGGGCATGGAAGCGAAGGGTAAAATTTGTGAATAGGTTTTCTAGGAAAGGATATGCGCCGTATCTGTTTTCCACAGCCCCGAAACCAATACGCGGGGGCACGGAAAGCAGAGGGTAAATTTTGTGATTGGTTTTTGATGAAAGGAAATGCGCCGTATCTGTCCTCCAAAGCTTCGAAACCAGTAGCCCGGGGGCTTGGAAGCGAAGGGTAAAATTTGTGAATAGGTTTTTGATGAAAGGAAATGCGCCATATCTGTTTTCCACAGCCCCGAAACCAATACGCGGGGGCATGGAAAGCAGAGGGTAAATTTTGTGATTGGTTTTTGAGGAAAAGAAATGCACCGTATCTGTCCTTCAAGGCTTCGAAACCAGTGGACCGGGGGCTTGGAAGCGAAGGGTAAAATTTGTGAATAGGTTTTTGAGGAAAGGAAATGCGCAGTATCTGTTTTCCGCAGACCCGGAACCAATAAGCGGGGGCACGGAAAGCAGACGGTAAATTTTGTGATTGGTTTTTGAGGAAAAGAAATGCGCCGTATCTGTCCTCCAAAGCTTCGAAACCAGTAGACCGGGGGCTTGGAAGCGAAGGGTAAAATTTGTGAATAGGTTTTTGAGGAAAGGAAATGCGCCGTATTTGTTTTCCACAGCCCCGAAACCAATACGCGGGGGCACGGAAAGCAGAGGGTAAATTTTGTGATTGGTTTTTGAGGAAAAGAAATACGCCGTATCTGTCCTCCAAAGCTTCGAAACCAGTAGACCGGGGGCATGGAAGCGAAGGGTAAAATTTGTGAATAGGTTTTCTAGGAAAGGATATGCGCCGTATCTGTTTTCTACAGCCCCGAAACCAATATGCGGGGGCACGGAAAGCAGAGGGTAAATTTTGTGATTGGTTTTGAGGAAAAGAAATGCGCCGTATCTGTCCTCCAAAGCTTAGAAACCAGTAGACCGGGGGCATGGAAGCGAAGGGTAAAATTTGTGAATAGGTTTTCTAGGAAAGGAAATGCGCCGTATCTGTTTTCCACAGCCCCGAAACCAATATGCGGGGGCACGGAAAGCAGAGGGTAAATTTTGTGATTGGTTTTGAGGAAAAGAAATGCGCCGTATCTGTCCTCCAAAGCTTCGAAACCAGTAGACCGGGGGCTCGGAAGCGAAGGGTAAAATTTGTGAATAGGTTTTTGAGGAAAGCAAATGCGCCGTATCTGTTTTCCACAGCCCCGAAACCAATACGCGGGGTTCGGAAAGCAAGGGTAAAATTTGTGATTGGTTTCTGAGGAAAAGAAATGCGCCATATCTGCCTCCCACAGCTTCGAAACCAGTATACCGGGGGCTTGGAAAGCAAAGGGTAAAATTTGTTAATAGGTTTTTGAGGAAAGCAAATGCACCGTATCTGTCCTCCAAAGCCTCCAAACCAGTACACCAGGAGCTTGGAAAGCAAAGGGTAAAATTTGTGAATAGGTTTTTGAGGAAAGGAAATGCGCCGTATCTGTTTTCCACAGCCCCGAAACCAATACGCGGGGGCACGGAAAGCAGAGGGTAAATTTTGTGATTGGTTTTTGAGGAAAAGAAATGCGCCGTATCTGTCCTCCAAAGCTTCTAAACCAGTAGACCAGGGGCTTGGAAGCGAAGGGTAAAATTTGTGAATAGGTTTTTGAGGAAAGGAAATGCGCCGTATCTGTTTTCCACAGCCCCGAAACCAATACGCGGAGGCAAGGAAAGCAGAGGGTAAATTTTGTGATTGGTTTTTGAGGAAAATAAATGCGCCGTATCTGTCCTCCAAACCTTCGAAACCAGTAGACCGGGGGCTTGGAAGCGAAGGGTAAAATTTCTGAATAGGTTTTGATGAAAGGAAATGCGCCGTATCTGTTTTCCACAGCCCCGAAACCAATACGCGGGGGCACGGAAAGCAGAGGGTAAATTTTGTGATTGGTTTTTGAGGAAAAGAAATGCGCCGTATCTGTCCTCCAAAGCTTCGAAACCAGTAGACCGGGGGCTTGGAAGCGAAGGGTAAAATTTGTGAATAGGTTTTTGAGGAAACGAAATGCGCCGTATCTGTTTTCCACAGCCCCGAAACCAATACGCGGGGGCACGGAACGCAGAGGGTAAAATTTCTTTATTGGTTTTTGAGGAAAAGAAATGCGCCGTATCTGTCCTCTAAAGCTTCGAAACCAGTAGACCGGGGGCTCGGAAGCGAAGGGTAAAATTTGTGAATAGGTTTTGATGAAAGGAAATGCACCGTATCTGTTTTCCACAGCCCCGAAACCAATACGCGGGGGCACGGAAAGCATAGGTTAAATTTTGTGATTAGTTTTTGAGGAAAAGAAATGCGCCGTATCTGTCCTCCAAAGCTTAGAAACCAGTAGACCGGGGGCTTGGAAGCGAAGGGTAAAATTTGTGAATAGGTCTTTGAGGAAAGGAAATGCGGCGTATCTGTTTTCCACAGCCCCGAAACCAATACGCGGGGGCACGGAAAGCAGAGGGTAAATTTTGTGATTGGTTTTTGAGGAAAAGAAATGCGCCGTATCTGTCCTCCAAAGCTTCGAAACCAGTAGACAGGGAGCTTGGAAGCGAAGGGTAAAATTTGTGAATAGGTTTTTGAGGAAAGGAAATGCGCCGTATCTGTTTTCCACAGCCCCGAAACCAATACGCGGGGGCACGGAAAGCAGAGGGAAAATTTTGTGATTGGTTTTTGAGGAAAAGAAATGCGCCGCATCTGTCCTCCAAAGCTTCGAAACCAGTAGCCCGGGGGCTTGGAAGCGAAGGGTAAAATTTTTGAATAGGTTTTTGAGGAAAGGAAATGCGCCGTATCTCTTTTCCACAGCCCCGAAACCAATACGCGGGGGCACAGAAAGCAGAGGGTAAATTTTGTGAATGGTTTTTGAGGAAAAGAAATGCACCGTAATTGTCCTCCAAGGCTTCGAAACCAGTAGACCGGTGGCTTGGAAGCGAAGGGTACAATTTGTGAATAGGTTTTTGAGGAAACGAAATGCGCCGTATCTGTTTTCCACAGCCCCGAAACCAATACGCGGGGGCACGGAAAGCAGAGGGTAAAATTTCTTCATTGGTTTTTGAGGAAAAGAAATGCGCCGTATCTGTCCTCCAAAGCTTCGAAACCAGTAGACCGGGGCTCGGAAGCGAAGGGTAAAATTTGTGAATAGGTTTTGATGAAAGGAAATGCGCCGTATCTATTTTCCACAGCCCCGAAACCAATACGCGGGGGCACGGAAAGCAGAGGTTAAATTTTGTGATTGGTTTTTGAGGAAAAGAAATGCGCCGTATCTGTCCTCCAAAGCTTCGAAACCAGTAGACAGGGAGCTTGGAAGCGAAGGGTAAAATTTGTGAATAGGCTTTTGAGGAAAGGAAATGCGCCGTATCTCTTTTCCACAGCCCCGAAACCAATACGCGGGGGCACGGAAAGCAGAGGGAAAATTTTGTGATTGGTTTTTGAGGAAAAGAAATGCGCCGCATCTTTCCTCCAAAGCTTCGAAACCAGTAGACCGGGGGCTTGGAAGCGAAGGGTAAAATTTTTGAATAGGTTTTTGAGGAAAGGAAATGCGCCGTATCTGTTTTCCACAGCCCCGAAACCAATACGCGGGGGCACAGAAAGCAGAGGGTAAATTTTGTGATTGGTTTTTGAGGAAAAGAAATGCACCGTAATTGTCCTCCAAGGCTTCGAAACCAGTAGACCGGTGGCTTGGAAGCGAAGGGTACAATTTGTGAATAGGTTTTCAAGGAAAGGAAATGCGCCGTATCTGTTTTCCACAGACCCGAAACCAATAAGCGGGGGCACGGAAAGCAGAGGGTAAATTTTGTGATTGGTTTTTGAGGAAAAGAAATGCGCCGTATCTGTCCTCCAAAGCTTCGAAATCAGTAGACCGGGGGCTTGGAAGCGAAGGGTAAAATTTGTGAATAGGTTTTTTGAGGAAAGGAAATGCGCCGTATTTGTTTTCCACAGCCCCGAAACCAATACGCGGGGGCACGGAAAGCAGAGGGTAAATTTTGTGATTGGTTTTTGAGGAAAAGAAATACGCCGTATCTGTCCTCCAATGCTTCGAATCCAGAAGACCGGGGGCATGGAAGCGAAGGGTAAAATTTGTGAATAGGTTTTCTAGGAAAGGAAATGCGCCGTATCTGTTTTCCACAGCCCCGAAACCAATATGCGGGGGCACGGAAAGCAGAGGGTAAATTTTGTGATTGGTTTTGAGGAAAAGAAATGCGCCGTATCTGTCCTCCAAAGCTTCGAAACCAGTAGACCGGGGGCTTGGAAGCGAAGGGTAAAATTTGTGAATAGGTTTTTGAGGAAACGAAATGCGCCGTATCTGTTTTCCACAGCCCCGAAACCAATACGCGGGGGCACGGAAAGCAGAGGGTAAAATTTCTTCATTGGTTTTTGAGGAAAAGAAATGCGCCGCATCTTTCCTCCAAAGCTTCGAAACCAGTAGACCGGGGGCTTGGAAGCGAAGGGTAAAATTTTTGAATAGGTTTTTGAGGAAAGGAAATGCGCCGTATCTGTTTTCCACAGCCCCGAAACCAATACGCGGGGGCACAGAAAGCAGAGGGTAAATTTTGTGATTGGTTTTTGAGGAAAAGAAATGCGCCGCATCTTTCCTCCAAAGCTTCGAAACCAGTAGACCGGGGGCTTGGAAGCGAAGGGTAAAATTTTTGAATAGGTTTTTGAGGAAAGGAAATGCGCCGTATCTGTTTTCCACAGCCCCGAAACCAATACGCGGGGGCACAGAAAGCAGAGGGTAAATTTTGTGATTGGTTTTTGAGGAAAAGAAATGCACCGTAATTGTCCTCCAAGGCTTCGAAACCAGTAGACCGGTGGCTTGGAAGCGAAGGGTACAATTTGTGAATAGGTTTTCAAGGAAAGGAAATGCGCCGTATCTGTTTTCCACAGACCCGAAACCAATAAGCGGGGGCACGGAAAGCAGAGGGTAAATTTTGTGATTGGTTTTTGAGGAAAAGAAATGCGCCGTATCTGTCCTCCAAAGCTTCGAAACCAGTAGACCGGGGGCTTGGAAGCGAAGGGTAAAATTTGTGAATAGGTTTTTTGAGGAAAGGAAATGCGCCGTATTTGTTTTCCACAGCCCCGAAACCAATACGCGGGGGCACGGAAAGCAGAGGGTAAATTTTGTGATTGGTTTTTGAGGAAAAGAAATACGCCGTATCTGTCCTCCAATGCTTCGAATCCAGAAGACCGGGGGCATGGAAGCGAAGGGTAAAATTTGTGAATAGGTTTTCTAGGAAAGGAAATGCGCCGTATCTGTTTTCCACAGCCCCGAAACCAATATGCGGGGGCACGGAAAGCAGAGGGTAAATTTTGTGATTGGTTTTGAGGAAAAGAAATGCGCCGTATCTGTCCTCCAAAGCTTCGAAACCAGTAGACCGGGGGCTTGGAAGCGAAGGGTAAAATTTGTGAATAGGTTTTTGAGGAAACGAAATGCGCCGTATCTGTTTTCCACAGCCCGAAACCAATACGCGGGGGCACGGAAAGCAGAGGTTAAATTTTGTGATTGGTTTTTGAGGAAAAGAAATGCGCCATATCTGTCCTCCAAAGCTTAGAAACCAGTAGACCGGGGGCATGGAAGCGAAGGGTAAAATTTGTGAATAGGTTTTTGAGGAAAGGAAATGCGCCGTATCTGTTTTCCACAGCCCCGAAACCAATACGCGGGGGCACGGAAAGCAGAGGGTAAATTTTGTGATTGGTTTTTGAGGAAAAGAAATGCGCCGTATCTGTCCTCCAAAGCTTCGAAACCAGTATACAGGGAGCTTGGAAGCGAAGGGTAAAATTTGTGAATAGGTTTTTAAAGAAAGGAAATGCGCCGTATCTGTTTTCCACAGCCCCGAAACCAATACGCGGGGGCACGGAAAGCAGAGGGTAAATTTTGTGATTGGTTTTTGATGAAAGGAAATGCGCCGTATCTGTCCTCCAAAGCTTCGAAACCAGTAGCCCGGGGGGTTGGAAGCGAAGGGTAAAATTTGTGAATAGGTTTTTGAGGAAAGGAAATGCGCCGTATTTGTTTTCCACAGCCCCGAAACCAATACGCGGGGGCACGGAAAGCAGAGGGAAAATTTTGTGATTGGTTTTTGAGGAAAAGAAACGCACCGTATCTGTCCTTCAAGGCTTCGAAACCAGTAGACCGGGGGCTTGGAAGCGAAGGGTAAAATTTGTGAATAGGTTTTTGAGGAAAGGAAATGCGCAGTATCTGTTTTCCACAGACCCGAAACCAATAAGCGGGGGCACGGAAAGCAGAGGGTAAATTTTGTGATTGGTTTTTGAGGAAAGAAATGCGCCGTATTTGTCCTCCAAAGCTTCGAAACCAGTAGACCCGGGGCTTGGAAGCGAAGGGTAAAATTTGTGAATAGGTTTTTGAGGAAAGGAAATGCGCCGTATTTGTTTTCCACAGCCCCGAAACCAATACGCGGGGGCACGGAAAGGCAGAGGGTAAATTTTGTGATTGGTTTTTGAGCAAAAGAAATACGCCGTATCTGTCCTCCAAAGCTTCGAAACCAGTAGAGCGGGGGCACGGAAGCGAAGGGTAAAATTTGTGAATAGGTTTTCTAGGAAAGGATATGCGCCGTATCTGTTTTCCACAGCCACGAAACCAATATGCGGGGGCACGGAAAGCAGAGGGTAAATTTTGTGATTGGTTTTGAGGAAAAGAAATGCGCCGTATCTGTCCTCCAAAGCTTAGAAACCAGTAGACCGGGGGCATGGAAGCGAAGGGTAAAATTTGTGAATAGGTTTTCTAGGAAAGTAAATGCGCCGTATCTGTTTTCCACTGCCCCGAAACCAATATGCGGGGGCACGGAAAGCAGAGGGTAAATTTTGTGATTGATTTTGAGGAAAAGAAATGCGCCGTATCTGTCCTCCAAAGCTTCGAAACCAGTAGACCGGGGGCTCCGAAGCGAAGGGTAAAATTTGTGGATAGGTTTTTGAGGAAAGGAAATGCGCCGTATCTGTTTTCCACAGCCCCCAAACCAATACGCGGGGGCACGGAAAGCAAAGGGTAAATTTTGTGATTGGTTTTTGAGGAAAAGAAATGCGCCGTATCTCTCCTCCAAAGCTTAGAAACCAGTAGACCGGGGGCTTGTAAGCGAAGGGTAAAATTTGTGAAAAGGTTTTTGAGGAAAGGAAATGCGCCGTATCTGTTTTCCACAGCCCCGAAACCAATATGCGGGGGCACGGAAAGCAGAGGGTAAATTTTGTGATTGGTTTTGAGGAAAAGAAATGCGCCGTATCTGTCCTCCAAAGCTTCGAAACCAGTAGACCGGGGGCTTGGAAGCGAAGGGTAAAATTTGTGAATAGGTTTTTGAGGAAACGAAATGCGCCGTATCTGTTTTCCACAGCCCCGAAACCAATACGCGGGGGCACGGAAAGCAGAGGTTAAATTTTGTGATTGGTTTTTGAGGAAAAGAAATGCGCCATATCTGTCCTCCAAAGCTTAGAAACCAGTAGACCGGGGGCATGGAAGCGAAGGGTAAAATTTGTGAATAGGTTTTTGAGGAAAGGAAATGCGCCGTATCTGTTTTCCACAGCCCCGAAACCAATACGCGGGGGCACGGAAAGCAGAGGGTAAATTTTGTGATTGGTTTTTGAGGAAAAGAAATGCGCCGTATCTGTCCTCGAAAGCTTCGAAACCAGTATACAGGGAGCTTGGAAGCGAAGGGTAAAATTTGTGAATAGGTTTTCTAGGAAAGGATATGCGCCGTATCTGTTTTCCACAGCCACGAAACCAATATGCGGGGGCACGGAAAGCAGAGGGTAAATTTTGTGATTGGTTTTGAGGAAAAGAAATGCGCCGTATCTGTCCTCCAAAGCTTAGAAACCAGTAGACCGGGGGCATGGAAGCGAAGGGTAAAATTTGTGAATAGGTTTTCTAGGAAAGTAAATGCGCCGTATCTGTTTTCCACTGCCCCGAAACCAATATGCGGGGGCACGGAAAGCAGAGGGTAAATTTTGTGATTGATTTTGAGGAAAAGAAATGCGCCGTATCTGTCCTCCAAAGCTTCGAAACCAGTAGACCGGGGGCTTGGAAGCGAAGGGTAAAATTTGTGAATAGGTTTTTGAGGAAAGGAAATGCGCCGTATTTGTTTTCCACAGCCCCGAAACCAATACGCGGGGGCACGGAAAGGCAGAGGGTAAATTTTGTGATTGGTTTTTGAGCAAAAGAAATACGCCGTATCTGTCCTCCAAAGCTTCGAAACCAGTAGAGCGGGGGCACGGAAGCGAAGGGTAAAATTTGTGAATAGGTTTTCTAGGAAAGGATATGCGCCGTATCTGTTTTCCACAGCCACGAAACCAATATGCGGGGGCACGGAAAGCAGAGGGTAAATTTTGTGATTGGTTTTGAGGAAAAGAAATGCGCCGTATCTGTCCTCCAAAGCTTAGAAACCAGTAGACCGGGGGCATGGAAGCGAAGGGTAAAATTTGTGAATAGGTTTTCTAGGAAAGTAAATGCGCCGTATCTGTTTTCCACTGCCCCGAAACCAATATGCGGGGGCACGGAAAGCAGAGGGTAAATTTTGTGATTGATTTTGAGGAAAAGAAATGCGCCGTATCTGTCCTCCAAAGCTTCGAAACCAGTAGACCGGGGGCTCCGAAGCGAAGGGTAAAATTTGTGGATAGGTTTTTGAGGAAAGGAAATGCGCCGTATCTGTTTTCCACAGCCCCCAAACCAATACGCGGGGGCACGGAAAGCAAAGGGTAAATTTTGTGATTGGTTTTTGAGGAAAAGAAATGCGCCGTATCTCTCCTCCAAAGCATAGAAACCAGTAGACCGGGGGCTTGTAAGCGAAGGGTAAAATTTGTGAAAAGGTTTTTGAGGAAAGGAAATGCGCCGTATCTGTTTTCCACAGCCCCGAAACCAATATGCGGGGGCACGGAAAGCAGAGGGTAAATTTTGTGATTGGTTTTGAGGAAAAGAAATGCGCCGTATCTGTCCTCCAAAGCTTCGAAACCAGTAGACCGGGGGCTTGGAAGCGAAGGGTAAAATTTGTGAATAGGTTTTTGAGGAAACGAAATGCGCCGTATCTGTTTTCCACAGCCCCGAAACCAATACGCGGGGGCACGGAAAGCAGAGGTTAAATTTTGTGATTGGTTTTTGAGGAAAAGAAATGCGCCATATCTGTCCTCCAAAGCTTAGAAACCAGTAGACCGGGGGCATGGAAGCGAAGGGTAAAATTTGTGAATAGGTTTTTGAGGAAAGGAAATGCGCCGTATTTGTTTTCCACAGCCCCGAAACCAATACGCGGGGGCACGGAAAGCAGAGGGAAAATTTTGTGATTGGTTTTTGAGGAAAAGAAACGCACCGTATCTGTCCTTCAAGGCTTCGAAACCAGTAGACCGGGGGCTTGGAAGCGAAGGGTAAAATTTGTGAATAGGTTTTTGAGGAAAGGAAATGCGCAGTATCTGTTTTCCACAGACCCGAAACCAATAAGCGGGGGCACGGAAAGCAGAGGGTAAATTTTGTGATTGGTTTTTGAGGAAAGAAATGCGCCGTATTTGTCCTCCAAAGCTTCGAAACCAGTAGACCCGGGGCTTGGAAGCGAAGGGTAAAATTTGTGAATAGGTTTTTGAGGAAAGGAAATGCGCCGTATTTGTTTTCCACAGCCCCGAAACCAATACGCGGGGGCACGGAAAGGCAGAGGGTAAATTTTGTGATTGGTTTTTGAGCAAAAGAAATACGCCGTATCTGTCCTCCAAAGCTTCGAAACCAGTAGAGCGGGGGCACGGAAGCGAAGGGTAAAATTTGTGAATAGGTTTTCTAGGAAAGGATATGCGCCGTATCTGTTTTCCACAGCCACGAAACCAATATGCGGGGGCACGGAAAGCAGAGGGTAAATTTTGTGATTGGTTTTGAGGAAAAGAAATGCGCCGTATCTGTCCTCCAAAGCTTAGAAAGCAGTAGACCAGGGGCATGGAAGCGAAGGGTAAAATTTGTGAATAGGTTTTCTAGGAAAGTAAATGCGCCGTATCTGTTTTCCACTGCCCCGAAACCAATATGCGGGGGCACGGAAAGCAGAGGGTAAATTTTGTGATTGATTTTGAGGAAAAGAAATGCGCCGTATCTGTCCTCCAAAGCTTCGAAACCAGTAGACCGGGGGCTCCGAAGCGAAGGGTAAAATTTGTGGATAGGTTTTTGAGGAAAGGAAATGCGCCGTATCTGTTTTCCACAGCCCCCAAACCAATACGCGGGGGCACGGAAAGCAAAGGGTAAATTTTGTGATTGGTTTTTGAGGAAAAGAAATGCGCCGTATCTCTCCTCCAAAGCTTAGAAACCAGTAGACCGGGGGCTTGTAAGCGAAGGGTAAAATTTGTGAAAAGGTTTTTGAGGAAAGGAAATGCGCCGTATCTGTTTTCCACAGCCCCGAAAACAATACGCGGGGGCACGGAAAGCAGAGGGTAAATTTTGTGATTGGTTTTTGAGGAAAAGAAATGCGCCGTATCTGTCCTCCAAAGCTTTGGAAGCAGTAGACAGGGAGCTTGGAAGCGAAGGGTAAAATTTGTGAATAGGTTTTTGAGGAAAGGAAATGCGCCGTATCTGTTTTCCACAGCCCCGAAACCAATACGCGGGGGCACGGAAAGCAGAGGGAAAATTTTGTCATTGGTTTTTGAGGAAAAGAAATGCGCCGCATCTTTCCTCCAAAGCTTCGAAACCAGTAGACCGGGGGCTTGGAAGCGAAGGGTAAAATTTTGAATAGGTTTTCTAGGAAAGGAAATGCGCCGTATCTGTTTTCCACAGCCCCGAAACCAATATGCGGGGGCACGGAAAGCAGAGGGTAAATTTTGTGATTGGTTTTGAGGAAAAGAAATGCGCCGTATCTGTCCTCCAAAGCTTCGAAACCAGTAGACCGGGGGCTTGGAAGCGAAGGGTAAAATTTGTGACTAGGTTTTTGAGGAAACGAAATGCGCCGTATCTGTTTTCCACAGCCCCGAAACCAATACGCGGGGGCACGGAAAGCAGAGGGTAAAATTTCTTCATTGGTTTTTGAGGAAAAGAAATGCGCCGTATCTGTCCTCCAAAGCTTCGAAACCAGTAGACCGGGGGCTCGGAAGCGAAGGGTAAAATTTGTGAATAGGTTTTGATGAAAGGAAATGCGCCGTATCTGTTTTCCACAGCCCCGAAACCAATACGCGGGGGCACGGAAAGCAGAGGTTAAATTTTGTGATTGGTTTTTGAGGAAAAGAAATGCGCCATATCTGTCCTCCAAAGCTTAGAAACCAGTAGACCGGGGGCATGGAAGCGAAGGGTAAAATTTGTGAATAGGTTTTTGAGGAAAGGAAATGCGCCGTATCTGTTTTCCACAGCCCCGAAACCAATACGCGGGGGCACGGAAAGCAGAGGGTAAATTTTGTGATTGGTTTTTGAGGAAAAGAAATGCGCCGTATCTGTCCTCCAAAGCTTCGAAACCAGTATACAGGGAGCTTGGAAGCGAAGGGTAAAATTTGTGAATAGGTTTTTAAAGAAAGGAAATGCGCCGTATCTGTTTTCCACAGCCCCGAAACCAATACGCGGGGGCACGGAAAGCAGAGGGTAAATTTTGTGATTGGTTTTTGATGAAGGGAAATGCGCCGTATCTGTCCTCCAAAGCTTCGAAACCAGTAGCCCGGGGGGTTGGAAGCGAAGGGTAAAATTTGTGAATAGGTTTTTGAGGAAAGGAAATGCGCCGTATTTGTTTTCCACAGCCCCGAAACCAATACGCGGGGGCACGGAAAGCAGAGGGAAAATTTTGTGATTGGTTTTTGAGGAAAAGAAACGCACCGTATCTGTCCTTCAAGGCTTCGAAACCAGTAGACCGGGGGCTTGGAAGCGAAGGGTAAAATTTGTGAATAGGTTTTTGAGGAAAGGAAATGCGCAGTATCTGTTTTCCACAGACCCGAAACCAATAAGCGGGGGCACGGAAAGCAGAGGGTAAATTTTGTGATTGGTTTTTGAGGAAAAGAAATGCGCCGTATTTGTCCTCCAAAGCTTCGAAACCAGTAGACCGGGGGCTTGGAAGCGAAGGGTAAAATTTGTGAATAGGTTTTTGAGGAAAGGAAATGCGCCGTATTTGTTTTCCACAGCCCCGAAACCAATACGCGGGGGCACGGAAAGGCAGAGGGTAAATTTTGTGATTGGTTTTTGAGCAAAAGAAATACGCCGTATCTGTCCTCCAAAGCTTCGAAACCAGTAGAGCGGGGGCACGGAAGCGAAGGGTAAAATTTGTGAATAGGTTTTCTAGGAAAGGATATGCGCCGTATCTGTTTTCCACAGCCACGAAACCAATATGCGGGGGCACGGAAAGCAGAGGGTAAATTTTGTGATTGGTTTTGAGGAAAAGAAATGCGCCGTATCTGTCCTCCAAAGCTTAGAAACCAGTAGACCGGGGGCATGGAAGCGAAGGGTAAAATTTGTGAATAGGTTTTCTAGGAAAGTAAATGCGCCGTATCTGTTTTCCACTGCCCCGAAACCAATATGCGGGGGCACGGAAAGCAGAGGGTAAATTTTGTGATTGGTTTTGAGGAAAAGAAATGCGCCGTATCTGTCCTCCAAAGCTTCGAAACCAGTAGACCGGGGGCTCCGAAGCGAAGGGTAAAATTTGTGGAGAGGTTTTTGAGGAAAGGAAATGCGCCGTATCTGTTTTCCACAGCCCCCAAACCAATACGCGGGGGCACGGAAAGCAGAGGGTAAATTTTGTGATTGGTTTTTGAGGAAAAGAAATGCGCCGTATCTCTCCTCCAAAGCTTAGAAACCAGTAGACCGGGGGCTTGTAAGCGAAGGGTAAAATTTGTGAAAAGGTTTTTGAGGAAAGGAAATGCGCCGTATCTGTTTTCCACAGCCCCGAAAACAATACGCGGGGGCACGGAAAGCAGAGGGTAAATTTTGTGATTGGTTTTTGAGGAAAAGAAATGCGCCGTATCTGTCCTGCAAAGCTTTGGAACCAGTAGACAGGGAGCTTGGAAGCGAAGGGTAAAATTTGTGAATAGGTTTTTGAGGAAAGGAAATGCGCCGTATCTGTTTTCCACAGCCCCGAAACCAATACGCGGGGGCACGGAAAGCAGAGGGAAAATTTTGTGATTGGTTTTTGATGAAAAGAAATGCGCCGCATCTTTCCTCCAAAGCTTCGAAACCAGTAGACCGGGGGCTTGGAAGCGAAGGGTAAAATTTTGAATAGGTTTTTGAGGAAAGGAAATGCGCCGTATCTGTTTTCCACAGCCCCGAAACCAATACGCGGGGGCACAGAAAGCAGAGGGTAAATTTTGTGATTGGTTTTTGAGGAAAAGAAATGCACCGTAATTGTCCTCCAAGGCTTCGAAACCAGTAGACCGGTGGCTTGGAAGCGAAGGGTACAATTTGTGAATAGGTTTTCAAGGAAAGGAAATGCGCCGTATCTGTTTTCCACAGACCCGAAACCAATAAGCGGGGGCACGGAAAGCAGAGGGTAAATTTTGTGATTGGTTTTTGAGGAAAAGAAATGCGCCGTATCTGTCCTCCAAAGCTTCGAAACCAGTAGACCGGGGGCTTGGAAGCGAAGGGTAAAATTTGTGAATAGGTTTTTTGAGGAAAGGAAATGCGCCGTATTTGTTTTCCACAGCCCCGAAACCAATACGCGGGGGCACGGAAAGCAGAGGGTAAATTTTGTGATTGGTTTTTGAGGAAAAGAAATACGCCGTATCTGTCCTCCAATGCTTCGAATCCAGAAGACCGGGGGCATGGAAGCGAAGGGTAAAATTTGTGAATAGGTTTTCTAGGAAAGGAAATGCGCCGTATCTGTTTTCCACAGCCCCGAAACCAATATGCGGGGGCACGGAAAGCAGAGGGTAAATTTTGTGATTGGTTTTGAGGAAAAGAAATGCGCCGTATCTGTCCTCCAAAGCTTCGAAACCAGTAGACCGGGGGATTGGAAGCGAAGGGTAAAATTTGTGAATAGGTTTTTGAGGAAACGAAATGCGCCGTATCTGTTTTCCACAGCCCCGAAACCAATACGCGGGGGCACGGAAAGCAGAGGGTAAAATTTCTTCATTGGTTTTTGAGGAAAAGAAATGCGTCGTATCTGTCCTCCAAAGCTTCGAAACCAGTAGACCGGGGGCTCGGAAGCGAAGGGTAAAATTTGTGAATAGGTTTTGATGAAAGGAAATGCGCCGTATCTGTTTTCCACAGCCCCGAAACCAATACGCGGGGGCACGGAAAGCAGAGGTTAAATTTTGTGATTGGTTTTTGAGGAAAAGAAATGCGCCATATCTGTCCTCCAAAGCTTAGAAACCAGTAGACCGGGGGCATGGAAGCGAAGGGTAAAATTTGTGAATAGGTTTTTGAGGAAAAGAAATGCGCCGTATCTGTTTTCCACAGCCCCGAAACCAATACGCGGGGGCACGGAAAGCAGAGGGTAAATTTTGTGATTGGTTTTTGAGGAAAAGAAATGCGCCGTATCTGTCCTCCAAAGCTTCGAAACCAGTATACAGGGAGCTTGGAAGCGAAGGGTAAAATTTGTGAATAGGTTTTTGAGGAAAGGAAATGCGCCGTATCTGTTTCCCACAGCCCCGAAACCAATACGCGGGGGCACGGAAAGCAGAGGGTAAATTTTGTGATTGGTTTTTGATGAAAGGAAATGCGCCGTATCTGTCCTCCAAAGCTTCGAAACCAGTAGCCCGGGGGCTTGGAAGCGAAGGGTAAAATTTGTGAATAGGTTTTTGAGGAAAGGAAATGCGCCGTATTTGTTTTCCACAGCCCCGAAACCAATACGCGGGGGCACGGAAAGCAGAGGGTAAATTTTGTGATTGGTTTTTGAGGAAAAGAAATGCACCGTATCTGTCCTTCAAGGCTTCGAAACCAGTTGACCGGGGGCTTGGAAGCGAAGGGTAAAATTTGTGAATAGGTTTTTGAGGAAAGGAAATGCGCAGTATCTGTTTTCCACAGACCCGAAACCAATAAGCGGGGGCACGGAAAGCAGAGGGTAAATTTTGTGATTGGTTTTTGAGGAAAAGAAATGCGCCGTATTTGTCCTCCAAAGCTTCGAAACCAGTAGACCGGGGGCTTGGAAGCCAAGGGTAAAATTTGTGAATAGGTTTTTGAGGAAAGGAAATGCGCCGTATTTGTTTTCCACAGCCCCGAAACCAATACGCGGGGGCACGGAAAGCAGAGGGTAAATTTTGTGATTGGTTTTTGAGCAAAAGAAATACGCCGTATCTGTCCTCCAAAGCTTCGAAACCAGTAGAGCGGGGGCATGGAAGCGAAGGGTAAAATTTGTGAATAGGTTTTCTAGGAAAGGATATGCGCCGTATCTGTTTTCCACAGCCCCGAAACCAATATGCGGGGGCACGGAAAGCAGAGGGTAAATTTTGTGATTGGTTTTGAGGAAAAGAAATGCGCCGTATCTGTCCTCCAAAGCTTAGAAACCAGTAGACCGGGGGCATGGAAGCGAAGGGTAAAATTTGTGAATAGGTTTTCTAGGAAAGTAAATGCGCCGTATCTGTTTTCCACTGCCCGAAACCAATATGCGGGGGCACGGAAAGCAGAGGGTAAATTTTGTGATTGGTTTTGAGGAAAAGAAATGCGCCGTATCTGTCCTCCAAAGCTTCGAAACCAGTAGACCGGGGGCTCGGAAGCGAAGGGTAAAATTTGTGAATAGGTTTTTGAGGAAAGGAAATGCGCCGTATCTGTCTTCCACAGCCCCGAAACCAATACGCGGGGTTCGGAAAGCAAGGGTAAAATTTGTGATTGGTTTCTGAGGAAAAGAAATGCGCCATATCTGCCTTCCACAGCTTCAAAACCAGTATACCGGGGGCTTGGAAAGCAAAGGGTAAAATTTGTTAATAGGTTTTTGAGGAAAGCAAATGCACCGTATCTGTCCTCCAAAGCCTCCAAACCAGTACACCAGGAGCTTGGAAAGCAAAGGGTAAAATTTGTGAATAGGTTTTTGAGGAAAGGAAATGCGCCGTATCTGTTTTCCACAGCCCCGAAACCAATACGCGGGGGCACGGAAAGCAGAGGGTAAATTTTGTGATTGGTTTTTGAGGAAAAGAAATGCGCCGTATCTCTCCTCCAAAGCTTAGAAACCAGTAGACCGGGGGCTTGTAAGCGAAGGGTAAAATTTGTGAATAGGTTTTTGAGGAAAGGAAATGCGCCGTATCTGTTTTACACAGCCCCGAAAACAATACGCGGGGGCACGGAAAGCAGAGGGTAAATTTTGTGATTGGTTTTTGAGGAAAAGAAATGCGCCGTATCTGTCCTCCAAAGCTTTGGAACCAGTAGACAGGGAGCATGGAAGCGAAGGGTAAAATTTGTGAATAGGTTTTTGAGGAAAGAAAAATGCGCCGTATCTGTTTTCCACAGCCCCAAAACCAATACGCGGGGGCACGGAAAGCAGAGGGTAAATTTTGTGATTGGTTTTGAGGAAAAGAAATGCGCCGTATCTGTCCTCCAAAGCTTCGAAACCAGTAGACCGGGGGCTTGGAAGCGAAGGGTAAAATTTCCTAATAGGTTTTGATGAAAGGAAATGCGCCGTATCTGTTTTCCACAGCCCCGAAACCAATACGCGGGGGCACGGAAAGCAGAGGGTAAATTTTGTGATTGGTTTTTGAGGAAAAGAAATGCACCATATCTGTCCTTCAAGGCTTCGAAACCAGTAGACCGGGGGCTTGGAAGCGAAGGGTAAAATTTGTGAATAGGTTTTTGAGGAAAGGAAATGCGCAGTATCTGTTTTCCACAGACCCGAAACCAATAAGCGGGGGCACGGAAAGCAGAGGGTAAATTTTGGGATTGGTTTTTGAGGAAAAGAAATGCGCCGTATCTGTCCTCCAAAGCTTCGAAACCAGTAGACCGGGGGCTTGGAAGCGAAGGGTAAAATTTGTGAATAGGTTTTTGAGGAAAGGAAATGCGCCGTATTTGTTTTCCACAGCCCCGAAACCAATACGCGGGGGCACGGAAAGCAGAGGGTAAATTTTGTGATTGGTTTTTGAGGAAAAGAAATACGCGGTATCTGTCCTCCAAAGCTTCGAAACCAGTAGACCGGGGGCATGGAAGCGAAGGGTAAAATTTGTGAATAGGTTTTCTAGGAAAGGATATGCGCCGTATCTGTTTTCCACAGCCCCGAAACCAATATGCGGGGGCACGGAAAGCAGAGGGTAAATTTTGTGATTGGTTTTGAGGAAAAGAAATGCGCCGTATCTGTCCTCCAAAGCTTAGAAACCAGTAGACCGGGGGCATGGAAGCGAAGGGTAAAATTTGTGAATAGGTTTTCTAGGAAAGGAAATGCGCCGTATCTGTCCTCCAAAGCTTCGAAACCAGTAGCCCGGGGGCTTGGAAGCGAAGGGTAAAATTTGTGAATAGGTTTTTGAGGAAAGGAAATGCGCCATATCTGTTTTCCACAGCCCCGAAACCAATACGCGGGGGCACGGAAAGCAGATGGTAAATTTTGTGATTGGTTTTTGAGGAAAAGAAATGCACCGTATCTGTCCTTCAAGGCTTCGAAACCAGTAGACCGGGGGCTTGGAAGCGAAGGGTAAAATTTGTGAATAGGTTTTTGAGGAAAGGAAATGCGCAGTATCTGTTTTCCACAGACCCGAAACCAATAAGCGGGGGCACGGAAAGCAGAGGGTAAATTTTGGGATTGGTTTTTGAGGAAAAGAAATGCGCCGTATCTGTCCTCCAAAGCTTCGAAACCAGTAGACCGGGGGCTTGGAAGCGAAGGGTAAAATTTGTGAATAGGTTTTTGAGGAAAGGAAATGCGCCGTATTTGTTTTCCACAGCCCCGAAACCAATACGCGGGGGCACGGAAAGCAGAGGATAAATTTGGTGATTGGTTTTTGAGGAAAAGAAATACGCCGTATCTGTCCTCCAAAGCTTCGAAACCAGTAGATCGGGGGCATGGAAGCGAAGGGTAAAATTTGTGAATAGGTTTTCTAGGAAAGGATATGCGCCGTATCTGTTTTCCACAGCCCCGAAACCAATATGCGGGGGCACGGAAAGCAGAGGGTAAATTTTGTGATTGGTTTTGAGGAAAAGAAATGCGCCGTATCTGTCCTTCAAAGCTTAGAAACCAGTAGACCGGGGGCATGGAAGCGAAGGGTAAAATTTGTGAATAGGTTTTCTAGGAAAGGAAATGCGCCGTATCTGTCCTCCAAAGCTTCGAAACCAGTATACCGAGGGCCTGGAAAGCAAAGGGTAAAATTTGTTAATAGGTTTTTGAGGAAAGCAAATGCACCGTATCTGTCCTCCAAAGCCTCCAAACCAGTACACCAGGAGCTTGGAAAGCAAAGGGTAAAATTTGTGAATAGGTTTTCTAGGAAAGTAAATGCGCCGTATCTGTTTTCCACTGCCCCGAAACCAATATGCGGGGGCACGGAAAGCAGAGGGTAAATTTTGTGATTGGTTTTGAGGAAAAGAAATGCGCCGTATCTGTCCTCCAAAGCTTCGAAACGAGTAGACCGGGGGCTCGGAAGCGAAGGGTAAAATTTGTGAATAGGTTTTTGAGGAAAGGAAATGCGCCGTATCTGTTTTCCACAGCCCCGGAACCAATACGCGGGGTTCGGAAAGCAAGGGTAAAATTTGTGATTGGTTTCTGAGGAAAAGAAATGCGCCATATCTGCCTTCCACAGCTTCGAAACCAGTATACCGGGGGCTTGGAAGCGAAGGGTAAAATTTGTGAATAGGTTTTTGAGGAAAGGAAATGCGCCGTATTTGTTTTCCACAGCCCCGAAACCAATACGCGGGGGCACGGAAAGCAGAGGGTAAATTTTGTGATTGGTTTTTGAGGAAAAGAAATACGCCGTATCTGTCCTCCAAAGCTTCGAAACCAGTAGACCGGGGGCATGGAAGCGAAGGGTAAAATTTGTGAATAGGTTTTCTAGGAAAGGAAATGCGCCGTATCTGTCCTCCAAAGCTTCGAAACCAGTAGACCGGGGGCTTGGAAGCGAAGGGTAAAATTTCTGAATAGGTTTTGATGAAAGCAAATGCGCCGTATCTGTTTTCCACAGCCCCGAAACCAATACGCGGGGGCACGGAAAGCAGAGGGTAAATTTTGTGATTGGTTTTTGAGGAAAAGAAATGCACCGTATCTGTCCTTCAAGGCTTCGAAACCAGTAGACCGGGGGCTTGGAAGCGAAGGGTAAAATTTGTGAATAGGTTTTTGAGGAAAGGAAATGCGCAGTATCTGTTTTCCACAGACCCGAAACCAATAAGCGGGGGCACGGAAAGCAGAGGGTAAATTTTGGGATTGGTTTTTGAGGAAAAGAAATGCGCCGTATCTGTCCTCCAAAGCTTCGAAACCAGTAGACCGGGGGCTTGGAAGCGAAGGGTAAAATTTGTGAATAGGTTTTTGAGGAAAGGAAATGCGCCGTATTTGTTTTCCACAGCCCCGAAACCAATACGCGGGGGCACGGAAAGCAGAGGGTAAATTTTGTGATTGGTTTTTGAGGAAAAGAAATACGCCGTATCTGTCCTCCAAAGCTTCGAAACCAGTAGACCGGGGGCATGGAAGCGAAGGGTAAAATTTGTGAATAGGTTTTCTAGGAAAGGAAATGCGCCGTATCTGTCCTCCAAAGCTTCGAAACCAGTAGCCCGGGGGCTTGGAAGCGAAGGGTAAAATTTGTGAATAGGTTTTTGAGGAAAGGAAATGCGCCATATCTGTTTTCCACAGCCCCGAAACCAATACGCGGGGGCACGGAAAGCAGATGGTAAATTTTGTGATTGGTTTTTGAGGAAAAGAAATGCACCGTATCTGTCCTTCAAGGCTTCGAAACCAGTAGACCGGGGGCTTGGAAGCGAAGCGTAAAAATTGTGAATAGGTTTTTGAGGAAAGGAAATGCGCAGTATCTGTTTTCCACAGACCCGAAACCAATAAGCGGGGGCACGGAAAGCAGAGGGTAAATTTTGGGATTGGTTTTTGAGGAAAAGAAATGCGCCGTATCTGTCCTCCAAAGCTTCGAAACCAGTAGACCGGGGGCTTGGAAGCGAAGGGTAAAATTTGTGAATAGGTTTTTGAGGAAAGGAAATGCGCCGTATTTGTTTTCCACAGCCCCGAAACCAATACGCGGGGGCACGGAAAGCAGAGGGTAAATTTTGTGATTGGTTTTTGAGGAAAAGAAATACGCCGTATCTGTCCTCCAAAGCTTCGAAACCAGTAGACCGGGGGCATGGAAGCGAAGGGTAAAATTTGTGAATAGGTTTTCTAGGAAAGGATATGCGCCGTATCTGTTTTCCACAGCCCCGAAACCAATATGCGGGGGCACGGAAAGCAGAGGGTAAATTTTGTGATTGGTTTTGAGGAAAAGAAATGCGCCGTATCTGTCCTCCAAAGCTTAGAAACCAGTAGACCGGGGGCATGGAAGCTAAGGGTAAAATTTGTGAATAGGTTTTCTAGGAAAGGAAATGCGCCGTATCTGTCCTCCAAAGCTTCGAAACCAGTATACCGGGGGCCTGGAAAGCAAAGGGTAAAATTTGTTAATAGGTTTTTGAGGAAAGCAAATGCACCGTATCTGTCCTCCAAAGCCTCCAAACCAGTACACCAGGAGCTTGGAAAGCAAAGGGTAAAATTTGTGAATAGGTTTTTGAGGAAAAGAAATGCGCCGTATCTGTCCTCCAAAGCTTCTAAACCAGTAGACCAGGGGCTTGGACGCGAAGGGTAAAATTTGTGAATAGGTTTTTGAGGAAAGGAAATGCGCCGTATCTGTTTTCTACAGCCCTGAAACCAATACGCGGGGGCAGGGAAAGCAGAGGGTAAATTTTGTGATTGGTTTTTGAGGAAAAGAAATGCGCCGTATCTGTCCTCCAAACCTTCGAAACCAGTAGACCGGGGGCTTGGAAGCGAAGGGTAAAATTTCTGAATAGGATTTGATGAAAGGAAATGCGCCGGATCTGTTTTCCACAGCCCCGAAACCAATACGCGGGGGCACGGAAAGCAGAGGTTAAATTTTGTGATTGGTTTTTGAGGAAAAGAAATGCGCCGTATCTCTCCTCCAAAGCTTAGAAACCAGTAGACCGGGGGCTTGTAAGCGAAGGGTAAAATTTGTGAATAGGTTTTTGAGGAAAGGAAATGCGCCGTATCTGTTTTCCACAGCCCCGAAAACAATACGCCGGGGCACGGAAAGCAGAGGATAAATTTTGTGATTGGTTTTTGAAGAAAAGAAATGCGCCGTATCTGTCCTCCAAAGCTTTGGAACCAGTAGACAGGGAGCTTGGAAGCGAAGGGTAAAATTTGTGAATAGGTTTTTGAGGAAAGGAAATGCGCCGTATCTGTTTTCCACAGCCCCGAAACCAATACGCGGGGGCACGGAAAGCAGAGGGTAAATTTTGTGATTGGTTTTTGAGGAAAAGAAATGCACCGTATCTGTCCTTCAAGGCTTCGAAACCAGTAGACCGGGGGCTTGGAAGCGAAGGGTACAATTTGTGAATAGGTTTTTGAGGAAACGAAATGCGCAGTATCTGTTTTCCACAGACCCGAAACCAATAAGCGGGGGCACGGAAAGCAGAGGGTAAATTTTGGGATTGGTTTTTGAGGAAAAGAAATGCGCCGTATATGTCCTCCAAAGCTTCGAAACCAGTAGACCGGGGGCTTGGAAGCGAAGGGTAAAATTTGTGAATAGGTTTTTGAGGAAAGGAAATGCGCCGTATTTGTTTTCCACAGCCCCGAAACCAATACGCGGGGGCACGGAAAGCAGAGAGTAAATTTTGTGATTGGTTTTTGAGGAAAAGAAATACGCCATATCTGTCCTCCAAAGCTTCGAAACCAGTAGACCGGGGGCATGGAAGCGAAGGGTAAAATTTGTGAATAGGTTTTCTAGGAAAGGATATGCGCCGTATCTGTTTTCCACAGCCCCGAAACCAATATGCGGGGGCACGGAAAGCAGAGGGTAAATTTTGTGATTGGTTTTGAGGAAAAGAAATGCGCCGTATCTGTCCTCCAAAGCTTAGAAACCAGTAGACCGGGGGCATGGAAGCGAAGGGTAAAATTTGTGAATAGGTTTTCTAGGAAAGGAAATGCGCCGTATCTGTCCTCCAAAGCTTCGAAACCAGTAGCCCGGGGGCTTGGAAGCGAAGGGTAAAATTTGGGAATAGGTTTTTGAGGAAAGGAAATGCGCCATATCTGTTTTCCACAGCCCCGAAACCAATACGCTGGGGCACGGAAAGCAGAGGGTAAATTTTGTGATTGGTTTTTGAGGAAAAGAAATGCACCGTATCTGTCCTTCAAGGCTTCGAAACCAGTAGACCGGGGGCTTGGAAGCGAAGGGTAAAATTTGTGAATACGTTTTTGAGGAAAGGAAATGCGCAGTATCTGTTTTCCACAGACCCGAAACCAATAAGCGGGGGCACGGAAAGCAGAGGGTAAATTTTGTGATTGGTTTTTGAGGAAAAGAAATGCGCCATATCTGTCCTCCAAAGCTTCGAAACCAGTAGACCGGGGGCTTGGAAGCGAAGGGTAAAATTTGTGAATAGGTTTTTGAGGAAAGGAAATGCGCCGTATTTGTTTTCCACAGCCCCGAAACCAATACGCGGGGGCACGGAAAGCAGAGGGTAAATTTTGTGATTGTTTTTTGAGGAAAAGAAATACGCCGTATCTGTCCTCCAAAGTTTCGAAACCAGTAGACCGGGGGCATGGAAGCGAAGGCTAAAATTTGTGAATAGGTTTTCTAGGAAAGGATATGCGCCGTATCTGTTTTCCACAGCCCCGAAACCAATATGCGGGGGCACGGAAAGCAGAGCGTAAATTTTGTGATTGGTTTTGAGGAAATAAATGCGCCGTATCTGTCCTCCAAAGCTTAGAAACCAGTAGACCGGGGGCATGGAAGTGAAGGGTAAAATTTGTGAATAGGTTTTCTAGGAAAGGAAATGCGCCGTATCTGTTTTCCACAGCCCCGAAACCAATATGCGGGGGCACGGAAAGCAGAGGGTAAATTTTGTGATTGGTTTTGAGGAAAAGAAATGCGCCGTATCTGTCCTCCAAAGCCTCCAAACCAGTACACCAGGAGCTTGGAAAGCAAAGGGTAAAATTTGTGAATAGGTTTTTGAGGAAAGGAAATGCGCCGTATCTGTTTTCCACAGCCTCGAAACCAATACGCGGGGGCACATAAAGCAGAGGGTAAATTTAGTGATTGGTTTTTGAGGAAAAGAAATGCGCCGTATCTGTCCTCCAAAGCTTCTAAACCAGTAGACCAGGGGCTTGGAAGCGAAGGGTAAAATTTGTGAATAGGTTTTTGAGGAAAGGAAATGCGCCGTATCTGTTTTCCACAGCCCCGAAACCAATAAGCGGGGGCAGGGAAAGCAGAGGGTAAATTTTGTGATTGGTTTTTGAGGAAAAGAAATGCGCCGTATCTGTCCTCCAAAGCTTAGAAACCAGTAGACCGGGGGCTTGGAAGCGAAGGGTAAAATTTGTGAATAGGTTTTTGAGGAAAGGAAATGCGCCGTATTTGTTTTCCACAGCCCCGAAACCAATACGCGGGGGCACGGAAAGCAGAGGGTAAATTTTGTGATTGGTTTTTGAGGAAAAGAAATACGCCGTATCTGTCCTCCAAAGCTTCGAAACCAGTAGACCGGGGGCATGGAAGCGAAGGGTAAAATTTGTGAATAGGTTTTCTAGGAAAGGATATGCGCCGTATCTGTTTTCCACAGCCCCGAAACCAATATGCGGGGGCACGGAAAGCAGAGGGTAAATTTTGTGATTGGTTTTGAGGAAAAGAAATGCGCCGTATCTGTCCTCCAAAGCTTAGAAACCAGTAGACCGGGGGCATGGAAGCTAAGGGTAAAATTTGTGAATAGGTTTTCTAGGAAAGGAAATGCGCCGTATCTGTCCTCCAAAGCTTCGAAACCAGTATACCGGGGGCCTGGAAAGCAAAGGGTAAAATTTGTTAATAGGTTTTTGAGGAAAGCAAATCCACCGTATCTGTCCTCCAAAGCCTCCAAACCAGTACACCAGGAGCTTGGAAAGCAAAGGGTAAAATTTGTGAATAGGTTTTTGAGGAAAAGAAATGCGCCGTATCTGTCCTCCAAAGCTTCTAAACCAGTAGACCAGGGGCTTGGACGCGAAGGGTAAAATTTGTGAATAGGTTTTTGAGGAAAGGAAATGCGCCGTATCTGTTTTCTACAGCCCTGAAACCAATACGCGGGGGCAGGGAAAGCAGAGGGTAAATTTTGTGATTGGTTTTTGAGGAAAAGAAATGCGCCGTATCTGTCCTCCAAACCTTCGAAACCAGTAGACCGGGGGCTTGGAAGCGAAGGGTAAAATTTCTGAATAGGATTTGATGAAAGGAAATGCGCCGGATCTGTTTTCCACAGCCCCGAAACCAATACGCGGGGGCACGGAAAGCAGAGGTTAAATTTTGTGATTGGTTTTTGAGGAAAAGAAATGCGCCGTATCTCTCCTCCAAAGCTTAGAAACCAGTAGACCGGGGGCTTGTAAGCGAAGGGTAAAATTTGTGAATAGGTTTTTGAGGAAAGGAAATGCGCCGTATCTGTTTTCCACAGCCCCGAAAACAATACGCCGGGGCACGGAAAGCAGAGGGTAAATTTTGTGATTGGTTTTTGAAGAAAAGAAATGCGCCGTATCTGTCCTCCAAAGCTTTGGAACCAGTAGACAGGGAGCTTGGAAGCGAAGGGTAAAATTTGTGAATAGGTTTTTGAGGAAAGGAAATGCGCCGTATCTGTTTTCCACAGCCCCGAAACCAATACGCGGGGGCACGGAAAGCAGAGGGTAAATTTTGTGATTGGTTTTTGAGGAAAAGAAATGCACCGTATCTGTCCTTCAAGGCTTCGAAACCAGTAGACCGGGGGCTTGGAAGCGAAGGGTACAATTTGTGAATAGGTTTTTGAGGAAACGAAATGCGCAGTATCTGTTTTCCACAGACCCGAAACCAATAAGCGGGGGCACGGAAAGCAGAGGGTAAATTTTGGGATTGGTTTTTGAGGAAAAGAAATGCGCCGTATATGTCCTCCAAAGCTTCGAAACCAGTAGACCGGGGGCTTGGAAGCGAAGGGTAAAATTTGTGAATAGGTTTTTGAGGAAAGGAAATGCGCCGTATTTGTTTTCCACAGCCCCGAAACCAATACGCGGGGGCACGGAAAGCAGAGAGTAAATTTTGTGATTGGTTTTTGAGGAAAAGAAATACGCCATATCTGTCCTCCAAAGCTTCGAAACCAGTAGACCGGGGGCATGGAAGCGAAGGGTAAAATTTGTGAATAGGTTTTCTAGGAAAGGATATGCGCCGTATCTGTTTTCCACAGCCCCGAAACCAATATGCGGGGGCACGGAAAGCAGAGGGTAAATTTTGTGATTGGTTTTGAGGAAAAGAAATGCGCCGTATCTGTCCTCCAAAGCTTAGAAACCAGTAGACCGGGGGCATGGAAGCGAAGGGTAAAATTTGTGAATAGGTTTTCTAGGAAAGGAAATGCGCCGTATCTGTCCTCCAAAGCTTCGAAACCAGTAGCCCGGGGGCTTGGAAGCGAAGGGTAAAATTTGGGAATAGGTTTTTGAGGAAAGGAAATGCGCCATATCTGTTTTCCACAGCCCCGAAACCAATACGCTGGGGCACGGAAAGCAGAGGGTAAATTTTGTGATTGGTTTTTGAGGAAAAGAAATGCACCGTATCTGTCCTTCAAGGCTTCGAAACCAGTAGACCGGGGGCTTGGAAGCGAAGGGTAAAATTTGTGAATAGGTTTTTGAGGAAAGGAAATGCGCAGTATCTGTTTTCCACAGACCCGAAACCAATAAGCGGGGGCACGGAAAGCAGAGGGTAAATTTTGTGATTGGTTTTTGAGGAAAAGAAATGCGCCATATCTGTCCTCCAAAGCTTCGAAACCAGTAGACCGGGGGCTTGGAAGCGAAGGGTAAAATTTGTGAATAGGTTTTTGAGGAAAGGAAATGCGCCGTATTTGTTTTCCACAGCCCCGAAACCAATACGCGGGGGCACGGAAAGCAGAGGGTAAATTTTGTGATTGTTTTTTGAGGAAAAGAAATACGCCGTATCTGTCCTCCAAAGTTTCGAAACCAGTAGACCGGGGGCATGGAAGCGAAGGGTAAAATTTGTGAATAGGTTTTCTAGGAGAGGATATGCGCCGTATCTGTTTTCCACAGCCCCGAAACCAATATGCGGGGGCACGGAAAGCAGAGCGTAAATTTTGTGATTGGTTTTGAGGAAATAAATGCGCCGTATCTGTCCTCCAAAGCTTAGAAACCAGTAGACCGGGGGCATGGAAGCGAAGGGTAAAATTTGTGAATAGGTTTTCTAGGAAAGGAAATGCGCCGTATCTGTTTTCCACAGCCCCGAAACCAATATGCGGGGGCACGGAAAGCAGAGGGTAAATTTTGTGATTGGTTTTGAGGAAAAGAAATGCGCCGTATCTGTCCTCCAAAGCCTCCAAACCAGTACACCAGGAGCTTGGAAAGCAAAGGGTAAAATTTGTGAATAGGTTTTTGAGGAAAGGAAATGCGCCGTATCTGTTTTCCACAGCCTCGAAACCAATACGCGGGGGCACATAAAGCAGAGGGTAAATTTAGTGATTGGTTTTTGAGGAAAAGAAATGCGCCGTATCTGTCCTCCAAAGCTTCTAAACCAGTAGACCAGGGGCTTGGAAGCGAAGGGTAAAATTTGTGAATAGGTTTTTGAGGAAAGGAAATGCGCCGTATCTGTTTTCCACAGCCCCGAAACCAATAAGCGGGGGCAGGGAAAGCAGAGGGTAAATTTTGTGATTGGTTTTTGAGGAAAAGAAATGCGCCGTATCTGTCCTCCAAAGCTTAGAAACCAGTAGACCGGGGGCTTGGAAGCGAAGGGTAAAATTTGTGAATAGGTTTTTGAGGAAAGGAAATGCGCCGTATCTGTTTTCCACAGCCCCGAAACCAATACGCGGGGGCACGGAAAGCAGAGGGTAAATTTTGTGATTGTTTTTTGAGGAAAAAAAACACGCCGTATCTGTCCTCCAAAGCTTCGAAACCAGTAGACCGGGGGCATGGAAGCGAAGGGTAAAATCTGTGAATAGGTTTTCTAGGAAAGGATATGCGCCGTATCTGTTTTCCACAGCCCCGAAACCAATATGCGGGGGCACGGAAAGCAGAGCGTAAATTTTTTGATTGGTTTTGAGGAAATAAATGCGCCGTATCTGTCCTCCAAAGCTTCGAAACCAGTAGACCGGGGGCATGGAAGCGAAGGGTAAAATTTGTGAATAGGTTTTTGAGGAAAGGAAATGCGCCGTATCTGTTTTCCACAGCCTCGAAACCAATACGCGGGGGCACGGAAAGCAGAGGGTAAATTTTGGGATTGGTTTTTGAGGAAAAGAAATGCGCCGTATCTGTCCTCCAAAGCTTCGAAACCAGTAGACCGGGGGCTTGGAAGCGAAGGGTAAAATTTGTGAATAGGTTTTTGAGGAAAGGAAATGCGCCGTATTTGTTTTCCACAGCCCCGAAACCAATACGCGGGGGCACGGAAAGCAGAGGGTAAATTTTGTGATTGGTTTTTGAGGAAAAGAAATACGCCGTATCTGTCCTCCAAAGCTTCGAAACCAGTAGACCGGGGGCATGGAAGCGAAGGGTAAAATTTGTGAATAGGTTTTCTAGGAAAGGAAATGCGCCGTATCTGTCCTCCAAAGCTTCGAAACCAGTAGCCCGGGGGCTTGGAAGCGAAGGGTAAAATTTGTGAATAGGTTTTTGAGGAAAGGAAATGCGCCATATCTGTTTTCCACAGCCCCGAAACCAATACGCGGGGGCACAGAAAGCAGATGGTAAATTTTGTGATTGGTTTTTGAGGAAAAGAAATGCACCGTATCTGTCCTTCAAGGCTTCGAAACCAGTAGACCGGGGGCTTGGAAGCGAAGCGTAAAATTTGTGAATAGGTTTTTGAGGAAAGGAAATGCGCAGTATCTGTTTTCCACAGACCCGAAACCAATAAGCGGGGGCACTGAAAGCAGAGGGTAAATTTTGGGATTGGTTTTTGAGGAAAAGAAATGCGCCGTATCTGTCCTCCAAAGCTTCGAAACCAGTAGACCGGGGGCATGGAAGCGAAGGGTAAAATTTGTGAATAGGTTTTCTAGGAAAGGATATGCGCCGTATCTGTTTTCCACAGCCCCGAAACCAATATGCGGGGGCACGGAAAGCAGAGGGTAAATTTTGTGATTGGTTTTGAGGAAAAGAAATGCGCCGTATCTGTCCTCCAAAGCTTAGAAACCAGTAGACCGGGGGCATGGAAGCGAAGGGTAAAATTTGTGAATAGGTTTTCTAGGAAAGGAAATGCGCCGTATCTGTCCTCCAAAGCTTCGAAACCAGTATACCGGGGGCCTGGAAAGCAAAGGGTAAAATTTGTGAATAGGTTTTTGAGGAAAGGAAATGCGCCGTATCTGTTTTCCACAGCCCCGAAACCAATACGCGGGGGCACGGAAAGCAGAGGGTAAATTTTGTGATTGGTTTTTGAGGAAAAGAAATGCGCCGTATCTGTCCTCCAAAGCTTCTCAACCAGTAGACCAGGGGCTTGGAAGCGAAGGGTAAAATTTGTGAATAGGTTTTTGAGGAAAGGAATTGCGCCGTATCTGTTTTCCACAGCCCCGAAACCAATACGCGGGGGCAGGGAAAGCAGAGGGTAAATTTTGTGATTGGTTTTTGAGGAAAAGAAATGCGCCGTATCTGTCCTCCATACCTTCGAAACCAGTAGACCGGGGGCTTGGAAGCGAAGGGTAAAATTTCTGAATAGGATTTGATGAAAGGAAATGCGCCGTATCTGTTTTCCACAGCCCCGAAACCAATACGCGGGGCACGGAAAGCAGAGGTTAAATTTTGTGATTGGTTTTTGAGGAAAAGAAATGCGCCGTATCTCTCCTCCAAAGCTTAGAAACCAGTAGACCGGGGGCTTGTAAGCGAAGGGTAAAATTTGTGAATAGGTTTTTGAGGAAAGGAAATGCGCCGTATCTGTTTTCCACAGCCCCGAAAACAATACGCGGGGGCACGGAAAGCAGAGGGTAAATTTTGTGATTGGTTTTTGAAGAAAAGAAATGCGCCGTATCTGTCCTCCAAAGCTTTGGAACCAGTAGACAGGGAGCTTGGAAGCGAAGGGTAAAATTTGTGAATAGGTTTTTGAGGAAAGGAAATGCGCCGTATCTGTTTTCCACAGCCCCGAAACCAATACGCGGGGGCACGGAAAGCAGAGGGTAAATTTTGTGATTGGTTTTGAGGAAAAGAAATGCGCCGTATCTGTCCTCCAAAGCTTCGAAACCAGCAGACCGGGGGCTTGGAAGCGAAGGGTAAAATTTCTGAATAGGTTTTGATGAAAGGAAATGCGCCGTATCTGTTTTCCACAGCCCCGAAACCAATAAGCGGGGGCACGGAAAGCAGAGGGTAAATTTTGTGATTGGTTTTTGAGGAAAAGAAACGCACCGTATCTGTGCTTCAAGGCTTCGAAACCAGTAGACCGGGGGCTTGGAAGCGAAGGGTAAAATTTGTGAATAGGTTTTTGAGGAAAGGAAATGCGCAGTATCTGTTTTCCACAGACCCGAAACCAATAAGCGGGGGCACGGAAACCACAGGGTAAATTTTGGGATTGGTTTTTGAGGAAAAGAAATGCGCCGTACATGTCCTCCAAAGCTTCGAAACCAGTAGACCGGGGGCTTGGAAGCGAAGGGTAAAATTTGTGAATAGGTTTTTGAGGAAAGGAAATGCGCCGTATTTGTTTTCCACAGCCCCGAAACCAATACGCGGGGGCACGGAAAGCAGAGAGTAAATTTTGTGATTGGTTTTTGAGGAAAAGAAATACGCCATATCTGTCCTCCAAAGCTTCGAAACCAGTAGACCGGGGGCATGGAAGCGAAGGGTAAAATTTGTGAATAGGTTTTCTAGGAAAGGATATGCGCCGTATCTGTTTTCCACAGCCCCGAAACCAATATGCGGGGGCACGGAAAGCAGAGGGTAAATTTTGTGATTGGTTTTGAGGAAAAGAAATGCGCCGTATCTGTCCTCCAAAGCTTAGAAACCAGTAGACCGGGGGCATGGAAGCGAAGGGTAAAATTTGTGAATAGGTTTTCTAGGAAAGGAAATGCGCCGTATCTGTCCTCCAAAGCTTCGAAACCAATATGCGGGGGCACGGAAAGCAGAGCGTAAATTTTGTGATTGGTTTTGAGGAAATAAATGCGCCGTATCTGTCCTCCAAAGCTTAGAAACCAGTAGACCGGGGGCATGGAAGCGAAGGGTAAAATTTGTGAATAGGTTTTCTAGGAAAGGAAATGCGCCGTATCTGTTTTCCACAGCCCCGAAACCAATATGCGGGGGCACGGAAAGCAGAGGGTAAATTTTGTGATTGGTTTTGAGGAAAAGAAATGCGCCGTATCTGTCCTCCAAAGCCTCCAAACCAGTACACCAGGAGCTTGGAAAGCAAAGGGTAAAATTTGTGAATAGGTTTTTGAGGAAAGGAAATGCGCCGAATCTGTTTTCCACAGCCTCGAAACCAATACGCGGGGGCACGGAAAGCAGAGGGTAAATTTAGTGATTGGTTTTTGAGGAAAAGAAATGCGCCGTATCTGTCCTCCAAAGCTTCTAAACCAGTAGACCAGGGGCTTGGAAGCGAAGGGTAAAATTTGTGAATAGGTTTTTGAGGAAAGGAAATGCGCCGTATCTGTTTTCCACAGCCCCGAAACCAATACGCGGGGGCAGGGAAAGCAGAGGGTAAATTTTGTGATTGGTTTTTGAGGAAAAGAAATGCGCCGTATCGGTCCTCCAAACCTTCGAAACCAGTAGACCGGGGGCTTGGAAGGGAAGGGTAAAATTTCTGAATAGGTTTTGATGAAAGGAAATGCGCTGTATCTGTTTTCCACAGCCCCTAAACCAATACGCGGGGGCACGGAAAGCATAGGTTAAATTTTGTGATTGGTTTTTGAGGAAAAGAAATGCGCCGTATCTGTCCTCCAAAGCTTAGAAACCAGTAGACCGGGGGCTTGGAAGCGAAGGGTAAAATTTGTGAATAGGTTTTTGAGGAAAGGAAATGCGCCGTATCTGTTTTCCACAGCCCCAAAACCAATACGCGCGGGCACGGAAAGCAGAGGGAAAATTTTGTGATTGGTTTTTGAGGAAAAGAAATGCGCCGCATCTTTCCTCCAAAGCTTCGAAACCAGTAGACCGGGGGCTTGGAAGCGAAGGGTAAAATTTTTGAATAGGTTTTTGAGGAAAGGAAATGCGCCGTATCTGTTTTCCACAGCCCCGAAACCAATACGCGGGGGCACAGAAAGCAGAGGGTAAATTTTGTGATTGGTTTTTGAGGAAAAGAAATGCACCGTAATTGTCCTCCAAGGCTTCGAAACCAGTAGACCGGTGGCTTGGAAGCGAAGGGTACAATTTGTGAATAGGTTTTTGAGGAAACGAAATGCGCCGTATCTGTTTTCCACAGCCCCGAAACCAATACGCGGGGGCACGGAAAGCAGAGGGTAAAATTTCTTCATTGGTTTTTGAGGAAAAGAAATGCGCCGTATCTGTCCTCCAAAGCTTCGAAACCAGTAGACCGGGGGCATGGAAGCGAAGGGTAAAATTTGTGAATAGGTTTTCTAGGAAAGGATATGCGCCGTATCTGTTTTCCACAGCCCCGAAACCAATATGCGGGGGCACGGAAAGCAGAGGGTAAATTTTCTTATTGGTTTTGAGGAAAAGAAATGCGCCGTATCTGTCCTCCAAAGCTTAGAAACCAGTAGACCGGGGGCATGGAAGCGAAGGGTAAAATTTGTGAATAGGCTTTCTAGGAAAAGAAATGCGCCGTATCTGTCCTCCAAAGCTTCGAAACCAGTAGACCGGGGGCTTGGAAGCGAAGGGTAAAATTTGTGAATAGGTTTTTGAGGAAAGGAAATGCGCCGTATCTGTCCTCCAAAGCTTAGAAGCCAGTAGAACGGGGGCTTGGAAGCGAAGGGTAAAATTTGTGAATAGGTTTTTGAGGAAAGGAAATGCGCCATATCTGTTTTCCACAGCCCCGAAACCAATACGCGGGGGCACGGAAAGCAGAGGGTAAATTTTGTGATTGGTTTTTGAGGAAAAGAAATGCACCGTATCTGTCCTTCAAGGCTTCGAAACCAGTAGACCGGGGGCTTGGAAGCGAAGGGTAAAATTTGTGAATAGGTTTTTGAGGAAAGGAAATGCGCAGTATCTGTTTTCCACAGACCCGAAGCCAAAAGCGGGGGCACGGAAAGCAGAGGGTAAATTTTGTGATTGGTTTTTGAGGAAAAGAAATGCGCCATATCTGTCCTCCAAAGCTTCGAAACCAGTAGACCGGGGGCTTGGAAGCGAAGGGTAAAATTTGTGAATAGGTTTTTGAGGAAAGGAAATGCGCCGTATTTGTTTTCCACAGCCCCGAAACCAATACGCGGGGGCACGGAAAGCAGAGGGTAAATTTTGTGATTGGTTTTTGAGGAAAAGAAATACGCCGTATCTGTCCTCCAAAGCTTCGAAACCAGTAGACCGGGGGCATGGAAGCGAAGGGTAAAATTTGTGAATAGGTTTTCTAGGAAAGGATATGCGCCGTATCTGTTTTCCACCGCCCCGAAACCAATATGCGGGGGCACGGAAAGCAGAGCGTAAATTTTGTGATTGGTTTTGAGGAAAAGAAATGCGCCGTATCTGTCCTCCAAAGCTTAGAAACCAGTAGACCGGGGGCATGGAAGCGAAGGGTAAAATTTGTGAATAGGTTTTCTAGGAAAGGAAATGCGCCGTATCTGTCCTCCAAAGCTTCGAAACCAGTAGACCGGGGGCTTGGAAGCGAAGGGTAAAATTTGTGAATAGGTTTTCTAGGAAAGGAAATGCGCCGTATCTGTCCTCCAAAGCTTAGAAACCAGTAGACCGGGGGCTTGGAAGCGAAGGGTAAAATTTGTGAATAGGTTTTTGAGGAAAGGAAATGCGCCATATCTGTTTTCCACAGCCCCGAAACCAATACGCGGGGGCACGGAAAGCAGAGGGTAAATTTTGTGATTGGTTTTTGAGGAAAAGAAATGCACCGTATCTGTCCTTCAAGGCTTCGAAACCAGTAGACCGGGGGCTTGGAAGCGAAGGGTAAAATTTGTGAATAGGTTTTTGAGGAAAGGAAATGCGCAGTATCTGTTTTCCACAGACCCGAAGCCAATAAGCGGGGGCACGGAAAGCAGAGGGTAAATTTTGTGATTGGTTTTTGAGGAAAAGAAATGCGCCATATCTGTCCTCCAAAGCTTCGAAACCAGTAGACCGGGGGCTTGGAAGCGAAAGGTAAAATTTGTGAATAGGTTTTTGAGGAAAGGAAATGCGCCGTATTTGTTTTCCACAGCCCCGAAACCAATACGCGGGGGCACGGAAAGCAGAGGGTAAATTTTGTGATTGGTTTTTGAGGAAAAGAAATACGCCGTATCTGTCCTCCAAAGCTTCGAAACCAGTAGACCGGGGGCATGGAAGCGAAGGGTAAAATTTGTGAATAGGTTTTCTAGGAAAGGATATGCGCCGTATCTGTTTTCCACAGCCCCGAAACCAATATGCGGGGGCACGGAAAGCAGAGCGTAAATTTTGTGATTGGTTTTGAGGAAATAAATGCGCCGTATCTGTCCTCCAAAGCTTAGAAACCAGTAGACCGGGGGCATGGAAGCGAAGGGTAAAATTTGTGAATAGGTTTTCTAGGAAAGGACATGCGCCGTATCTGTTTTCCACAGCCCCGAAACCAATATGCGGGGGCACGGAAAGCAGAGGGTAAATTTTGTGATTGGTTTTGAGGAAAAGAAATGCGCCGTATCTGTCCTCCAAAGCCTCCAAACCAGTACACCAGGAGCTTGGAAAGCAAAGGGTAAAATTTGTGAATAGGTTTTTGAGGAAAGGAAATGCGCCGTATCTGTTTTCCACAGCCCCGAAACCAATACGCGGGGGCACGGAAAGCAGAGGGTAAATTTAGTGATTGGTTTTTGAGGAAAAGAAATGCGCCGTATCTGTCCTCCAAAGCTTCTAAACCAGTAGACCAGGGGCTTGGAAGCGAAGGGTAAAATTTGTGAATAGGTTTTTGAGGAAAGGAAATGCGCCGTATCTGTTTTCCACAGCCCCAAAACCAATACGCGGGGGCAGGGAAAGCAGAGGGTAAATTTTGTGATTGGTTTTTGAGGAAAAGAAATGCGCCGTATCTGTCCTCCAAACCTTCGAAACCAGTAGACCGGGGGCTTGGAAGGGAAGGGTAAAATTTCTGAATAGGTTTTGATGAAAGGAAATGCGCCGTATCTGTTTTCCACAGCCCCGAAACCAATACGCGGGGGCAAGGAAAGCATAGGTTAAATTTTGTGATTGGTTTTTGAGGAAAAGAAATGCGCCGTATCTGTCCTCCAAAGCTTTGGAACCAGTAGACAGGGAGCTTGGAAGCGAAGGGTAAAATTTGTGAATAGGTTTTTGAGGAAAGGAAATGCGCCGTATCTGTTTTCCACAGCCCCGAAACCAATACGCGGGGGCACGGAAAGCAGAGGGTAAATTTTGTGATTGGTTTTGAGGAAAAGAAATGCGCCGTATCTGTCCTCCAAAGCTTCGAAACCAGCAGACCGGGGGCTTGGAAGCGAAGGGTAAAATTTCTGAATAGGTTTTGATGAAAGGAAATGCGCCGTATCTGTTTTCCACAGCCCCGAAACCAATAAGCGGGGGCACGGAAAGCAGAGGGTAAATTTTGTGATTGGTTTTTGAGGAAAAGAAATGCACCGCATCTGTCCTTCAAGGCTTCGAAACCAGTAGACCGGGGGCTTGGAAGCGAAGGGTAAAATTTGTGAATAGGTTTTTGAGGAAAGGAAATGCGCAGTATCTGTTTTCCACAGACCCGAAACCAATAAGCGGGGGCACGGAAAGCAGAGGGTAAATTTTGGGATTGGTTTTTGAGGAAAAGAAATGCGCCGTACATGTCCTCCAAAGCTTCGAAACCAGTAGACCGGGGGCTTGGAAGCGAAGGGTAAAATTTGTGAATAGGTTTTTGAGGAAAGGAAATGCGCCGTATTTGTTTTCCACAGCCCCGAAACCAATACGCGGGGGCACGGAAAGCAGAGGGTAAATTTTGTGATTGGTTTTGAGGAAAAGAAATGCGCCGTATCTGTCCTCCAAAGCTTCGAAACCAGCAGACCGGGGGTTTGGAAGCGAAGGTTAAAATTTCTGAATAGGTTTTGATGAAAGGAAATGCGCCGTATCTGTTTTCCACAGCCCCGAAACCAATAAGCGGGGGCACGGAAAGCAGAGGGTAAATTTTGTGATTGGTTTTTGAGGAAAAGAAATGCGCCGTATCTGTCCTCCAAACCTTCGAAACCAGTAGACCGGGGGCTTGGAAGGGAAGGGTAAAATTTCTGAATAGGTTTTGATGAAAGGGATAGCGCCGTATCTGTTTTCCACAGCCCCGAAACCAATACGCGGGGGCAGGGAAAGCAGAGGTTAAATTTTGTGATTGGTTTTTGAGGAAAAGAAATGCGCCGTATCTGTCCTCCAAAGCTTAGAAACCAGTAGACCGGGGGCTTGGAAGCGAAGGGTAAAATTTGTGAATAGGTTTTTGAGGAAAGGAAATGCGCCGTATCTGTTTTCCACAGCCCCGAAACCAATACGCGGGGGCACGGAAAGCAGAGGGTAAATTTTGTGATTGGTTTTTGAGGAAAAGAAGTACGCCGTATCTGTCCTCCAAAGCTTCGAAACCAGTAGACCGGGGGCTTGGAAGCGAAGGGTAAAATTTGTGAATAATTTTTCTAGGAACAGATATGCGCCGTATCTGTTTTCCACAGCCCCGAAACCAATATGCGGGGGCACGGAAAGCAGAGGGTAAATTTTGTGATTGGTTTTGAGGGAAAGAAATGCGCCGTATCTGTCCTCCAAAGCTTAGAAACCAGTAGACCGGGGGCATGAAAGCGAAGGGTAAAATTTGTGAATAGGTTTTCTAGGAAAGGAAATGCGCCGTATCTGTTTTCCACAGCCCCGAAACCAATACTCGGGGGCACGGAAAGCAGAGGGTAAATTTTGTGATTGGTTTTTGATTAAAAGAAATGCGCCGTATCTGTCCTCCAAAGCTTCTAAACCAGTAGACCAGGGGCTTGGAAGCGAAGGGGAAAATTTGTGAATAGGTTTTTGAGGAAAGGAAATGCGCCGTATCTGTTTTCCACAGCCCCGAAACCAATACGCGGGGGCAGGGAAAGCAGAGGGTAAATTTTGTGATTGGTTTTTGATGAAAAGAAATGCGCCGTATCTGTCCTCCAAACCTTCGAAACCAGTAGACCGGGGGCTTGGAAGGGAAGGGTAAAATTTCTGAATAGGTTTTGATGAAAGGAAATGCGCCGTATCTGTTTTCCACAGCCCCGAAACCAATACGCGGGGGCACGGAAAGCAGAGGTTAAATTTTGTGATTGGTTTTTGAGGAAAAGAAATGCGCCATATCTGTCCTCCAAAGCTTCGAAACCAGTAGACCGGGGGCTTGGAAGCGAAGGGTAAAATTTGTGAATAGGTTTTTGAGGAAACGAAATGCGCCGTATCTGTTTTCCACAGCCCCGAAACCAATACGCGGGGGCAGGGAAAGCAGAGGTTAAATTTTGTGATTGGTTTTTGAGGAAAAGAAATGCGCCGTATCTGTCCTCCAAAGCTTAGAAACCAGTAGACCGGGGGCTTGGAAGCGAAGGGTAAAATTTGTGAATAGGTTTTTGAGGAAAGGAAATGCGCCGTATCTGTTTTCCACAGCCCCGAAACCAATACGCGGGGGCACGGAAAGCAGAGGGTAAATTTTGTGATTGGTTTTTGAGGAAAAGAAATACGCCGTATCTGTCCTCCAAAGCTTCGAAACCAGTAGACCGGGGGCTTGGAAGCGAAGGGTAAAATTTGTAAATAGGTTTTCTAGGAACAGATATGCGCCGTATCTGTTTTCCACAGCCCCGAAACCAATATGCGGGGGCACGGAAAGCAGAGGGTAAATTTTGTGATTGGTTTTGAGGGAAAGAAATGCGCCGTATCTGTCCTCCAAAGCTTAGAAACCAGTAGACCGGGGGCATGGAAGCGAAGGGTAAAATTTGTGAATAGGTTTTGATGAAAGGAAATGCGCCGTATCTGTTTTCCACAGCCCCAAAACCAATACGCGGGGGCAGGGAAAGCAGAGGTTAAATTTTGTGATTGGTTTTTGAGGAAAAGAAATACGCCGTATCTGTCCTCCAAAGCTTCGAAACCAGTAGACCGGGGGCATGGAAGCGAAGGGTAAAATTTGTGAATAGGTTTTCTAGGAAAGGATATGCGCCGTATCTGTTTTCCACAGCCCCGAAACCAATATGCGGGGGCACGGAAAGCAGAGCGTAAATTTTGTGATTGGTTTTGAGGAAATAAATGCGCCGTATCTGTCCTCCAAAGCTTAGAAACCAGTAGACCGGGGGCATGGAAGCGAAGGGTAAAATTTGTGAATAGGTTTTCTAGGAAAGGACATGCGCCGTATCTGTTTTCCACAGCCCCGAAACCAATATGCGGGGGCACGGAAAGCAGAGGGTAAATTTTGTGATTGGTTTTGAGGAAAAGAAATGCGCCGTATCTGTCCTCCAAAGCCTCCAAACCAGTACACCAGGAGCTTGGAAAGCAAAGGGTAAAATTTGTGAATAGGTTTTTGAGGAAAGGAAATGCGCCGTATCTGTTTTCCACAGCCCCGAAACCAATACGCGGGGGCACGGAAAGCAGAGGGTAAATTTAGTGATTGGTTTTTGAGGAAAAGAAATGCGCCGTATCTGTCCTCCAAAGCTTCTAAACCAGTAGACCAGGGGCTTGGAAGCGAAGGGTAAAATTTGTGAATAGGTTTTTGAGGAAAGGAAATGCGCCGTATCTGTTTTCCACAGCCCCAAAACCAATACGCGGGGGCAGGGAAAGCAGAGGGTAAATTTTGTGATTGGTTTTTGAGGAAAAGAAATGCGCCGTATCTGTCCTCCAAACCTTCGAAACCAGTAGACCGGGGGCTTGGAAGGGAAGGGTAAAATTTCTGAATAGGTTTTGATGAAAGGAAATGCGCCGTATCTGTTTTCCACAGCCCCGAAACCAATACGCGGGGGCAAGGAAAGCATAGGTTAAATTTTGTGATTGGTTTTTGAGGAAAAGAAATGCGCCGTATCTGTCCTCCAAAGCTTTGGAACCAGTAGACAGGGAGCTTGGAAGCGAAGGGTAAAATTTGTGAATAGGTTTTTGAGGAAAGGAAATGCGCCGTATCTGTTTTCCACAGCCCCGAAACCAATACGCGGGGGCACGGAAAGCAGAGGGTAAATTTTGTGATTGGTTTTGAGGAAAAGAAATGCGCCGCATCTGTCCTCCAAAGCTTCGAAACCAGCAGACCGGGGGCTTGGAAGCGAAGGGTAAAATTTCTGAATAGGTTTTGATGAAAGGAAATGCGCCGTATCTGTTTTCCACAGCCCCGAAACCAATAAGCGGGGGCACGGAAAGCAGAGGGTAAATTTTGTGATTGGTTTTTGAGGAAAAGAAATGCACCGCATCTGTCCTTCAAGGCTTCGAAACCAGTAGACCGGGGGCTTGGAAGCGAAGGGTAAAATTTGTGAATAGGTTTTTGAGGAAAGGAAATGCGCAGTATCTGTTTTCCACAGACCCGAAACCAATAAGCGGGGGCACGGAAAGCAGAGGGTAAATTTTGGGATTGGTTTTTGAGGAAAAGAAATGCGCCGTACATGTCCTCCAAAGCTTCGAAACCAGTAGACCGGGGGCTTGGAAGCGAAGGGTAAAATTTGTGAATAGGTTTTTGAGGAAAGGAAATGCGCCGTATTTGTTTTCCACAGCCCCGAAACCAATACGCGGGGGCACGGAAAGCAGAGGGTAAATTTTGTGATTGGTTTTGAGGAAAAGAAATGCGCCGTATCTGTCCTCCAAAGCTTCGAAACCAGCAGACCGGGGGCTTGGAAGCGAAGGGTAAAATTTCTGAATAGGTTTTGATGAAAGGAAATGCGCCGTATCTGTTTTCCACAGCCCCGAAACCAATAAGCGGGGGCACGGAAAGCAGAGGGTAAATTTTGTGATTGGTTTTTGAGGAAAAGAAATGCGCCGTATCTGTCCTCCAAACCTTCGAAACCAGTAGACCGGTGGCTTGGAAGGGAAGGGTAAAATTTCTGAATAGGTTTTGATGAAAGGGAATGCACCGTATCTGTTTTCCACAGCCCCGAAACCAATACGCGGGGGCAGGGAAAGCAGAGGTTAAATTTTGTGATTGGTTTTTGAGGAAAAGAAATGCGCCGTATCTGTCCTCCAAAGCTTAGAAACCAGTAGACCGGGGGCTTGGAAGCGAAGGGTAAAATTTGTGAATAGGTTTTTGAGGAAAGGAAATGCGCCGTATCTGTTTTCCACAGCCCCGAAACCAATACGCGGGGGCACGGAAAGCAGAGGGTAAATTTTGTGATTGGTTTTTGAGGAAAAGAAGTACGCCGTATCTGTCCTCCAAAGCTTCGAAACCAGTAGACCGGGGGCTTGGAAGCGAAGGGTAAAATTTGTGAATAGGTTTTCTAGGAACAGATATGCGCCGTATCTGTTTTCCACAGCCCCGAAACCAATATGCGGGGGCACGGAAAGCAGAGGGTAAATTTTGTGATTGGTTTTGAGGGAAAGAAATGCGCCGTATCTGTCCTCCAAAGCTTAGAAACCAGTAGACCGGGGGCATGAAAGCGAAGGGTAAAATTTGTGAATAGGTTTTCTAGGAAAGGAAATGCGCCGTATCTGTTTTCCACAGCCCCGAAACCAATACTCGGGGGCACGGAAAGCAGAGGGTAAATTTTGTGATTGGTTTTTGATTAAAAGAAATGCGCCGTATCTGTCCTCCAAAGCTTCTAAACCAGTAGACCAGGGGCTTGGAAGCGAAGGGGAAAATTTGTGAGTAGGTTTTTGAGGAAAGGAAATGCGCCGTATCTGTTTTCCACAGCCCCGAAACCAATACGCGGGGGCAGGGAAAGCAGAGGGTAAATTTTGTGATTGGTTTTTGATGAAAAGAAATGCGCCGTATCTGTCCTCCAAACCTTCGAAACCAGTAGACCGGGGGCTTGGAAGGGAAGGGTAAAATTTCTGAATAGGTTTTGATGAAAGGAAATGCGCCGTATCTGTTTTCCACAGCCCCGAAACCAATACGCGGGGGCACGGAAAGCAGAGGTTAAATTTTGTGATTGGTTTTTGAGGAAAATAAATGCGCCATATCTGTCCTCCAAAGCTTCGAAACCAGTAGACCGGGGGCTTGGAAGCGAAGGGTAAAATTTGTGAATAGGTTTTTGAGGAAACGAAATGCGCCGTATCTGTTTTCCACAGCCCCGAAACCAATACGCGGGGGCAGGGAAAGCAGAGGTTAAATTTTGTGATTGGTTTTTGAGGAAAAGAAATGCGCCGTATCTGTCCTCCAAAGCTTAGAAACCAGTAGACCGGGGGCTTGGAAGCGAAGGGTAAAATTTGTGAATAGGTTTTTGAGGAAAGGAAATGCGCCGTATCTGTTTTCCACAGCCCCGAAACCAATACGCGGGGGCACGGAAAGCAGAGGGTAAATTTTGTGATTGGTTTTTGAGGAAAAGAAATACGCCGTATCTGTCCTCCAAAGCTTCGAAACCAGTAGACCGGGGGCTTGGAAGCGAAGGGTAAAATTTGTGAATAGGTTTTCTAGGAACAGATATGCGCCGTATCTGTTTTCCACAGCCCCGAAACCAATATGCGGGGGCACGGAAAGCAGAGGGTAAATTTTGTGATTGGTTTTGAGGGAAAGAAATGCGCCGTATCTGTCCTCCAAAGCTTAGAAACCAGTAGACCGGGGGCATGGAAGCGAAGGGTAAAATTTGTGAATAGGTTTTGATGAAAGGAAATGCGCCGTATCTGTTTTCCACAGCCCCGAAACCAATACGCGGGGGCAGGGAAAGCAGAGGTTAAATTTTGTGATTGGTTTTTGAGGAAAAGAAATGCGCCGTATCTGTCCTCCAAAGCTTAGAAACCAGTAGACCGGGGGCTTGGAAGCGAAGGGTAAAATTTGCGAATAGGTTTTTGAGGAAAGGAAATGCGCCGTATCTTTTTTCCACAGCCCCGAAACCAATACGCGGGGGCACGGAAAGCAGAGGGAAAATTTTGTGATTGGTTTTTGAATAAAAGAAATGCGCCGTATCTGTCCTCCAAAGCTTCGAAACCAGTAGACCGGGGGCTTGGAAGCGAAGGGTAAAATTTTTGAATAGGTTTTTGAGGAAAGGAAATGCGCCGTATCTGTTTTCCACAGCCCCGAAACCAATACGCGGGGGCAGGGAAAGCAGAGGTTAAATTTTGTGATTGGTTTTTGAGGAAAAGCAATGCGCCGTATCTGTCCTCCAATGCTTAGAAACCAGTAGACCGGGGGCTTGGAAGCGAAGGGTAAAATTTGTGAATAGGTTTTCAAGGAAAGGAAATGCGGCGTATCTGTTTTCCACAGACCCGAAACCAATAAGCGGGGGCACGGAAAGCAGAGGGTAAATTTTGTGATTGGTTTTTGAGGAAAAGAAATGCGCCGTATCTGTCCTCCAAAGCTTCGAAACCAGTAGACCGGGGGCTTGGAAGTGAAGGGTAAAATTTGTGAATAGGTTTTTGAGGAAAGGAAATGCGCCGTATTTGTTTTCCACAGCCCCGAAACCAATACGCGGGGGCACGGAAAGCAGAGGGTAAATTTTGTGATTGGTTTTTGAGGAAAAGAAATACGCCGTATCTGTCCTATAAAGCTTCGAAACCAGTAGACCGGGGGCTTGGAAGCGAAGGGTAAAATTTTTGAATAGGTTTTTGAGGAAAGGAAATGCGCCGTATCTGTTTTCCACAGCCCCGAAACCAATACGCGGGGGCAGGGAAAGCAGAGGTTAAATTTTGTGATTGGTTTTTGAGGAAAAGAAATGCGCCGTATCTGTCCTCCAAAGCTTAGAAACCAGTAGACCGGGGGCTTGGAAGCGAAGGGTAAAATTTGTGAATAGGTTTTCAAGGAAAGGAAATGCGGCGTATCTGTTTTCCACAGACCCGAAACCAATAAGCGGGGGCACGGAAAGCAGAGGGTAAATTTTGTGATTGGTTTTTGAGGAAAAGAAATGCGCCGTATCTGTCCTCCAAAGCTTCGAAACCAGTAGACCGGGGGCTTGGAAGTGAAGGGTAAAATTTGTGAATAGGTTTTTGAGGAAAGGAAATGCGCCGTATTTGTTTTCCACACCCCCGAAACCAATACGCGGGGGCACGGAAAGCAGAGGGTAAATTTTGTGATTGCTTTTTGAGGAAAAGAAATACGCCGTATCTGTCCTCCAAAGCTTCGAAACCAGTAGACCGGGGGCTTGGAAGCGAAGTGTAAAATTTGTGAATAGGTTTTCTAGGAACAGATATGCGCCGTATCTGTTTTCCACAGCCCCGAAACCAATATGCGGGGGCACGGAAAGCAGAGGGTAAATTTTGTGATTGGTTTTGAGGAAAAGAAATGCGCCGTATCTGTCCTCCAAAGCTTCGAAACCAGTAGACCGGGGGCTTGGAAGCGAAGGGTAAAATTTCTGAATAGGTTTTGATGAAAGGAAATGCGCCGTATCTGTTTTCCACAGCCCCGAAACCAATACGCGGGGGCAGGGAAAGCAGAGGTTAAATTTTGTGATTGGTTTTTGAGGAAAAGAAATGCGCCGTATCTGTCCTCCAAAGCTTAGAAACCAGTAGACCGGGGGCTTGGAAGCGAAGGGTAAAATTTGTGAATAGAATTTTGAGGAAAGGAAATGCGCCGTATCTGTTTTCCACAGCCCCGAAACCAATACGCGGGGGCACGGAAAGCAGAGGGTAAATTTTGTGATTGGTTTTTGAGGAAAAGAAATGCGCCGTATCTGTCCTCCAAAGCTTCGAAACCAGTAGACAGGGAGCTTGGAAGCGAAGGGTAAAATTTGCGAATAGGTTTTTGAGGAAAGGAAATGCGCCGTATCTGTTTTCCACAGCCCCGAAACCAATACGCGGGGGCACGGAAAGCAGAGGGAAAATTTTGTGATTGGTTTTTGAATAAAAGAAATGCGCCGTATCTGTCCTCCAAAGCTTCGAAACCAGTAGACCGGGGGCTTGGAACCGAAGGGTAAAATTTTTGAATAGGTTTTTGAGGAAAGGAAATGCGCCGTATCTGTTTTCCACAGCCCCGAAACCAATACGCGGGGGCAGGGAAAGCAGAGGTTAAATTTTGTGATTGGTTTTTGAGGAAAAGAAATGCGCCGTATCTGTCCTCCAAAGCTTAGAAACCAGTAGACCGGGGGCTTGGAAGCGAAGGGTAAAATTTGTGAATAGGTTTTCAAGGAAAGGAAATGCGGCGTATCTGTTTTCCACAGACCCGAAACCAATAAGCGGGGGCACGGAAAGCAGAGGGTAAATTTTGTGATTGGTTTTTGAGGAAAAGAAATGCGCCGTATCTGTCCTCCAAAGCTTCGAAACCAGTAGACCGGGGGCTTGGAAGCGAAGGGTAAAATTTGTGAATAGGTTTTTGAGGAAATGAAATGCGCCGTATTTGTTTTCCACAGCCCCGAAACCAATACGCGGGGGCACGGAAAGCAGAGGGTAAATTTTGTGATTGGTTTTTGAGGAAAAGAAATACGCCGTATCTGTCCTCCAAAGCTTCGAAACCAGTAGACCGGGGGCTTGGAAGCGAAGTGTAAAATTTGTGAATAGGTTTTCTAGGAACAGATATGCGCCGTATCTGTTTTCCACAGCCCCGAAACCAATATGCGGGGGCACGGAAAGCAGAGGGTAAATTTTGTGATTGGTTTTGAGGAAAAGAAATGCGCCGTATCTGTCCTCCAAAGCTTCGAAACCAGTAGACCGGGGGCTTGGAAGCGAAGGGTAAAATTTCTGAATAGGTTTTGATGAAAGGAAATGCGCCTTATCTGTTTTCCACAGCCCCGAAACCAATACGCGGGGGCACGGAAAGCAGAGGGTAAATTTTGTGATTGGTTTTTGATGAAAGGAAATGCGCCGTATCTGTCCTCCAAAGCTTCGAAACCAGTAGCCCGGGGGCTTGGAAGCGAAGGGTAAAATTTGTGAATAGGTTTTTGAGGAAAGGAAATGCGCCATATCTGTTTTCCACAGCCCCGAAACCAATACGCGGGGGCACGGAAAGCAGAGGGTAAATTTTGTGATTGGTTTTTGAGGAAAAGAAATGCACCGTATCTGTCCTTCAAGGCTTCGAAACCAGTAGACCGGGGGCTTGGAAGCGAAGGTTAAAATTTGTGAATAGGTTTTTGAGGAAAGGAAATGCGCAGTATCTGTTTTCCACAGCCCCGAAACCAATATGCGGGGGCACGGAAAGCAGAGGGTAAATTTTGTGATTGGTTTTGAGGAAAAGAAATGCGCCGTATCTGTCCTCCAAAGCTTAGAAACCAGTAGACCGGGGGCATGGAAGCGAAGGGTAAAATTTGTGAATAGGTTTTCTAGGAAAGGAAATGCGCCGTATCTGTTTTCCACAGCCCCGAAACCAATATGCGGGGGCACGGAAAGCAGAGGGTAAATTTTGTGATTGGTTTTGAGGAAAAGAAATGCGCCGTATCTGTCCTCCAAAGCTTCGAAACTAGTAGACCGGGGGCTCGGAAGCGAAGGGTAAAATTTGTGAATAGGTTTTTGAGGAAAGGAAATGCGCCGTATCTGTTTTCCACAGCCCCGAAACCAATACGCGGGGTTCGGAAAGCAAGGGTAAAATTTGTGATTGGTTTCTGAGGAAAAGAAATGCGCCATATCTGCCTTCCACAGCTTCGAAACCAGTATACCGGGGGCTTGGAAAGCAAAGGGTAAAATTTGTTAATAGGTTTTTGAGGAAAGGAAATGCACCGTATCTGTCCTCCAAAGCCTCCAAACCAGTACACCAGGAGCTTGGAAAGCAAAGGGTAAAATTTGTGAATAGGTTTTTGAGGAAAGAAATGCGCCGTATCTGTTTTCCACAGCCCCGAAACCAATACGCGGGGGCAGGGAAAGCAGAGGTTAAATTTTGTGATTGGTTTTTGAGGAAAAGAAATGCGCCGTATCTGTCCTCCAAAGCTTAGAAACCAGTAGACCGGGGGCTTGGAAGCGAAGGGTAAAATTTGTGAATAGGTTTTTGAGCAAAGGAAATGCGCCGTATCTGTTTTCCACAGCCCCGAAACCAATACGCGGGGGCACGGAAAGCAGAGGGTAAATTTTGTGATTGGTTTTTGAGGAAAAGAAATACGCCGTATCTGTCCTCCAAAGCTTCGAAACCAGTAGACCGGGGGCTTGGAAGCGAAGGGTAAAATTTGTGAATAGGTTTTCTAGGAACAGATATGCGCCGTATCTGTTTTCCACAGCCCCGAAACCAATATGCGGGGGCACGGAAAGCAGAGGGTAAATTTTGTGATTGGTTTTGAGGGAAAGAAATGCGCCGTATCTGTCCTCCAAAGCTTAGAAACCAGTAGACCGGGGGCATGGAAGCGAAGGGTAAAATTTGTGAATAGGTTTTGATGAAAGGAAATGCGCCGTATCTGTTTTCCACAGCCCCGAAACCAATACGCGGGGGCAGGGAAAGCAGAGGTTAAATTTTGTGATTGGTTTTTGAGGAAAAGAAATGCGCCGTATCTGTCCTGCAAAGCTTAGAAACCAGTAGACCGGGGGCTTGGAAGCGAAGGGTAAAATTTGCGAATAGGTTTTTGAGGAAAGGAAATGCGCCGTATCTTTTTTCCACAGCCCCGAAACCAATACGCGGGGGCACGGAAAGCAGAGGGAAAATTTTGTGATTGGTTTTTGAATAAAAGAAATGCGCCGTATCTGTCCTCCAAAGCTTCGAAACCAGTAGACCGGGGGCTTGGAAGCGAAGGGTAAAATTTTTGAATAGGTTTTTGAGGAAAGGAAATGCGCCGTATCTGTTTTCCACAGCCCCGAAACCAATACGCGGGGGCAGGGAAAGCAGAGGTTAAATTTTGTGATTGGTTTTTGAGGAAAAGCAATGCGCCGTATCTGTCCTCCAATGCTTAGAAACCAGTAGACCGGGGGCTTGGAAGCGAAGGGTAAAATTTGTGAATAGGTTTTCAAGGAAAGGAAATGCGGCGTATCTGTTTTCCACAGACCCGAAACCAATAAGCGGGGGCACGGAAAGCAGAGGGTAAATTTTGTGATTGGTTTTTGAGGAAAAGAAATGCGCCGTATCTGTCCTCCAAAGCTTCGAAACCAGTAGACCGGGGGCTTGGAAGTGAAGGGTAAAATTTGTGAATAGGTTTTTGAGGAAAGGAAATGCGCCGTATTTGTTTTCCACAGCCCCGAAACCAATACGCGGGGGCACGGAAAGCAGAGGGTAAATTTTGTGATTGGTTTTTGAGGAAAAGAAATACGCCGTATCTGTCCTCCAAAGCTTCGAAACCAGTAGACCGGGGGCTTGGAAGCGAAGGGTAAAATTTTTGAATAGGTTTTTGAGGAAAGGAAATGCGCCGTATCTGTTTTCCACAGCCCCGAAACCAATACGCGGGGGCAGGGAAAGCAGAGGTTAAATTTTGTGATTGGTTTTTGAGGAAAAGAAATGCGCCGTATCTGTCCTCCAAAGCTTAGAAACCAGTAGACCGGGGGCTTGGAAGCGAAGGGTAAAATTTGTGAATAGGTTTTCAAGGAAAGGAAATGCGGCGTATCTGTTTTCCACAGACCCGAAACCAATAAGCGGGGGCACGGAAAGCAGAGGGTAAATTTTGTGATTGGTTTTTGAGGAAAAGAAATGCGCCGTATCTGTCCTCCAAAGCTTCGAAACCAGTAGACCGGGGGCTTGGAAGTGAAGGGTAAAATTTGTGAATAGGTTTTTGAGGAAAGGAAATGCGCCGTATTTGTTTTCCACAGCCCCGAAACCAATACGCGGGGGCACGGAAAGCAGAGGGTAAATTTTGTGATTGGTTTTTGAGGAAAAGAAATACGCCGTATCTGTCCTCCAAAGCTTCGATACCAGTAGACCGGGGGCTTGGAAGCGAAGTGTAAAATTTGTGAATAGGTTTTCTAGGAACAGATATGCGCCGTATCTGTTTTCCACAGCCCCGAAACCAATATGCGGGGGCACGGAAAGCAGAGGGTAAATTTTGTGATTGGTTTTGAGGAAAAGAAATGCGCCGTATCTGTCCTCCAAAGCTTCGAAACCAGTAGACCGGGGGCTTGGAAGCGAAGGGTAAAATTTCTGAATAGGTTTTGATGAAAGGAAATGCGCCGTATCTGTTTTCCACAGCCCCGAAACCAATACGCGGGGGCAGGGAAAGCAGAGGTTAAATTTTGTGATTGGTTTTTGAGGAAAAGAAATGCGCCGTATCTGTCCTCCAAAGCTTAGAAACCAGTAGACCGGGGGCTTGGAAGCGAAGGGTAAAATTTGTGAATAGAATTTTGAGGAAAGGAAATGCGCCGTATCTGTTTTCCACAGCCCCGAAACCAATACGCGGGGGCACGGAAAGCAGAGGGTAAATTTTGTGATTGGTTTTTGAGGAAAAGAAATGCGCCGTATCTGTCCTCCAAAGCTTCGAAACCAGTAGACAGGGAGCTTGGAAGCGAAGGGTAAAATTTGCGAATAGGTTTTTGAGGAAAGGAAATGCGCCGTATCTGTTTTCCACAGCCCCGAAACCAATACGCGGGGGCACGGAAAGCAGAGGGAAAATTTTGTGATTGGTTTTTGAATAAAAGAAATGCGCCGTATCTGTCCTCCAAAGCTTCGAAACCAGTAGACCGGGGGCTTGGAACCGAAGGGTAAAATTTTTGAATAGGTTTTTGAGGAAAGGAAATGCGCCGTATCTGTTTTCCACAGCCCCGAAACCAATACGCGGGGGCAGGGAAAGCAGAGGTTAAATTTTGTGATTGGTTTTTGAGGAAAAGAAATGCGCCGTATCTGTCCTCCAAAGCTTAGAAACCAGTAGACCGGGGGCTTGGAAGCGAAGGGTAAAATTTGTGAATAGGTTTTCAAGGAAAGGAAATGCGGCGTATCTGTTTTCCACAGACCCGAAACCAATAAGCGTGGGCACGGAAAGCAGAGGGTAAATTTTGTGATTGGTTTTTGAGGAAAAGAAATGCGCCGTATCTGTCCTCCAAAGCTTCGAAACCAGTAGACCGGGGGCTTGGAAGCGAAGGGTAAAATTTGTGAATAGGTTTTTGAGGAAAGGAAATGCGCCGTATTTGTTTTCCACAGCCCCGAAACCAATACGCGGGGGCACGGAAAGCAGAGGGTAAATTTTGTGATTGGTTTTTGAGGAAAAGAAATACGCCGTATCTGTCCTCCAAAGCTTCGAAACCAGTAGACCGGGGGCTTGGAAGCGAAGTGTAAAATTTGTGAATAGGTTTTCTAGGAACAGATATGCGCCGTATCTGTTTTCCACAGCCCCGAAACCAATATGCGGGGGCACGGAAAGCAGAGGGTAAATTTTGTGATTGGTTTTGAGGAAAAGAAATGCGCCGTATCTGTCCTCCAAAGCTTCGAAACCAGTAGACCGGGGGCTTGGAAGCGAAGGGTAAAATTTCTGAATAGGTTTTGATGAAAGGAAATGCGCCGTATCTGTTTTCCACAGCCCCGAAACCAATACGCGGGGGCAGGGAAAGCAGAGGTTAAATTTTGTGATTGGTTTTTGAGGAAAAGAAATGCGCCGTATCTGTCCTCCAAAGCTTAGAAACCAGTAGACCGGGGGCTTGGAAGCGAAGGGTAAAATTTGTGAATAGAATTTTGAGGAAAGGAAATGCGCCGTATCTGTTTTCCACAGCCCCGAAACCAATACGCGGGGGCACGGAAAGCAGAGGGTAAATTTTGTGATTGGTTTTTGAGGAAAAGAAATGCGCCGTATCTGTCCTCCAAAGCTTCGAAACCAGTAGACAGGGAGCTTGGAAGCGAAGGGTAAAATTTGCGAATAGGTTTTTGAGGAAAGGAAATGCGCCGTATCTGTTTTCCACAGCCCCGAAACCAATACGCGGGGGCACGGAAAGCAGAGGGAAAATTTTGTGATTGGTTTTTGAATAAAAGAAATGCGCCGTATCTGTCCTCCAAAGCTTCGAAACCAGTAGACCGGGGGCTTGGAACCGAAGGGTAAAATTTTTGAATAGGTTTTTGAGGAAAGGAAATGCGCCGTATCTGTTTTCCACAGCCCCGAAACCAATACGCGGGGGCAGGGAAAGCAGAGGTTAAATTTTGTGATTGGTTTTTGAGGAAAAGAAATGCGCCGTATCTGTCCTCCAAAGCTTAGAAACCAGTAGACCGGGGGCTTGGAAGCGAAGGGTAAAATTTGTGAATAGGTTTTCAAGGAAAGGAAATGCGGCGTATCTGTTTTCCACAGACCCGAAACCAATAAGCGTGGGCACGGAAAGCAGAGGGTAAATTTTGTGATTGGTTTTTGAGGAAAAGAAATGCGCCGTATCTGTCCTCCAAAGCTTCGAAACCAGTAGACCGGGGGCTTGGAAGCGAAGGGTAAAATTTGTGAATAGGTTTTTGAGGAAAGGAAATGCGCCGTATTTGTTTTCCACAGCCCCGAAACCAATACGCGGGGGCACGGAAAGCAGAGGGTAAATTTTGTGATTGGTTTTTGAGGAAAAGAAATACGCCGTATCTGTCCTCCAAAGCTTCGAAACCAGTAGACCGGGGGCTTGGAAGCGAAGTGTAAAATTTGTGAATAGGTTTTCTAGGAACAGATATGCGCCGTATCTGTTTTCCACAGCCCCGAAACCAATATGCGGGGGCACGGAAAGCAGAGGGTAAATTTTGTGATTGGTTTTGAGGAAAAGAAATGCGCCGTATCTGTCCTCCAAAGCTTCGAAACCAGTAGACCGGGGGCTTGGAAGCGAAGGGTAAAATTTCTGAATAGGTTTTGATGAAAGGAAATGCGCCTTATCTGTTTTCCACAGCCCCGAAACCAATACGCGGGGGCACGGAAAGCAGAGGGTAAATTTTGTGATTGGTTTTTGATGAAAGGAAATGCGCCGTATCTGTCCTCCAAAGCTTCGAAACCAGTAGCCCGGGGGCTTGGAAGCGAAGGGTAAAATTTGTGAATAGGTTTTTGAGGAAAGGAAATGCGCCATATCTGTTTTCCACAGCCCCGAAACCAATACGCGGGGGCACGGAAAGCAGAGGGTAAATTTTGTGATTGGTTTTTGAGGAAAAGAAATGCACCGTATCTGTCCTTCAAGGCTTCGAAACCAGTAGACCGGGGGCTTGAAAGCGAAGGTTAAAATTTGTGAATAGGTTTTTGAGGAAAGGAAATGCGCAGTATCTGTTTTCCACAGCCCCGAAACCAATATGCGGGGGCACGGAAAGCAGAGGGTAAATTTTGTGATTGGTTTTGAGGAAAAGAAATGCGCCGTATCTGTCCTCCAAAGCTTAGAAACCAGTAGACCGGGGGCATGGAAGCGAAGGGTAAAATTTGTGAATAGGTTTTCTAGGAAAGGAAATGCGCCGTATCTGTTTTCCACAGCCCCGAAACCAATATGCGGGGGCACGGAAAGCAGAGGGTAAATTTTGTGATTGGTTTTGAGGAAAAGAAATGCGCCGTATCTGTCCTCCAAAGCTTCGAAACTAGTAGACCGGGGGCTCGGAAGCGAAGGGTAAAATTTGTGAATAGGTTTTTGAGGAAAGGAAATGCGCCGTATCTGTTTTCCACAGCCCCGAAACCAATACGCGGGGTTCGGAAAGCAAGGGTAAAATTTGTGATTGGTTTCTGAGGAAAAGAAATGCGCCATATCTGCCTTCCACAGCTTCGAAACCAGTATACCGGGGGCTTGGAAAGCAAAGGGTAAAATTTGTTAATAGGTTTTTGAGGAAAGGAAATGCACCGTATCTGTCCTCCAAAGCCTCCAAACCAGTACACCAGGAGCTTGGAAAGCAAAGGGTAAAATTTGTGAATAGGTTTTTGAGGAAAGAAATGCGCCGTATCTGTTTTCCACAGCCCCGAAACCAATACTCGGGGGCACGGAAAGCAGAGGGTAAATTTTGTGATTGGTTTTTGATTAAAAGAAATGCGCCGTATCTGTCCTCCAAAGCTTCTAAACCAGTAGACCAGGGGCTTGGAAGCGAAGGGTAAAATTTGTGAATAGGTTTTTGAGGAAAGGAAATGCGCCGTATCTGTTTTCCACAGCCCCGAAACCAATACGCGGGGGCAGGGAAAGCAGAGGGTAAATTTTGTGATTGGTTTTTGAGGAAAAGAAATGCGCCGTATCTGTCCTCCAAACCTTCGAAACCAGTAGACCGGGGGCTTGGAAGCGAAGGGTAAAATTTCTGAATAGGTTTTGATGAAAGGAAATGCGCCGTATCTGTTTTCCACAGCCCCGAAAACAATACGCGGGGGCACGGAAAGCAGAGGGTAAACTTTGTGATTGGTTTTTGAGGAAAAGAAATGCGCCGTATCTGTCCTCCAAAGCTTCGGAACCAGTAGACAGGGAGCTTGGAAGCGAAGGGTAAAATTTGTAAATAGGTTTTTGAGGAAAGGAAATGCGCCGTATCTGTTTTCCACAGCCCCGAAACCAATACGCGGGGGCAGGGGAAGCAGAGGGTAAATTTTGTGATTGGTTTTTGAGGAAAAGAAATGCGCCGTATCTGTCCTCCAAACCTTCGAAACCAGTAGACCGGGGGCTTGGAAGGGAAGGGTAAAATTTCTGAATAGGTTTTGATGAAAGGAAATGCGCCGTATCTGTTTTCCACAGCCCCGAAACCAATACTCGGGGGCACGGAAAGCAGAGGGTAAATTTTGTGATTGGTTTTTAATTAAAGGAAATGCGCCGTATCTGTCCTCCAAAGCTTCTAAACCAGTAGACCAGGGGCTTGGAAGCGAAGGGTAAAATTTGTGAATAGGTTTTTGAGGAAACGAAATGCGCCGTATCTGTTTTCCGCAGCCCCGAAACCAATACGCGGGGGCACGGAAAGCAGAGGGTAAAATTTCTTTATTGGATTTTGAGGAAAAGAAATGCGCCGTATCTGTCCTCTAAAGCTTCGAAACCAGTTGACCGGGGGCTCGGAAGCGAAGGGTAAAATTTGTGAATAGGTTTTGATGAAAGGAAAGCGCCGTATCTGTTTTCCACAGCCCCGAAACCAATACGCGGGGGCAGGAAAAGCAGAGGTTAAATTTTGTGATTGGTTTTTGAGGAAAAGAAATGCGCCGTATCTGTCCTCCAAAGCTTCGGAACCAGTAGACAGGGAGCTTGGAAGCGAAGGGTAAAATTTGTGAATAGGTTTTTGAGGAAAGGAAATGCGCCGTATCTGTTTTCCACAGCCCCGAAACCAATACGCGGGGGCAGGGAAAGCAGAGGGTAAATTTTGTGATTGGTTTTTGAGGAAAAGAAATGCGCCGTATCTGTCCTCCAAACCTTCGAAACCAGTAGACCGGGGGCTTGGAAGGGAAGGGTAAAATTTCTGAATAGGTTTTGATGAAAGGAAATGCGCCGTATCTGTTTTCCACAGCCCCGAAACCAATACGCGGGGGCAGGGAAAGCAGAGGTTAAATTTTGTGATTGGTTTTTGAGGAAAAGAAATGCGCCGTATCTGTCCTCCAAAGCTTAGAAACCAGTAGACCGGGGGCTTGGAAGCGAAGGGTAAAATTTGTGAATAGGTTTTTGAGGAAAGGAAATGCGCCGTATCTGTTTTCCACAGCCCCGAAACCAATACGCGGGGGCACGGAAAGCAGAGGGTAAATTTTGTGATTGGTTTTTGAGGAAAAGAAATACGCCGTATCTGTCCTCCAAAGCTTCGAAACCAGTAGACCGGGGGCTTGGAAGCGAAGGGTAAAATTTGTGAATAGGTTTTCTAGGAACAGATATGCGCCGTATCTGTTTTCCACAGCCCCGAAACCAATATGCGGGGGCACGGAAAGCACAGGGTAAATTTTGTGATTGGTTTTGAGGGAAAGAAATGCGCCGTATCTGTCCTCCAAAGCTTAGAAACCAGTAGACCGGGGGCATGGAAGCGAAGGGTAAAATTTGTGAATAGGTTTTCTAGGAAAGGAAATGCGCCGTATCTGTTTTCCACAGCCCCGAAACCAATACTCGGGGGCACGGAAAGCAGAGGGTAAATTTTGTTATTGGTTTTTGATTAAAAGAAATGCGCCGTATCTGTCCTCCAAAGCTTCTAAACTAGTAGACCAGGGGCTTGGAAGCGAAGAGGAAAATTTGTGAATAGGTTTTTGAGGAAAGGAAATGCGCCGTATCTGTTTTCCACAGCCCCGAATCCAATACGCGGGGGCAGGGAAAGCAGAGGGTAAATTTTGTGATTGGTTTTTGATGAAAAGAAATGCGCCGTATCTGTCCTCCAAACCTTCGAAACCAGTAGACCGGGGGATTGGAAGGGAAGGGTAAAATTTCTGAATAGGTTTTGATGAAAGGAAATGCGCCGTATCTGTTTTCCACAGCCCCGAAACCAATACGCGGGGGCACGGAAAGCAGAGGTTAAATTTTGTGATTGGTTTTTGAGGAAAAGAAATGCGCCGTATCTGTCCTCCAAAGCCTCCAAACCAGTACACCAGGAGCTTGGAAAGCAAAGGGTAAAATTTGTGAATAGGTTTTTGAGGAAAGAAATGCGCCGTATCTGTTTTCCACAGCCCCGAAACCAATACTCGGGGGCACGGAAAGCAGAGGGTAAATTTTGTGATTGGTTTTTGATTAAAAGAAATGCGCCGTATCTGTCCTCCAAAGCTTCTAAACCAGTAGACCAGGGGCTTGGAAGCGAAGGGTAAAATTTGTGAATAGGTTTTTGAGGAAAGGAAATGCGCCGTATCTGTTTTCCACAGCCCCGAAACCAATACGCGGGGGCAGGGAAAGCAGAGGGTAAATTTTGTGATTGGATTTTGAGGAAAAGAAATGCGCCGTATCTGTCCTCCAAACCTTCGAAACCAGTAGACCGGGGGCTTGGAAGCGAAGGGTAAAATTTCTGAATAGGTTTTGATGAAAGGAAATGCGCCGTATCTGTTTTCCACAGCCCCGAAAACAATACGCGGGGGCACGGAAAGCAGAGGGTAAACTTTGTGATTGGTTTTTGAGGAAAAGAAATGCGCCGTATCTGTCCTCCAAAGCTTCGGAACCAGTAGACAGGGAGCTTGGAAGCGAAGGGTAAAATTTGTAAATAGGTTTTTGAGGAAAGGAAATGCGCCGTATCTGTTTTCCACAGCCCCGAAACCAATACGCGGGGGCAGGGGAAGCAGAGGGTAAATTTTGTGATTGGTTTTTGAGGAAAAGAAATGCGCCGTATCTGTCCTCCAAACCTTCGAAACCAGTAGACCGGGGGCTTGGAAGGGAAGGGTAAAATTTCTGAATAGGTTTTGATGAAAGGAAATGCGCCGTATCTGTTTTCCACAGCCCCGAAACCAATACTCGGGGGCACGGAAAGCAGAGGGTAAATTTTGTGATTGGTTTTTAATTAAAGGAAATGCGCCGTATCTGTCCTCCAAAGCTTCGAAACCAGTAGACCGGGGGCTTGGAAGCGAAGGGTAAAATTTGTGAATAGGTTTTTGAGGAAACGAAATGCGCCGTATCTGTTTTCCACAGCCCCGAAACCAATACGCGGTGGCACGGAAAGCAGAGGGTAAAATTTCTTTATTGGTTTTTGAGGAAAAGAAATGCGCCGTATCTGTCCTCTAAAGCTTCGAAACCAGTTGACCGGGGGCTCGGAAGCGAAGGGTAAAATTTGTGAATAGGTTTTGATGAAAGGAAATGCGCCGTATCTGTTTTCCACAGCCCCGAAACCAATACGCGGGGGCACGGAAAGCATAGGTTAAATTTTGTGATTGGTTTTTGAGGAAAAGAAATGCGCCGTATCTGTCCTCCAAAGCTTAGAAACCAGTAGACCGGGGGCTTGGAAGCGAAGAGTAAAATTTGTGAATAGGTTTTTGAGGAAAGGAAATGCGCCGTATCTGTATTCCACAGCCCCGAAACCAATACGCGGGGGCACAGAAAGCAGAGGGTAAATTTTGTGATTGGTTTTTGAGGAAAAGAAATGCACCGTAATTGTCCTCCAAGGCGTCGAAACCAGTAGACCGGTGGCTTGGAAGCGAAGGGTACAATTTGTGAATAGGTTTTTGAGGAAAGGAAATGCGCCGTATTTGTTTTCCACGGCCCCGAAACCAATACGCGGGGGCACAGAAAGCAGAGGGTAAATTTTGTGATTGGTTTTTGAGGAAAAGAAATGCACCGTAATTGTCCTCCAAGGCTTCGAAACCAGTAGACCGGTGGCTTGGAAGCGAAGGGTACAATTTGTGAATAGGTTTTTGAGGAAAGGAAATGCGCCGTATTTGTTTTCCACAGCCCCGAAACCAATACGCGGGGGCACGGAAAGCAGAGGGTAAATTTTGTGATTGGTTTTTGAGGGAAAGAAATGCGCCGTATCTGTCCTCCAAAGCTTCGAAACCAGTAGACCGGGGGCTTGGAAGCGAAGGGTAAAATTTGTGAATAAGTTTTTGAGGAAAGGAAATGCGCCGTGTTTGTTTTCCACAGCCCCGAAACCAATACGCGGGGGCACGGAAAGCAGAGGGTAAATTTTGTGATTGGTTTTTGAGGAAAAGAAATACGCCGTATCTGTCCTCCAAAGCTTCGAAACCAGTAGACCGGGGGCTTGGAAGCGAAGGGTAAAATTTTTGAATAGGTTTTCTAGGAACAGATATGCGCCGTATCTGTTTTCCACAGCCCCGAAACCAATATGCGGGGGCACGGAAAGCAGAGGGTAAATTTTGTGATTGGTTTTGAGGAAAAGAAATGCGCCGTATCTGTCCTCCAAAGCTTAGAAACCAGTAGACGGGGGGCATGGAAGCAAAGGGTAAAATTTGTGAATAGGTTTTCTAGGAAAGGAAATGCGCCGTATCTGTTTTCCACAGCCCCGAAACCAATATGCGGGGGCACGGAAAGCAGAGGGTAAATTTTGTGATTGGTTTTGAGGAAAAGAAATGCGCAGTATCTGTCCTCCAAAGCTTCGAAACCAGTAGACCGGGGGCTCGGAAGCGAAGGGCAAAATTTGTGAATAGGTTTTTGAGGAAAGGAAATGCGCCGTATCTGTTTTCCACAGCCCCGAAACCAATACGCGGGGGCACAGAAAGCAGAGGGTAAATTTTGTGATTGGTTTTTGAGGAAAAGAAATGCACCGTAATTGTCCTCCAAGGCTTCGAAACCAGTAGACCGGTGGCTTGGAAGTGAAGGGTACAATTTGTGAATAGGTTTTTAAGGAAAGGAAAGGCGGCGTATCTGTTTTCCACAGACCCGAAACCAATAAGCGGGGGCACGGAAAGCAGAGGGTAAATTTTGTGATTGGTTTTTGAGGAAAAGAAATGCGCCGTATCTGTCCTCCAAAGCTTCGAAACCAGTAGACCGGGGGCTTGGAAGCGAAGGGTAAAATTTGTGAATAGGTTTTTGAGGAAAGGAAATGCGCCGTATTTTTTTTCCACAGCCCCGAAACCATTACGCGGGGGCAGGGAAAGCAGAGGGTAAATTTTGTGATTGGTTTTTGAGGAAAAGAAATGCGCCGTATCTGTCCTCCAAACCTTCGAAACCAGTAGACCGGGGGCTTGGAAGGGAAGGGTAAAATTTGTGAATAGGTTTTCTAGGAAAAGAAATGCGCCGTATCTGTTTTCCACAGCCCCGAAACCAATATGCGGGGGCACGGAAAGCAGAGGGTAAATTTTGTGATTGGTTTTGAGGAAAAGAAATGCGCCGTATCTGTCCTCCAAAGCTTCGAAACCAGTAGACCGGGGGCTCGGAAGCGAAGGGTAAAATTTGTGAATAGGTTTTTGAGGAAAGGAAATGCACCGTATCTGTTTTCCACAGCCCCGAAACGAATACGCGGCATTCGGAAAGCAAGGGTAAAATTTGTGATTGGTTTCTGAGTAAAAGAAATGCTCCATATCTGCCTTCCACAGCTTCGAAACCAGTATACCGGGGGCTTGGAAAGCAAAGGGTAAAATTTGTTAATAGGTTTTTGAGGAAAGGAAATGCACCGTATCTGTCCTCCAAAGCCTCCAAACCAGTACACCAGGAGCTTGGAAAGCAAAGGGTAAAATTTTTGAGTAGGTTTTTGAGGAAAGGAAATGCGCCGTATCTGTTTTCCACAGCCCAGAAACCAATACGCGGGGGCAGGGAAAGCAGAGGGTAAATTTTGTGATTGGTTTTTGAGGAAAAGAAATGCGCCGTATCTGTCCTCCAAACCTTCGAAACCAGTAGACCGGGGGCTTGGAAGGGAAGGGTAAAATTTCTGAATAGGTTTTGATGAAAGGAAATGCGCCGTATCTGTTTTCCACAGCCCCGAAACCAATACGCGGGGGCACGGAAAGCAGAGGGTAAATTTTGTGATTGTTTTTTGAGGAAAAGAAATACGCCGTATCTGTCCTCCAAAGCTTCGAAACCAGTAGACCGGGGGCTTGGAAGCGAAGGGTAAAATTTGTGAATAGGTTTTCTAGGAACAGATATGCGCCGTATCTGTTTTCCACAGCCCCGAAACCAATATGCGGGGGCACGGAAAGCAGAGGGTAAATTTTGTGATTGGTTTTGAGGGAAAGAAATGCGCCGTATCTGTCCTCCAAAGCTTAGAAACCAGTAGACCGGGGGCATGGAAGCGAAGGGTAAAATTTGTGAATAGGTTTTCTAGGAAAGGAAATGCGCCGTATCTGTTTTCCACAGCCCCGAAACCAATACTCGGGGGCACGGAAAGCAGAGGGTAAATTTTGTTATTGGTTTTTGATTAAAAGAAATGCGCCGTATCTGTCCTCCAAAGCTTCTAAACCAGTAGACCAGGGGCTTGGAAGCGAAGAGGAAAATTTGTGAATAGGTTTTTGAGGAAAGGAAATGCGCCGTATCTGTTTTCCACAGCCCCGAAACCAATACGCGGGGGCAGGGAAAGCAGAGGTTAAATTTTGTGATTGGTTTTTGAGGAAAAGAAATGCGCCGTATCTGTCCTCCAAAGCTTAGAAACCAGTAGACCGGGGGCTTGGAAGCGAAGGGTAAAATTTGTGAATAGGTTTTTGAGGAAAGGAAATGCGCCGTATCTGTTTTCCACAGCCCCGAAACCAATACGCGGGGGCACGGAAAGCAGAGGGTAAATTTTGTGATTGGTTTTTGAGGAAAAGAAATACGCCGTATCTGTCCTCCAAAGCTTCGAAACCAGTAGACCGGGGGCTTGGAAGCGAAGGGTAAAATTTGTGAATAGGTTTTCTAGGAACAGATATGCGCCGTATCTGTTTTCCACAGCCCCGAAACCAATATGCGGGGGCACGGAAAGCAGAGGGTAAATTTTGTGATTGGTTTTGAGGGAAAGAAATGCGCCGTATCTGTCCTCCAAAGCTTAGAAACCAGTAGACCGGGGGCATGGAAGCGAAGGGTAAAATTTGTGAATAGGTTTTCTAGGAAAGGAAATGCGACGTATCTGTTTTCCACAGCCCCGAAACCAATACTCGGGGGCACGGAAAGCAGAGGGTAAATTTTGTGATTGGTTTTTGATTAAAAGAAATGCGCCGTATCTGTCCTCCAAAGCTTCTAAACCAGTAGACCAGGGGCTTGGAAGCGAAGGGGAAAATTTGTGAATAGGTTTTTGAGGAAAGGAAATGCGCCGTATCTGTTTTCCACAGCCCCGGAACCAATACGCGGGGGCAGGGAAAGCAGAGGGTAAATTTTGTGATTGGTTTTTGAGCAAAAGAAATGCGCGATATCTGTCCTCCAAACCTTCGAAACCAGTACACCGGGGGCTTGGAAGCGAAGGGAAAATTTCTGAATAGGTTTTGATGAAACGAAATGCGCCGTATCTGTTTTCCACAGCCCCGAAACCAATACGCGGGGGCACGGAAAGCAGAGGTTAAATTTTGTGATTGGTTTTTGAGGAAAAGAAATGCGCCGTATCTCTCCTCCAATGCTTCGAAACCAGTAGACCGGGGGCTTGGAAGCGAAGGGTAAAATTTGTGAATAGGTTTTTGAGGAAACGAAATGCGCCGTATCTGTTTTCCACAGCCCCGAAACCAATACGCGGTGGCACGGAAAGCAGAGGGTAAAATTTCTTTATTGGTTTTTGAGGAAAAGAAATGCGCCGTATCTGTCCTCTAAAGCTTCGAAACCAGTTGACCGGGGGCTCGGAAGCGAAGGGTAAAATTTGTGAATAGGTTTTGATGAAAGGAAATGCGCCGTATCTGTTTTCCACAGCCCCGAAACCAATACGCGGGGGCACGGAAAGCATAGGTTAAATTTTGTGATTGGTTTTTGAGGAAAAGAAATGCGCCGTATCTGTCCTCCAAAGCTTAGAAACCAGTAGACCGGGGGCTTGGAAGCGAAGAGTAAAATTTGTGAATAGGTTTTTGAGGAAAGGAAATCCGCCGTATCTGTATTCCACAGCCCCGAAACCAATACGCGGGGGCACAGAAAGCAGAGGGTAAATTTTGTGATTGGTTTTTGAGGAAAAGAAATGCACCGTAATTGTCCTCCAAGGCGTCGAAACCAGTAGACCGGTGGCTTGGAAGCGAAGGGTACAATTTGTGAATAGGTTTTTGAGGAAAGCAAATGCGCCGTATTTGTTTTCCACGGCCCCGAAACCAATACGCGGGGGCACAGAAAGCAGAGGGTAAATTTTGTGATTGGTTTTTGAGGAAAAGAAATGCACCGTAATTGTCCTCCAAGGCTTCGAAACCAGTAGACCGGTGGCTTGGAAGCGAAGGGTACAATTTGTGAATAGGTTTTTGAGGAAAGGAAATGCGCCGTATTTGTTTTCCACAGCCCCGAAACCAATACGCGGGGGCACGGAAAGCAGAGGGTAAATTTTGTGATTGGTTTTTGAGGGAAAGAAATGCGCCGTATCTGTCCTCCAAAGCTTCGAAACCAGTAGACCGGGGGCTTGGAAGCGAAGGGTAAAATTTGTGAATAGGTTTTTGAGGAAAGGAAATGCGCCGTGTTTGTTTTCCACAGCCCCGAAACCAATACGCGGGGGCACGGAAAGCAGAGGGTAAATTTTGTGATTGGTTTTTGAGGAAAAGAAATACGCCGTATCTGTCCTCCAAAGCTTCGAAACCAGTAGACCGGGGGCTTGGAAGCGAAGGGTAAAATTTTTGAATAGGTTTTCTAGGAACAGATATGCGCCGTATCTGTTTTCCACAGCCCCGAAACCAATATGCGGGGGCACGGAAAGCAGAGGGTAAATTTTGTGATTGGTTTTGAGGAAAAGAAATGCGCCGTATCTGTCCTCCAAAGCTTAGAAACCAGTAGACGGGGGGCATGGAAGCAAAGGGTAAAATTTGTGAATAGGTTTTCTAGGAAAGGAAATGCGCCGTATCTGTTTTCCACAGCCCCGAAACCAATATGCGGGGGCACGGAAAGCAGAGGGTAAATTTTGTGATTGGTTTTGAGGAAAAGAAATGCGCAGTATCTGTCATCCAAAGCTTCGAAACCAGTAGACCGGGGGCTCGGAAGCGAAGGGCAAAATTTGTGAATAGGTTTTTGAGGAAAGGAAATGCGCCGTATCTGTTTTCCACAGCCCCGAAACCAATACGCGGGGGCACAGAAAGCAGAGGGTAAATTTTGTGATTGGTTTTTGAGGAAAAGAAATGCACCGTAATTGTCCTCCAAGGCTTCGAAACCAGTAGACCGGTGGCTTGGAAGCGAACGGTACAATTTGTGAATAGGTTTTTAAGGAAAGGAAAGGCGGCGTATCTGTTTTCCACAGACCCGAAACCAATAAGCGGGGGCACGGAAAGCAGAGGGTAAATTTTGTGATTGGTTCTGAGGAAAAGAAATGCGCCGTATCTGTCCTCCAAAGCTTCGAAACCAGTAGACCGGGGGCTTGGAAGCGAAGGGTAAAATTTGTGAATAGGTTTTTGAGGAAAGGAAATGCGCCGTATTTGTTTTCCACAGCCCCGAAACCATTACGCGGGGGCAGCGAAAGCAGAGGGTAAATTTTGTGATTGGTTTTTGAGGAAAAGAAATGCGCCGTATCTGTCCTCCAAACCTTCGAAACCAGTAGACCGGGGGCTTGGAAGGGAAGGGTAAAATTTGTGAATAGGTTTTCTAGGAAAGGAAATGCGCCGTATCTGTTTTCCACAGCCCCGAAACCAATATGCGGGGGCACGGAAAGCAGAGGGTAAATTTTGTGATTGGTTTTGAGGAAAAGAAATGCGCCGTATCTGTCCTCCAAAGCTTCGAAACCAGTAGACCGGGGGCTCGGAAGCGAAGGGTAAAATTTGTGAATAGGTTTTTGAGGAAAGGAAATGCACCGTATCTGTTTTCCACAGCCCCGAAACCAATACGCGGCATTCGGAAAGCAAGGGTAAAATTTGTGATTGGTTTCTGAGTAAAAGAAATGCTCCATATCTGCCTTCCACAGCTTCGAAACCAGTATACCGGGGGCTTGGAAAGCAAAGGGTAAAATTTGTTAACAGGTTTTTGAGGAAAGGAAATGCACCGTATCTGTCCTCCAAAGCCTCCAAACCAGTACACCAGGAGCTTGGAAAGCAAAGGGTAAAATTTTTGAGTAGGTTTTTGAGGAAAGGAAATGCGCCGTATCTGTTTTCCACAGCCCAGAAACCAATACGCGGGGGCAGGGAAAGCAGAGGGTAAATTTTGTGATTGGTTTTTGAGGAAAAGAAATGCGCCGTATCTGTCCTCCAAACCTTCGAAACCAGTAGACCGGGGGCTTGGAAGGGAAGGGTAAAATTTCTGAATAGGTTTTGATGAAAGGAAATGCGCCGTATCTGTTTTCCACAGCCCCGAAACCAATACGCGGGGGCACGGAAAGCAGAGGGTAAAATTTCTTTATTGGTTTTTGAGGAAAAGAAATGCGCCGTATCTGTCCTCTAAAGCTTCGAAACCAGTTGACCGCGGGCTCGGAAGCGAAGGGTAAAATTTGTGAATAGGTTTTGATGAAAGGAAATGCGCCGTATCTGTTTTCCACAGCCCCGAAACCAATACGCGGGGGCACAGAAAGCAGAGGGTAAATTTTGTGATTGGTTTTTGAGGAAAAGAAATGCACCGTAATTGTCCTCCAAGGCTTCGAAACCAGTAGACCGGTGGCTTGGAAGCGAAGGGTACAATTTGTGAATAGGTTTTCAAGGAAAGGAAATGCGGCGTATCTGTTTTCCACAGACCCGAAACCAATAAGCGGGGGCACGGAAAGCAGAGGGTAAATTTTGTGATTGGTTTTTGAGGAAAAGAAATGCGCCGTATCTGTCCTCCAAAGCTTCGAAACCAGTAGACCGGGGGCTTGGAAGCGAAGGGTAAAATTTGTGAATAGGTTTTTGAGGAAAGGAAATGCGCCGTATTTGTTTTCCACAGCCCCGAAACCAATACGCGGGGGCACGGAAAGCAGAGGGTAAATTTTGTGATTGGTTTTTGAGGAAAAGAAATGCGCCGTATCTGTCCTCCAAAGCTTCGAAACCAGTAGACCGGGGGCTTGGAAGCGAAGGGTAAAATTTGTGAATAGGTTTTTGAGGAAAGGAAATGCGCCGTATTTGTTTTCCACAGCCCCGAAACCAATACGCGGGGGCACAGAAAGCAGAGGGTAAATTTTGTGATTGGTTTTTGAGGAAAAGAAATACGCCGTATCTGTCCTCCAAAGCTTCGAAACCAGTAGACCGGGGGCTTGGAAGCGAAGGGTAAAATTTGTGAATAGGTTTTTGAGGAAAGGAAATGCGCCGTATTTGTTTTCCACAGCCCCGAAACCAATACGCGGGGGCACAGAAAGCAGAGGGTAAATTTTGTGATTGGTTTTTGAGGAAAAGAAATGCACCGTAATTGTCCTCCAAGGCTTCGAAACCAGTAGACCGGTGGCTTGGAAGCGAAGGGTACAATTTGTGAATAGGTTTTTGAGGAAAGGAAATGCGCCGTATTTGTTTTCCACAGCCCCGAAACCAATACGCGGGGGCACGGAAAGCAGAGGGTAAATTTTGTGATTGGTTTTTGAGGAAAAGAAATGCGCCGTATCTGTCCTCCAAAGCTTCGAAACCAGTAGACCGGGGGCTTGGAAGCGAAGGGTAAAATTTGTGAATAGGTTTTTGAGGAAAGGAAATGCGCCGTGTTTGTTTTCCACAGCCCCGAAACCAATACGCGGGGGCACGGAAAGCAGAGGGTAAATTTTGTGATTGGTTTTTGAGGAAAAGAAATACGCCGTATCTGTCCTCCAAAGCTTCGAAACCAGTAGACCGGGGGCTTGGAAGCGAAGGGTAAAATTTTTGAATAGGTTTTCTAGGAACAGATATGCGCCGTATCTGTTTTCCACAGCCCCGAAACCAATATGCGGGGGCACGGAAAGCAGAGGGTAAATTTTGTGATCGGTTTTGAGGAAAAGAAATGCGCCGTATCTGTCCTCCAAAGCTTAGAAACCAGTAGACGGGGGGCATGGAAGCAAAGGGTAAAATTTGTGAATAGGTTTTCTAGGAAAGGAAATGCGCCGTATCTGTTTTCCACAGCCCCGAAACCAATATGCGGGGGCACGGAAAGCAGAGGGTAAATTTTGTGATTGGTTTTGAGGAAAAGAAATGCGCAGTATCTGTCCTCCAAAGCTTCGAAACCAGTAGACCGGGGGCTTGGAAGCGAAGGGCAAAATTTGTGAATAGGTTTTTGAGGAAAGGAAATGCGCCGTATCTGTTTTCCACAGCCCCGAAACCAATACGCGGGGGCACAGAAAGCAGAGGGTAAATTTTGTGATTGGTTTTTGAGGAAAAGAAATGCACCGTAATTGTCCTCCAAGGCTTCGAAACCAGTAGACCGGTGGCTTGGAAGCGAAGGGTACAATTTGTGAATAGGTTTTTAAGGAAAGGAAAGGCGGCGTATCTGTTTTCCACAGACCCGAAACCAATAAGCGGGGGCACGGAAAGCAGAGGGTAATTTTTGTGATTGGTTTTTGAGGAAAAGAAATGCGCCGTATCTGTCCTCCAAAGCTTCGAAACCAGTAGACCGGGGGCTTGGAAGCGAAGGGTAAAATTTGTGAATAGTTTTTTGAGGAAAGGAAATGCGCCGTATTTGTTTTCCACAGCCCCGAAACCATTACGCGGGGGCAGGGAAAGCAGAGGGTAAATTTTGTGATTGGTTTTTGAGGAAAAGAAATGCGCCGTATCTGTCCTCCAAACCTTCGAAACCAGTAGACCGGGTCTTGGAAGGGAAGGGTAAAATTTCTGAATAGGTTTTGATGAAAGGAAATGCGCCGTATCTGTTTTCCACAGCCCCGAAACCAATACGCGGGGGCACGGATAGCAGAGGTTAAATTTTGTGATTGGTTTTTGAGGAAAAGAAATGCGCCGTATCTGTCCTCCAAAGCTTCGAAACCAGTAGACCGGGGGCTTGGAAGCGAAGGGTAAAATTTGTGAATAGGTTTTTGAGGAAACGAAATGCGCCGTATCTGTTTTCCACAGTCCCGAAACGAATACGCGGGGGCACGGAAAGCAGAGGGTAAAATTTCTTTATTGGTTTTTGAGGAAAAGAAATGCGCCGTATCTGTCCTCTAAAGCTTCGAAACCAGTTGACCGGTGGCTCGGAAGCGAAGGGTAAAATTTGTGAATAGGTTTTGATGAAAGGAATTGCGCCGTATCTGTTTTCCACAGCCCCGAAACCAATACGCGGGGGCACGGAAAGCATAGGTTAAATTTTGTGATTGGTTTTTGAGGAAAAGAAATGCGCCGTATCTGTCCTCCGAAGCTTAGAAACCAGTAGACCGGGGGCTTGGAAGCGAAGAGTAAAATTTGTGAATAGGTTTTTGAGGAAAGGAAATGCGCCGTATCTGTATTCCACAGCCCCGAAACCAATACGCGGGGGCACAGAAAGCAGAGGGTAAATTTTGTGATTGGTTTTTGAGGAAAAGAAATGCACCGTAATTGTCCTCCAAGGCTTCGAAACCAGTAGACCGGTGGCTTGGAAGCGAAGGGTACAATTTGTGAATAGGTTTTCAAGGAAAGGAAATGCGGCGTATCTGTTTTACACTGACCCGAAACCAATATGCGGGGGCACGGAAAGCAGAGGGTAAATTTTGTGATTGGTTTTGAGGAAAAGAAATGCGCCGTATCTGTCCTCCAAAGCTTAGAAACCAGTAGACCGGGGGCATGGAAGCGAAGGGTAAAATTTGTGAATAGGTTTTCTAGGAAAGGAAATGCGCCGTATCTGTTTTCCACAGCCCCGAAACCAATATGCGGGGGCACGGAAAGCAGAGGGTAAATTTTGTGATTGGTTTTGAGGAAAAGAAATGCGCCGTATCTGTCCTCCAAAGCTTCGAAACCAGTAGACCGGGGGCTCGGAAGCGAAGGGTAAAATTTGTGAATAGGTTTTTGAGGAAAGGAAATGCACCGTATCTGTTTTCCACAGCCCCGAAACCAATACGCGGGGTTCGGAAAGCAAGGGTAAAATTTGTGATTGGTTTCTGAGGAAAAGAAATGCTCCATATCTGCCTTCCACAGCTTCGAAACCAGTATACCGGGGGCTTGGAAAGCAAAGGGTAAAATTTTTTAATAGGTTTTTGAGGAAAGGAAATGCACCGTATCTGTCCTCCAAAGCCTCCAAACCAGTACACCAGGAGCTTGGAAAGCAAAGGGTAAAATTTGTGAGTAGGTTTTTGAGGAAAGGAAATGCGCCGTATCTGTTTTCCACAGCCCAGAAACCAATACGCGGGGGCAGGGAAAGCAGAGGGTAAATTTTGTGATTGGTTTTTGAGGAAAAGAAATGCGCCGTATCTGTCCTCCAAACCTTCGAAACCAGTAGACCGGGGGCTTGGAAGGGAAGGGTAAAATTTCTGAATAGGTTTTGATGAAAGGAAATGCGCCGTATCTGTTTTCCACAGCCCCGAAACCAATACGCGGGGGCACGGAAAGCAGAGGTTAAATTTTGTGATTGGTTTTTGAGGAAAAGAAATGCGCCGTATCTGTCCTCCAAAGCTTCGAAACCAGTAGACCGGGGGCTTGGAAGCGAAGGGTAAAATTTGTGAATAGGTTTTTGAGGAAACGAAATGCGCCGTATCTGTTTTCCACAGCCCCGAAACCAATACGCGGGGGCACGGAAAGCAGAGGGTAAAATTTCTTTATTGGTTTTTGAGGAAAAGAAATGCGCCGTATCTGTCCTCTAAAGCTTCGAAACCAGTTGACCGCGGGCTCGGAAGCGAAGGGTAAAATTTGTGAATAGGTTTTGATGAAAGGAAATGCGCCGTATCTGTTTTCCACAGCCCCGAAACCAATACGCGGGGGCACAGAAAGCAGAGGGTAAATTTTGTGATTGGTTTTTGAGGAAAAGAAATGCACCGTAATTGTCCTCCAAGGCTTCGAAACCAGTAGACCGGTGGCTTGGAAGCGAAGGGTACAATTTGTGAATAGGTTTTCAAGGAAAGGAAATGCGGCGTATCTGTTTTCCACAGACCCGAAACCATTAAGCGGGGGCACGGAAAGCAGAGGGTAAATTTTGTGTTTGGTTTTTGAGGAAAAGAAATGCGCCGTATCTGTCCTCCAAAGCTTCGAAACCAGTAGACCGGGGGCTTGGAAGCGAAGGGTAAAATTTGTGAATAGGTTTTTGAGGAAAGGAAATGCGCCGTATTTGTTTTCCACAGCCCCGAAACCAATACGCGGGGGCACGGAAAGCAGAGCGTAAATTTTGTGATTGGTTTTTGAGGAAAAGAAATGCGCCGTATCTGTCCTCCAAAGCTTCGAAACCAGTAGACCGGGGGCTTGGAAGCGAAGGGTAAAATTTGTGAATAGGTTTTTGAGGAAAGGAAATGCGCCGTATTTGTTTTCCACAGCCCCGAAACCAATACGCGGGGGCACGGAAAGCAGAGGGTAAATTTTGTAATTGGTTTTTGAGGAAAAGAAATACGCCGTATCTGTCCTCCAAAGCTTCGAAACCAGTAGACCGGGGGCTTGGAAGCGAAGGGTAAAATTTGTGAATAGGTTTTTGAGGAAAGGAAATGCGCCGTATTTGTTTTCCACAGCCCCGAAACCAATACGCGGGGGCACGGAAAGCAGAGGGTAAATTTTGTGATTGGTTTTTGAGGAAAAGAAATGCGCCGTATCTGTCCTCCAAAGCTTCGAAACCAGTAGACCGGGGGCTTGGAAGCGAAGGGTAAAATTTGTGAATAGGTTTTTGAGGAAAGGAAATGCGCCGTATTTGTCTTCCACAGCCCCGAAACCAATACGCGGGGGCACGGAAAGCAGAGGGTAAATTTTGTGATTGGTTTTTGAGGAAAAGAAATACGCCGTATCTGTCCTCCAAAGCTTCGAAACCAGTAGACCGGGGGCTTGGAAGCGAAGGGTAAAATTTTTGAATAGGTTTTCTAGGAACAGATATGCGCCGTATCTGTTTTCCACAGCCCCGAAACCAATATGCGGGGGCACGGAAAGCAGAGGGTAAATTTTGTGATTGGTTTTGAGGAAAAGAAATGCGCCGTATCTGTCCTCCAAAGCTTAGAAACCAGTAGACCGGGGGCATGGAAGCGAAGGGTAAAATTTGTGAATAGGTTTTCTAGGAAAGGAAATGCGCCGTATCTGTTTTCCACAGCCCTGAAACCAATATGCGGGGGCACGGAAAGCAGAGGGTAAATTTTGTGATTGGTTTTGAGGAAAAGAAATGCGCCGTATCTGTCCTCCAAAGCTTCGAAACCAGTAGACCGGGGGCTCGGAAGCGAAGGGTAAAATTTGTGAATAGGTTTTTGAGGAAAGGAAATGCGCCGTATCTGTTTTCCACAGCCCCGAAACCAATACGCGGGGTTCGGAAAGCAAGGGTAAAATTTGTGATTGGTTTCTGAGGAAAAGAAATGCGCCATATCTGCCTTCCACAGCTTCGAAACCAGTATACCGGGGGCTTGGAAAGCAAAGGCTAAAATTTGTTAATAGGTTTTTGAGGAAAGGAAATGCACCGTATCTGTCCTCCAAAGCCTCCAAACCAGTACACCAGGAGCTTGGAAAGCAAAGGGTAAAATTTGTGAATAGGTTTTTGAGGTAAGGAAATGCGCCGTATCTGTTTTCCACAGCCCCGAAACCATAACTCGGGGGCACGGAAAGCAGAGGGTAAATTTTGTGATTGGTTTTTGATTAAAAGAAATGCGTCGTATCTGTCCTCCAAAGCTTCTAAACCAGTAGACCAGGGGCTTGGAAGCGAAGGGTAAAATTTGTGAATAGGTTTTTGAGGAAAGGAAATGCGCCGTATCTGTTTTCCACAGCCCCGAAACCAATACGCGGGGGAGGGAAAGCAGAGGGTAAATTTTGTGATTGGTTTTTGAGCAAAAGAAATGCGCGATATCTGTCCTCCAAACCTTCGAAACCAGTACACCGGGGGCTTGGAAGCGAAGGGAAAATTTCTGAATAGGTTTTGATGAAACGAAATGCGCCGTATCTGTTTTCCACAGCCCCGAAACCAATACGCGGGGGCACGGAAAGCAGAGGTTAAATTTTGTGATTGGTTTTTGAGGAAAAGAAATGCGCAGTATCTCTCCTCCAAAGCTTAGAAACCAGTAGACCGGGGGCATGTAAGCGAAGGGTAAAATTTGTGAATAGGTTTTTGAGGAAAGGAAATGCGCCGTATCTGTTTTCCACCGCCCCGAAAACAATACGCGGGGGCACGGAAAGCAGAGGGTAAATTTTATGATTGGTTTTTGAGGAAGAGAAATGCGCCGTATCTGTCCTCCAAAGCTTCGAAACCAGTAGACCGGGGGCTTGGAAGCGAAGGGTAAAATTTGTGAATAGGTTTTTGAGGAAACGAAATGCGCCGTATCTGTTTTCCACAGCCCCGAAACCAATACGCGGGGCACGGAAAGCAGAGGGTAAAATTTCTTTATTGGTTTTTGAGGAAAAGAAATGCGCCGTATCTGTCCTCAAAAGCTTCAAAACCAGTTGACTGGGGGCTCGGAAGCGAAGGGTAAAATTTGTGAATAGGTTTTGATGAAAGGAAATGCGCCGTATCTGTTTTCCACAGCCCCGAAACCAATACGCGGGGGCACGGAAAGCATAGGTTAAATTTTGTGATTGGTTTTTGAGGAAAAGAAATGCGCCGTATCTGTCCTCCAAAGCTTAGAAACCAGTAGACTGGGGGCTTGGAAGCGAAGGGTAAAATTTGTGAATAGGTTTTTGAGGAAAGGAAATGCGCTGTATCTGTTTTCCACAGCCCCGAAACCAATACGCGGGGGCACGGAAAGCAGAGGGTAAATTTTGTGATTGGTTTTTGAGGAAAAGAAATGCGCCGTATCTGTCCTCCAAAGCTTCGAAACCAGTAGACAGGGAGCTTGGAAGCGAAGGGTAAAATTTGTGAATAGGTTTTCGAGGAAAGGAAATGCGCCGTATCTGTTTTCCACAGCCCCGAAACGAATACGCGGGGGCACGGAAAGCAGAGGAAAAATTTTGTGATTGGTTTTTGAATAAAAGAAATGCACCGTAATTGTCCTCCAAGGCTTCGAAACCAGTAGACCGGTGGCTTGGAAGCGAAGGGTACAATTTGTGAATAGGTTTTCAAGGAAAGGAAATGCGGCGTATCTGTTTTCCACAGACCCGAAACCAATAAGCGGGGGCACGGAAAGCAGAGGGTAAATTTTGTGATTGGTTTTTGAGGAAAAGAAATGCGCCGTATCTGTCCTCCAAAGCTTCGAAACCAGTAGACCGGGGGCTTGGAAGCGAAGGGTACGATTTGTGAATAGGTTTTCAAGGAAAGGAAATGCGGCGTATCTGTTTTCCACAGACCCGAAAGCAATAAGCGGGGGCACGGAAAGCAGAGGGTAAATTTTGTGATTGGTTTTTGAGGAAAAGAAATGCGCCGTATCTGTCCTCCAAAGCTTCGAAACCAGTAGACCGGGGGCTTGGAAGCGAAGGGTAAAATTTGTGAATAGGTTTTTGAGGAAAGGAAATGCACCGTATTTGTTTTCCACAGCCCCGAAACCAACACGCGGGGGCACGGAAAGCAGAGGGTAAATTTTGTGATTGGTTTTTGAGGAAAAGAAATACGCCGTATCTGTCCTCCAAAGCTTCGAAACCAGTAGACCGGGGGCTTGGAAGCGAAGTGTAAAATTTGTGAATAGGATTTCTAGGAACAGATATGCGCCGTATCTGTTTTCCACAGCCCCGAAACCAATATGCGGGGGCACGGAAAGCAGAGGGTAAATTTTGTGATTGGTTTTGAGGAAAAGAAATGCGGCGTATCTGTCCTCCAAAGCTTAGAAACCAGTAGACCGGGGGCATGGAAGCGAAGGGTAAAATTTGTGAATAGGTTTTCTAGGAAAGGAAATGCGCCGTATCTGTTTTCCACAGCCCCGAAACCAATATGCGGGGGCACGGAAAGCAGAGGGTAAATTTTGTGATTGGTTTTGAGGAAAAGAAATGCGCCGTATCTGTCCTCCAAAGCTTCGAAACCAGTAGACCGGGGGCTCGGAAGCGAAGGGTAAAATTTGTGAATAGGTTTTTGAGGAAAGGAAATGCGCCGTATCTGTTTTCCACAGCCCCGAAACCAATACGCGGGGGCACAGAAAGCAGAGGGTAAATTTTGTGATTGGTTTTTGAGGAAAAGAAATGCACCGTAATTGTCCTCCAAGGCTTCGAAACCAGTAGACCGGTGGCTTGGAAGCGAAGGGTACAATTTGTGAATAGGTTTTCAAGGAAAGGAAATGCGGCGTATCTGTTTTCCACAGACCCGAAACCAATAAGCGGGGGCACGGAAAGCAGAGGGTAAATTTTGTGATTGGTTTTTGAGGAAAAGAAATGCGCCGTATCTGTCCTCCAAAGCTTCGAAACCAGTAGACCGGGGGCTTGGAAGCGAAGTGTAAAATTTGTGAATAGGATTTCTAGGAACAGATATGCGCCGTATCTGTTTTCCACAGCCCCGAAACCAATATGCGGGGGCACGGAAAGCAGAGGGTAAATTTTGTGATTGGTTTTGAGGAAAAGAAATGCGGCGTATCTGTCCTCCAAAGCTTAGAAACCAGTAGACCGGGGGCATGGAAGCGAAGGGTAAAATTTGTGAATAGGTTTTCTAGGAAAGGAAATGCGCCGTATCTGTTTTCCACAGCCCCGAAACCAATATGCGGGGGCACGGAAAGCAGAGGGTAAATTTTGTGATTGGTTTTGAGGAAAAGAAATGCGCCGTATCTGTCCTCCAAAGCTTCGAAACCAGTAGACCGGGGGCTCGGAAGCGAAGGGTAAAATTTGTGAATAGGTTTTTGAGGAAAGGAAATGCGCCGTATCTGTTTTCCACAGCCCCGAAACCAATACGCGGGGGCACAGAAAGCAGAGGGTAAATTTTGTGATTGGTTTTTGAGGAAAAGAAATGCACCGTAATTGTCCTCCAAGGCTTCGAAACCAGTAGACCGGTGGCTTGGAAGCGAAGGGTACAATTTGTGAATAGGTTTTCAAGGAAAGGAAATGCGGCGTATCTGTTTTCCACAGACCCGAAACCAATAAGCGGGGGCACGGAAAGCAGAGGGTAAATTTTGTGATTGGTTTTTGAGGAAAAGAAATGCGCCGTATCTGTCCTCCAAAGCTTCGAAACCAGTAGACAGGGAGCTTGGAAGCGAAGGGTAAAATTTGTGAATAGGTTTTCGAGGAAAGGAAATGCGCCGTATCTGTTTTCCACAGCCCCGAAACGAATACGCGGGGGCACGGAAAGCAGAGGAAAAATTTTGTGATTGGTTTTTGAATAAAAGAAATGCACCGTAATTGTCCTCCAAGGCTTCGAAACCAGTAGACCGGTGGCTTGGAAGCGAAGGGTACAATTTGTGAATAGGTTTTCAAGGAAAGGAAATGCGGCGTATCTGTTTTCCACAGACCCGAAACCAATAAGCGGGGGCACGGAAAGCAGAGGGTAAATTTTGTGATTGGTTTTTGAGGAAAAGAAATGCGCCGTATCTGTCCTCCAAAGCTTCGAAACCAGTAGACCGGGGGCTTGGAAGCGAAGGGTACGATTTGTGAATAGGTTTTCAAGGAAAGGAAATGCGGCGTATCTGTTTTCCACAGACCCGAAAGCAATAAGCGGGGGCACGGAAAGCAGAGGGTAAATTTTGTGATTGGTTTTTGAGGAAAAGAAATGCGCCGTATCTGTCCTCCAAAGCTTCGAAACCAGTAGACCGGGGGCTTGGAAGCGAAGGGTAAAATTTGTGAATAGGTTTTTGAGGAAAGGAAATGCACCGTATTTGTTTTCCACAGCCCCGAAACCAACACGCGGGGGCACGGAAAGCAGAGGGTAAATTTTGTGATTGGTTTTTGAGGAAAAGAAATACGCCGTATCTGTCCTCCAAAGCTTCGAAACCAGTAGACCGGGGGCTTGGAAGCGAAGTGTAAAATTTGTGAATAGGATTTCTAGGAACAGATATGCGCCGTATCTGTTTTCCACAGCCCCGAAACCAATATGCGGGGGCACGGAAAGCAGAGGGTAAATTTTGTGATTGGTTTTGAGGAAAAGAAATGCGGCGTATCTGTCCTCCAAAGCTTAGAAACCAGTAGACCGGGGGCATGGAAGCGAAGGGTAAAATTTGTGAATAGGTTTTCTAGGAAAGGAAATGCGCCGTATCTGTTTTCCACAGCCCCGAAACCAATATGCGGGGGCACGGAAAGCAGAGGGTAAATTTTGTGATTGGTTTTGAGGAAAAGAAATGCGCCGTATCTGTCCTCCAAAGCTTCGAAACCAGTAGACCGGGGGCTCGGAAGCGAAGGGTAAAATTTGTGAATAGGTTTTTGAGGAAAGGAAATGCGCCGTATCTGTTTTCCACAGCCCCGAAACCAATACGCGGGGGCACAGAAAGCAGAGGGTAAATTTTGTGATTGGTTTTTGAGGAAAAGAAATGCACCGTAATTGTCCTCCAAGGCTTCGAAACCAGTAGACCGGTGGCTTGGAAGCGAAGGGTACAATTTGTGAATAGGTTTTCAAGGAAAGGAAATGCGGCGTATCTGTTTTCCACAGACCCGAAACCAATAAGCGGGGGCACGGAAAGCAGAGGGTAAATTTTGTGATTGGTTTTTGAGGAAAAGAAATGCGCCGTATCTGTCCTCCAAAGCTTCGAAACCAGTAGACCGGGGGCTTGGAAGCGAAGGGTAAAATTTGTGAATAGGTTTTTGAGGAAAGGAAATGCGCCGTATTTGTTTTCCACAGCCCCGAAACCAATACGCGGGGGCACGGAAAGCAGAGGGTAAATTTTGTGATTGGTTTTTGAGGAAAAGAAATGCGCCGTATCTGTCCTCCAAAGCTTCGAAACCAGTAGACCGGGGGCTTGGAAGCGAAGGGTAAAATTTGTGAATAGGTTTTTGAGGAAAGGAAATGCGCCGTATTTGTTTTCCACAGCCCCGAAACCAATACGCGGGGGCACGGAAAGCAGAGGGTAAATTTTGTGATTGGTTTTTGAGGAAAAGAAATACGCCGTATCTGTCCTCCAAAGCTTCGAAACCAGTAGACCGGGGGCTTGGAAGCGAAGGGTAAAATTTGTGAATAGGTTTTTGAGGAAAGGAAATGCGCCGTATTTGTTTTCCACAGCCCCGAAACCAATACGCGGGGGCACGGAAAGCAGAGGGTAAATTTTGTGATTGGTTTTTGAGGAAAAGAAATGCGCCGTATCTGTCCTCCAAAGCTTCGAAACCAGTAGACCGGGGGCTTGGAAGCGAAGGGTAAAATTTGTGAATAGGTTTTTGAGGAAAGGAAATGCGCCGTATTTGTCTTCCACAGCCCCGAAACCAATACGCGGGGGCACGGAAAGCAGAGGGTAAATTTTGTGATTGGTTTTTGAGGAAAAGAAATACGCCGTGTCTGTCCTCCAAAGCTTAGAAACCAGTAGACCGGGGGCATGGAAGCGAAGGGTAAAATTTGTGAATAGGTTTTCTAGGAAAGGAAATGCGCCGTATCTGTTTTCCACAGCCCCGAAACCAATATGCGGGGGCACGGAAAGCAGAGGGTAAATTTTGTGATTGGTTTTGAGGAAAAGAAATGCGCCGTATCTGTCCTCCAATGCTTCGAAACCAGTAGACCGGGGGCTCGGAAGCGAAGGGTAAAATTTGTGAATAGGTTTTTGAGGAAAGGAAATGCGCCGTATCTGTTTTCCACAGCCCCGAAACCAATACGCGGGGTTCGGAAAGTAAGGGTAAAATTTGTGATTGGTTTCTGAGGAAAAGAAATGCGCCATATCTGCCTTCCACAGCTTCGAAACCAGTATACCGGGGGCTTGGAAAGCAAAGGCTAAAATTTGTTAATAGGTTTTTGAGGAAAGGAAATGCACCGTATCTGTCCTCCAAAGCCTCCAAACCAGTACACCAGGAGCTTGGAAAGCAAAGGGTAAAATTTGTGAATAGGTTTTTGAGGTAAGGAAATGCGCCGTATCTGTTTTCCACAGCCCCGAAACCATAACTCGGGGGCACGGAAAGCAGAGGGTAAATTTTGTGATTGGTTTTTGATTAAAAGAAATGCGTCGTATCTGTCCTCCAAAGCTTCTAAACCAGTAGACCAGGGGCTTGGAAGCGAAGGGTAAAATTTGTGAATAGGTTTTTGAGGAAAGGAAATGCGCCGTATCTGTTTTCCACAGCCCCGAAACCAATACGCGGGGGCAGGGAAAGCAGAGGGTAAATTTTGTGATTGGTTTTTGAGCAAAAGAAATGCGCGATATCTGTCCTCCAAACCTTCGAAACCAGTAGACCGGGGGCTTGGAAGCGAAGGGAAAATTTCTGAATAGGTTTTGATGAAACGAAATGCGCCGTATCTGTTTTCCACAGCCCCGAAACCAATACGCGGGGGCAGGGAAAGCAGAGGTTAAATTTTGTGATTGGTTTTTGAGGAAAAGAAATGCGCCGTATCTCTCCTCCAAAGCTTAGAAACCAGTAGACCGGGGGCTTGTAAGCGAAGGGTAAAATTTGTGAATAGGTTTTTGAGGAAAGGAAATGCGCCGTATCTGTTTTCCACCGCCCCGAAAACAATACGCCGGGGCACGGAAAGCAGAGGGTAAATTTTGTGATTGGTTTTTGAGGAAAAGAAATGCGCCGTATCTGTCCTCCAAAGCTTCGAAACCAGTAGAACGGGGGCTTGGAAGCGAAGGGTAAAATTTGTGAATAGGTTTTTGAGGAAACGAAATGCGCCGTATCTGTTTTCCACAGCCCCGAAACCAATACGCGGGGCACGGAAAGCAGAGGGTAAAATTTCTTTATTGGTTTTTGAGGAAAATAAATGCGCCGTATCTGTCCTCAAAAGCTTCGAAACCAGTTGACCGGGGGCTCGGAAGCGAAGGGTAAAATTTGTGAATAGGTTTTGATGAAAGGAAATGCGCCGTATCTGTTTTCCACAGCCCCGAAACCAATACGCGGGGGCACGGAAAGCATAGGTTAAATTTTGTGATTCGTTTTTGAGGAAAAGAAATGCGCCGTATCTGTCCTCCAAAGCTTAGAAACCAGTAGACTGGGGGCTTGGAAGCGAAGGGTAAAATTTGTGAATAGGTTTTTGAGGAAAGGAAATGCGCCGTATCTGTTTTCCACAGCCCCGAAACCAATACGCGGGGGCACGGAAAGCAGAGGGTAAATTTTGTGATTGGTTTTTGAGGAAAAGAAATGCGCCGTATCTGTCCTCCAAAGCTTCGAAACCAGTAGACAGGGAGCTTGGAAGCGAAGGGTAAAATTTGTGAATAGGTTTTTGAGGAAAGGAAATGCGCCGTATCTGTTTTCCACAGCCCCGAAACGAATACGCGGGGGCACGGAAAGCAGAGGAAAAATTTTGTGATTGGTTTTTGAATAAAAGAAATGCGCCGTATCTGTCCTCCAAAGCTTCGAAACCAGTAGACCGGGGGCTTGGAAGCGAAGGGTAAAATTTTTGAATAGGTTTTTGAGGAAAGGAAATGCGCCGTATCTGTTTTCCACAGCCCCGAAACCAATACGCGGGGGCACAGAAAGCAGAGGGTAAATTTTGTGATTGGTTTTTGAGGAAAAGAAATGCACCGTAATTGTCCTCCAAGGCTTCGAAACCAGTAGACCGGTGGCTTGGAAGCGAAGGGTACAATTTGTGAATAGGTTTTCAAGGAAAGGAAATGCGGCGTATCTGTTTTCCACAGCCCCGAAACCAATACGCGGGGGCACAGAAAGCAGAGGGTAAATTTTGTGATTGGTTTTTAGGAAAAGAAATGCACCGTAATTGTCCTCCAAGGCTTCGAAACCAGTAGACCGGTGGATTGGAAGCGAAGGGTACAATTTGTGAATAGGTTTTCAAGGAAAGGAAATGCGGCGTATCTGTTTTCCACAGACCCGAAACCAATAAGCGGGGGCACGGAAAGCAGAGGGTAAATTTTGTGATTGGTTTTTGAGGAAAAGAAATGCGCCGTATCTGTCCTCCAAAGCTTCGAAACCAGTAGACCGGGGGCTTGGAAGCGAAGGGTACAATTTGTGAATACGTTTTCAAGGAAAGGAAATGCGGCGTATCTGTTTTCCACAGACCCGAAAGCAATAAGCGGGGGCACGGAAAGCAGAGGGTAAATTTTGTGATTGGTTTTTGAGGAAAAGAAATGCGCCGTATCTGTCCTCCAAAGCTTCGAAACCAGTAGACCGGGGGCTTGGAAGCGAAGGGTAAAATTTGTGAATAGGTTTTTGAGGAAAAAAAAATGCGCCGTATTTGTTTTCCACAGCCCCGAAACCAATACGCGGGGGCACGGAAAGCAGAGGGTAAATTTTGTGATTGGTTTTCGAGGAAAAGAAATACGCCGTATCTGTCCTCCAAAGCTTCGAAACCAGTAGACCGGGAGCTTGGAAGCAAAGTGTAAAATTTGTGAATAGGTTTTCTAGGAACAGATATGCGCCGTATCTGTTTTCCACAGCCCCGAAACCAATATGCGGGGGCACGGAAAGCAGAGGGTAAATTTTGTGATTGGTTTTGAGGAAAATAAATGCGGCGTATGTCCTCCAAAGCTTAGAAACCAGTAGAACGGGGGCTTGGAAGCGAAGGGTAAAATTTGTGAATAGGTTTTCTAGGAACAGATATGCGCCGTATCTGTTTTCCACAGCCCCGAAACCAATATGCGGGGGCACGGAAAGCAGAGGGTAAATTTTGTGATTGGTTTTGAGGAAAAGAAATGCGCCGTATCTGTCCTCCAAAGCTTAGAAACCAGTAGACCGGGGGCATGGAAGCGAAGGGTAAAATTTGTGAATAGGTTTTCTAGGAAAGGAAATGCGCCATATCCGTTTTCCACAGCCCCGAAACCAATGTGCGGGGGCACGGAAAGCAGAGGGTAAATTTTGTGATTGGTTTCGAGGAAAAGAAATGCGCCGTATCTGTCCTCCAAAGCTTCGAAACCAGTAGACCGGGGGCTCGGAAGCGAAGGGTAAAATTTGTGAATAGGTTTTTGAGGAAAGGAAATGCGCCGTATCTGTTCTCCACAGCCCCGAAACCAATACGCGGGGTTCGGAAAGCAAGGGTAAAATTTGTGATTGGTTTCTGAGGAAAAGAAATGCGCCATATCTGCCTTCCACAGCTTCGAAACCAGTATACCGGGGGCTTGGAAAGCAAAGGGTAAAATTTGTTAATAGGTTTTTGAGGAAAGGAAATGCACCGTATCTGTCCTCCAAAGCCTCCAAACCAGTACACCAGGAGCTTGGAAAGCAAAGGGTAAAATTTGTGAATAGGTTTTTGAGGAAAGGAAATGCGCCGTATCTGTTTTCCAATGCCCCGAAACCAATACGCGGGGGCACGGAAAGCAGAGGGTAAATTTTGTGATTGGTTTTTGAGGAAAAGAAATGCGCCGTATCTGTACTCCAAAGCTTCTAAACCAGTAGACCAGGGGCTTGGAAGCGAAGGGTAAAATTTGTGAATAGGTTTTTGAGGAAAGGAAATGCGCCGTATCTGTTTTCCACAGCCCCGAAACCAATACGCGGGGGCAGGGAAAGCAGAGGGTAAATTTTGTGATTCGTTTTTGAGGAAAAGAAATGCGCCGTATCTGTCCTCCAAACCTTCGAAACCAGTAGACCGGGGGCTTGGAAGCGAAGGGTATGATTTCTGAATAGGTTTTGATGAAAGGAAATGCGCCGTATCTGTTTTCCACAGCCCCGAAACCAATACGCGGGGGCACGGAAAGCAGAGGTTAAATTTGGGATTGGTTTTTGAGGAAAAGAAATGCGCCGTATCTCTCCTCCAAAGCTTAGAAACCAGTAGACCGGGGGCTTGTAAGCGAAGGGTAAAATTTGTGAATAGGTTTTTGAGGAAAGGAAATGCGCCGTATCTGTTTTCCACAGCCCCGAAAACAATACGCGGGGGCACGGAAAGCAGAGGGTAAATTTTGTGATTGGTTTTGAGGAAAAGAAATGCACCGTATCTGTCCTCCAAAGCTTCGAAATCAGTAGACCGGGGGCTTGGAAGCGAAGGGTAAAATTTGTGAATAGGTTTTTGAGGAAACGAAATGCACCGTATCTGTTTTCCACAGCCCCGAAACCAATACGCGGGGGCAGGGAAAGCAGAGGGTAAATTTTGTGATTGGTTTTTGAGGAAAAGAAATGCGCCGTATCTGTCCTCCAAACCTTCGAAACCAGTAGACCGGGGGCTTGGAAGCGAAGGGTAAAATTTGTTAATAGGTTTTTGAGGAAAGGAAATGCACCGTATCTGTCCTCCAAAGCCTCCAAACCAGTACACCAGGAGCTTGGAAAGCAAAGGGTAAAATTTGTGAATAGGTTTTTGAGGAAAGGAAATGCGCCGTATCTGTTTTCCACTGCCCCGAAACCAATACGCTGGGGCACGGAAAGCAGAGGGTAAATTTTGTGATTGGTTTTTGAGGAAAAGAAATGCGCCGTATCTGTACTCCAAAGCTTCTAAACCAGTAGACCAGGGGCTTGGAAGCGAAGGGTAAAATTTGTGAATAGGTTTTTGAGGAAAGGAAATGCGCCGTATCTGTTTTCCACAGCCCCGAAACCAATACGCGGGGGCAGGGAAAGCAGAGGGTAAATTTTGTGATTGGTTTTTGAGGAAAAGAAATGCGCCGTATCTGTCCTCCAAACCTTCGAAACCAGTAGACCGGGGGCTTGGAAGCGAAGGGTAAAATTTCTGAATAGGTTTTGATGAAAGGAAATGCGCCGTATCTGTTTTCCACAGCCCCGAAACCAATACGCGGGGGCACGGAAAGCAGAGGTTAAATTTTGTGATTGGTTTTTGAGGAAAAGAAATGCGCCGTATCTCTCCTCCAAAGCTTCGAAACCAGTAGACCGGGGGCTTGGAAGCGAAGGGTAAAATTTGTGAATAGGTTTTTGAGGAAACGAAATGCGCCGTACCTGTTTTCCACAGCCCCGAAACCAATACGCGGGGCACGGAAAGCAGAGGGTAAAATTTCTTTATTGGTTTTTGAGGAAAAGAAATGCGCCGTATCTGTCCTCAAAAGCTTCGAAACCAGTTGACCGGGGGCTCGGAAGCGAAGGGTAAAATTTGTGAATAGGTTTTGATGAAAGGAAATGCGCCGTATCTGTTTTCCACAGCCCCGAAACCAATACGCGGGGGCACGGAAAGCATAGGTTAAATTTTGTGATTGGTTTTTGAGGAAAAGAAATGCGCCGTATCTGTCCTCCAAAGCTTAGAAACCAGTAGACTGGGGGCTTGGAAGCGAAGGGTAAAATTTGTGAATAGGTTTTTGAGGAAAGGAAATGCGCCGTATCTGTTTTCCACAGCCCCGAAACCAATACGCGGGGGCACGGAAAGCAGAGGGTAAATTTTTTGATTGGTTTTTGAGGAAAAGAAATGCGCCGTATCTGTCCTCCAAAGCTTCGAAACCAGTAGACAGGGAGCTTGGAAGCGAAGGGTAAAATTTGTTAATAGGCTTTTGAGGAAAGGAAAAGCGCCGTATCTGTTTTCCACAGCCCCGAAACGAATACGCGGGGGCACGGAAAGCAGAGGAAAAATTTTGTGATTGGTTTTTGAATAAAAGAAATGCGCCGTATCTGTCCTCCAAAGCTTCGAAACCAGTAGACCGGGGGCTTGGAAGCGAAGGGTAAAATTTTTGAATAGGTTTTTGAGGAAAGGAAATGCGCCGTATCTGTTTTCCACAGCCCCGAAACCAATACGCGGGGGCACAGAAAGCAGAGGGTAAATTTTGTGATTGGTTTTTGAGGAAAAGAAATGCACCGTAATTGTCCTCCAAGGCTTCGAAACCAGTAGACCGGTGGCTTGGAAGCGAAGGGTACAATTTGTGAATAGGTTTTCAAGGAAAGGAAATGCGGCGTATCTATTTTCCACAGCCCCGAAACCAATACGCGGGGGCACAGAAAGCAGAGGGTAAATTTTGTGATTGGTTTTTGAGGAAAAGAAATGCACCGTAATTGTCCTCCAAGGCTTCGAAACCAGTAGACCGGTGGCTTGGAAGCGAAGGGTACAATTTGTGAATAGGTTTTCAAGGAAAGGAAATGCGGCGTATCTGTTTTCCACAGACCCGAAACCAATAAGCGGGGGCACGGAAAGCAGAGGGTAAATTTTGTGATTGGTTTTTGAGGAAAAGAAATGCGAAGTATCTGTCCTCCAAAGCTTCGAAACCAGTAGACCGGGGGCTTGGAAGCGAAGGGTACAATTTGTGAATAGGTTTTCAAGGAAAGGAAATGCGGCGTATCTGTTTTCCACAGACCCGAAAGCAATAAGCGGGGGCACGGAAAGCAGAGGGTAAATTTTGTGATTGGTTTTTGAGGAAAAGAAATGCGCCGTATCTGTCCTCCAAAGCTTCGAAACCAGTAGACCGGGGGCTTGGAAGCGAAGGGTAAAATTTGTGAATAGGTTTTTGAGGAAAGGAAATGCGCCGTATTTGTTTTCCACAGCCCCGAAAACAATACGCGGGGGCACGGAAAGCAGAGGGTAAATTTTGTGATTGGTTTTTGAGGAAAAGAAATACGCCGTATCTGTCCTCCAAAGATTCGAAACCAGTAGACCGGGGGCTTGGAAGCGAAGTGTAAAATTTGTGAATTGGTTTTCTAGCAACAGATATGCGCCGTATCTGTTTTCCACAGCCCCGAAACCAATATGCGGGGGCACGGAAAGCAGAGGGTAAATTTTGTGATTGGTTTTGAGGAAAAGAAATGCGGCGTATCTGTCCTCCAAAGCTTAGAAACCATTAGACCGGGGGCTTGGAAGCGAAGGGTAAAATTTGTGAATAGGTTTTCTAGGAACAGATATGCGCCGTATCTGTTTTCCACAGCCCCGAAACCAATATGCGGGGGCACGGAAAGCAGAGGGTAAATTTTGTGATTGGTTTTGAGGAAAAGAAATGCGCCGTATCTGTCCTCCAAAGCTTAGAAACCAGTAGACCGGGGGCATGGAAGCGAAGGGTAAAATTTGTGAATAGGTTTTCTAGGAAAGGAAATGCGCCGTATCTGTTTTCCAGAGCCCCGAAACCAATATGCGGGGGCACGGAAAGCAGAGGGTAAATTTTGTGATTGGTTTTGAGGAAAAGAAATGCGCCGTATCTGTCCTCCAAAGCTTCGAAACCAGTAGACCGGGGGCTCGGAAGCGAAGGGTAAAATTTGTGAATAGGTTTTTGAGGAAAGGAAATGCGCCGTATCTGTTCTCCACAGCCCCGAAACCAATACGCGGGGTTCGGAAAGCAAGGGTAAAATTTGTGATTGGTTTCTGAGGAAAAGAAATGCGCCATATCTGCCTTCCACAGCTTCGAAACCAGTATACCGGGGGCTTGGAAAGCAAAGGGTAAAATTTGTTAATAGGTTTTTGAGGAAAGGAAATGCACCGTATCTGTCCTCCAAAGCCTCCAAACCAGTACACCAGGAGCTTGGAAAGCAAAGGGTAAAATTTGTGAATAGGTTTTTGACGAAAGGAAATGCGCCGTATCTGTTTTCCACAGCCCCGAAACCAATACTCGGGGGCACGGAAAGCAGAGGGTAAATTTTGTGATTGGTTTTTGATTAAAAGAAATGCGCCGTATGTGTCCTCCAAAGCTTCTAAACCAGTAGACCAGGGGCTTGGAAGCGAAGGGTAAAATTTGTGAATAGGTTTTTGAGTAAAGGAAATGCGCCGTATCTGTTTTCCACAGCCCCGAAACCAATACGCGGGGGCAGGGAAAGCAGAGGGTAAATTTTGTGATTGGTTTTTGAGGAAAAGAAATGCGCCGTATCTGTCCTCCAAACCTTCGAAACCAGTAGACCGGGGGCTTGGAAGCGAAGGGTAAAATTTGTTAGTAGGTTTTTGAGGAAAGGAAATGCACCGTATCTGTCCTCCAAAGCCTCCAAACCAGTACACCAGGAGCTTGGAAAGCAAAGGGTAAAATTTGTGAATAGGTTTTTGAGGAAAGGAAATGCGCCGTATCTGTTTTAAACTGCCCCGAAACCAATACGCGGGGGCACGGAAAGCAGAGGGTAAATTTTGTGATTGGTTTTTGAGGAAAAGAAATGCGCCGTATCTGTACTCCAAAGCTTCTAAACCAGTAGACCAGGGGCTTGGAAGCGAAGGGTAAAATTTGTGAATAGGTTTTTGTGGAAAGGAAATGCGCCGTATCTGTTTTCCACAGCCCCGAAACCAATACGCGGGGGCAGGGAAAGCAGAGGGTAAATTTTGTGATTGGTTTTTGAGGAAAAGAAATGCGCCGTATCTGTCCTCCAAACCTTCGAAACCAGTACACCGGGGGCTTGGAAGCGAAGGGTAAAATTTCTGAATAGGTTTTGATGAAAGGAAATGCGCCGTATCTGTTTTCCACAGCCCCGAAACCAATACGCGGGGGCACGGAAAGCAGAGGTTAAATTTTGTGATTATTTTTTGAGGAAAAGAAATGCGCCGTATCTCTCCTCCAAGGCTTCGAAACCAGTAGACCGGGGGCATGGAAGCGAAGGGTAAAATTTGTGAATACGTTTTCTAGGAAAGGAAATGCGCCGTATCTGTTTTCCACTGCCCCGAAACCAATATGCGGGGGCACGGAAAGCAGAGGGTAAATTTTGTGATTGGTTTTGAGGAAAAGAAATGCGCCGTATCTGCCTTCCACAGCTTCGAAACCAGTATACCGGGGGCTTGGAAAGCAAAGGGTAAAATTTGTTAATAGGTTTTTGAGGAAAGGAAATGCACCGTATCTGTCCTCCAAAGCCTCCAAACCAGTACACCAGGAGCTTGGAAGCGAAGGGTAAAATTTGTGAATAGGTTTTTGAGGAAAGGAAATGCGCCGTATCTATTTTCCACAGCCCAGAAACCAATACGCGGGGGCACGGAAAGCAGAGGGTAAATTTTGTGATTGGTTTTGAGGAAAAGAAATGCGCCGTATCTGTCCTCCAAAGCTTCGAAACCAGTAGACCGGGGGCTTGGAAGCGAAGGGTAAAATTTCTGAATAGGTTTTGATGAAAGGAAATGCGCCGTATCTGTTTTCCACAGCCCCGAAACCAATACGCGGGGGCACGGAAAGCAGAGGGTAAATTTTGTGATTGGTTTTTGATGAAAGGAAATGCGCCGTATCTGTCCTCCAAAGCTTCGAAACCAGTAGACCGGGGGCTTGGAAGCGAAGGGTAAAATTTGTGAGTAGGTTTTTGAGGAAAGGAAATGCGCCGTATCTGTTTTCCACAGCCCCGAAACCAATACGCGGGGGCACGGAAAGCAGAGGGAAAATTTAGTGATTGGTTTTTGAGGAAAAGAAATGCGCCGTATCTGTCCTCCAAGCTTCGAAACCAGTAGACCAGGGGCTTGGAAGCGAAGGGTAAAATTTGTGAATAGGTTTTTGAGGAAAGGAAATGCGCCGGATTTGTTTTCCACAGCCCCGAAACCAATACGCGGGGGCACGGAAAGCAGAGGGTAAATTTTGTGATTGGTTTTTGAGGAAAAGAAATACGCCGTATCTGTCCTCCAATGCTTCGAAACCAGAACACCGGGGGCATGGAAGCGAAGGGTAAAATTTGTGAATATGTTTTTGAGGAAACGAAATGCGCCGTATCTGTTTTCCACAGCACCGAAACCAATACGCGGGGGCACGGAAAGCAGAGGGTAAAATTTCTTCATTGGTTTTCGAGGAAAAGAAAAGCGCCGTATCTGTCCTCCAAAGCTTCGAAACCAGTAGACCGGGGGCTCGGAAGCGAAGGGTACAATTTGTGAATAGGTTTTCTAGGAAAGGAAATGCGCCGTGTCTGTTTTCCACAGACCCGAAACCAATAAGCGGGGGCACGGAAAGCAGAGGGTAAATTTTGTGATTGGTTTTTGAGGAAAAGAAATGCGCTGTATCTGTCCTCCAAAGCTTCGAAACCAGTAGACCGGGGGCTTGGAAGCGAAGGGTAAAATTTGTGAATAGGTTTTTGAGGAAAGGAAATGCACCGTATTTTTTTCCCCAGCCCCGAAACCAATACGCGGGGGCACGGAAAGCAGAGGGTAAATTTTGTGATTGGTTTTTGATGAAAGGAAATGCGCCGTATCTGTCCCCCAAAGCTTTGAAACCAGTAGCCCGGTGGCTTGGAAGCTAAGGGTAAAATTTGTGAATAGGTTTTTGAGGAAAGGAAATGCGCCGTATTTGTTTTCCACAGCCCCGAAACCAATACGCGGGGGCACGGAAAGCAGAGGGTAAATTTTGTGATTGGTTTTTGAGGAAAAGAAATGCACCGTGTCTGTCCTTCAAGGCTTCGAAACCAGTAGACCGGGGGCTTGGAAGCGAAGGGTAAAATTTGTGAATAGGTTTTTGAGTAAAGGAAATGCGCCGTATCTGTTTTCCACAGCCCCGAAACCAATACGCGGGGGCAGGGAAAGCAGAGGGTAAATTTTGTGATTGGTTTTTGAGGAAAAGAAATGCGCCGTATCTGTCCTCCAAACCTTCGAAACCAGTAGACCGGGGGCTTGGAAGCGAAGGGTAAAATTTGTTAGTAGGTTTTTGAGGAAAGGAAATGCACCGTATCTGTCCTCCAAAGCCTCCAAACCAGTACACCAGGAGCTTGGAAAGCAAAGGGTAAAATTTGTGAATAGGTTTTTGAGGAAAGGAAATGCGCCGTATCTGTTTTAAACTGCCCCGAAACCAATACGCGGGGGCACGGAAAGCAGAGGGTAAATTTTGTGATTGGTTTTTGAGGAAAAGAAATGCGCCGTATCTGTACTCCAAAGCTTCTAAACCAGTAGACCAGGGGCTTGGAAGCGAAGGGTAAAATTTGTGAATAGGTTTTTGTGGAAAGGAAATGCGCCGTATCTGTTTTCCACAGCCCCGAAACCAATACGCGGGGGCAGGGAAAGCAGAGGGTAAATTTTGTGATTGGTTTTTGAGGAAAAGAAATGCGCCGTATCTGTCCTCCAAACCTTCGAAACCAGTACACCGGGGGCTTGGAAGCGAAGGGTAAAATTTCTGAATAGGTTTTGATGAAAGGAAATGCGCCGTATCTGTTTTCCACAGCCCCGAAACCAATACGCGGGGGCACGGAAAGCAGAGGTTAAATTTTGTGATTGGTTTTTGAGGAAAAGAAATGCGCCGTATCTCTCCTCCAAGGCTTCGAAACCAGTAGACCGGGGGCATGGAAGCGAAGGGTAAAATTTGTGAATACGTTTTCTAGGAAAGGAAATGCGCCGTATCTGTTTTCCACTGCCCCGAAACCAATATGCGGGGGCACGGAAAGCAGAGGGTAAATTTTGTGATTGGTTTTGAGGAAAAGAAATGCGCCGTATCTGCCTTCCACAGCTTCGAAACCAGTATACCGGGGGCTTGGAAAGCAAAGGGTAAAATTTGTTAATAGGTTTTTGAGGAAAGGAAATGCACCGTATCTGTCCTCCAAAGCCTCCAAACCAGTACACCAGGAGCTTGGAAGCGAAGGGTAAAATTTGTGAATAGGTTTTTGAGGAAAGGAAATGCGCCGTATCTATTTTCCACAGCCCCGAAACCAATACGCGGGGGCACGGAAAGCAGAGGGTAAATTTTGTGATTGGTTTTGAGGAAAAGAAATGCGCCGTATCTGTCCTCCAAAGCTTCGAAACCAGTAGACCGGGGGCTTGGAAGCGAAGGGTAAAATTTCTGAATAGGTTTTGATGAAAGGAAATGCGCCGTATCTGTTTTCCACAGCCCCGAAACCAATACGCGGGGGCACGGAAAGCAGAGGGTAAATTTTGTGATTGGTTTTTGATGAAAGGAAATGCGCCGTATCTGTCCTCCAAAGCTTCGAAACCAGTAGACCGGGGGCTTGGAAGCGAAGGGTAAAATTTGTGAGTAGGTTTTTGAGGAAAGGAAATGCGCCGTATCTGTTTTCCACAGCCCCGAAACCAATACGCGGGGGCACGGAAAGCAGAGGGAAAATTTAGTGATTGGTTTTTGAGGAAAAGAAATGCGCCGTATCTGTCCTCCAAGCTTCGAAACCAGTAGACCAGGGGCTTGGAAGCGAAGGGTAAAATTTGTGAATAGGTTTTTGAGGAAAGGAAATGCGCCGGATTTGTTTTCCACAGCCCCGAAACCAATACGCGGGGGCACGGAAAGCAGAGGGTAAATTTTGTGATTGGTTTTTGAGGAAAAGAAATACGCCGTATCTGTCCTCCAATGCTTCGAAACCAGAACACCGGGGGCATGGAAGCGAAGGGTAAAATTTCTGAATAGGTTTTGATGAAAGGAAATGCGCCGTATCTGTTTTCCACAGCCCCGAAACCAATACGCGGGGGCACGGAAAGCAGAGGTTAAATTTTGTGATTGGTTTTTGAGGAAAAGAAATGCGCCGTATCTCTCCTCCAAGGCTTCGAAACCAGTAGACCGGGGGCATGGAAGCGAAGGGTAAAATTTGTGAATACGTTTTCTAGGAAAGGAAATGCGCCGTGTCTGTTTTCCACAGACCCGAAACCAATAAGCGGGGGCACGGAAAGCAGAGGGTAAATTTTGTGATTGGTTTTTGAGGAAAAGAAATGCGCTGTATCTGTCCTCCAAAGCTTCGAAACCAGTAGACCGGGGGCTTGGAAGCGAAGGGTAAAATTTGTGAATAGGTTTTTGAGGAAAGGAAATGCACCGTATTTTTTTCCCCAGCCCCGAAACCAATACGCGGGGGCACGGAAAGCAGAGGGTAAATTTTGTGATTGGTTTTTGATGAAAGGAAATGCGCCGTATCTGTCCCCCAAAGCTTTGAAACCAGTAGCCCGGTGGCTTGGAAGCTAAGGGTAAAATTTGTGAATAGGTTTTTGAGGAAAGGAAATGCGCCGTATTTGTTTTCCACAGCCCCGAAACCAATACGCGGGGGCACGGAAAGCAGAGGGTAAATTTTGTGATTGGTTTTTGAGGAAAAGAAATGCACCGTGTCTGTCCTTCAAGGCTTCGAAACCAGTAGACCGGGGGCTTGGAAGCGAAGGGTAAAATTTGTGAATAGGTTTTTGAGGAAAGGAAATGCGCAGTATCTGTTTTCCACAGACCCGAAACCAATAAGCGGGGGCACGGAAAGCAGAGGGTAAATTTTGTGATTGGTTTTTGAGGAAAAGAAATGCGCCGTATTTGTCCTCCAAAGCTTCAAAACCAGTAGTCCGGGGGCTTGGAAGCGAAGGGTAAAATTTGTGAATAGGTTTTTGAGGAAAGGAAATGCGCCGTATTTGTTTTCCACAGCCCCGAAACCAATACGCGGGGGCACGGAAAGCAGAGGGTAAATTTTGTGATTGGTTTTTGAGGAAAAGAAATACGCCGTATCTGTCCTCCAAAGCTTCGAAACCAGTAGACCGGGGGCATGGAAACGAAGGGTAAAATTTGTGAATAGGTTTTCTAGGAAAGGATATGCGCCGTATCTGTTTTCCACAGCCCCGAAACCAATATGCGGGGGCACGGAAAGCAGAGGGTAAATTTTGTGATTGGTTTTGAGGAAAAGAAATGCGCCGTATCTGTCCTCCAAAGCTTAGAAACCAGTAGACCGGGGGCATGGAAGCGAAGGGTAAAATTTGTGAATAGGTTTTCTAGGAAAGGAAATGCGCCGTATCTGTTTTCCAGAGCCCCGAAACCAATATGCGGGGGCACGGAAAGCAGAGGGTAAATTTTGTGATTGGTTTTGAGGAAAAGAAATGCGCCGTATCTGTCCTCCAAAGCTTCGAAACCAGTAGACCGGGGGCTCGGAAGCGAAGGGTAAAATTTGTGAATAGGTTTTTGAGGAAAGGAAATGCGCCGTATCTGTTCTCCACAGCCCCGAAACCAATACGCGGGGTTCGGAAAGCAAGGGTAAAATTTGTGATTGGTTTCTGAGGAAAAGAAATGCGCCATATCTGCCTTCCACAGCTTCGAAACCAGTATACCGGGGGCTTGGAAAGCAAAGGGTAAAATTTGTTAATAGGTTTTTGAGGAAAGGAAATGCACCGTATCTGTCCTCCAAAGCCTCCAAACCAGTACACCAGGAGCTTGGAAAGCAAAGGGTAAAATTTGTGAATAGGTTTTTGACGAAAGGAAATGCGCCGTATCTGTTTTCCACAGCCCCGAAACCAATACTCGGGGGCACGGAAAGCAGAGGGTAAATTTTGTGATTGGTTTTTGATTAAAAGAAATGCGCCGTATGTGTCCTCCAAAGCTTCTAAACCAGTAGACCAGGGGCTTGGAAGCGAAGGGTAAAATTTGTGAATAGGTTTTTGAGTAAAGGAAATGCGCCGTATCTGTTTTCCACAGCCCCGAAACCAATACGCGGGGGCAGGGAAAGCAGAGGGTAAATTTTGTGATTGGTTTTTGAGGAAAAGAAATGCGCCGTATCTGTCCTCCAAACCTTCGAAACCAGTAGACCGGGGGCTTGGAAGCGAAGGGTAAAATTTGTTAGTAGGTTTTTGAGGAAAGGAAATGCACCGTATCTGTCCTCCAAAGCCTCCAAACCAGTACACCAGGAGCTTGGAAAGCAAAGGGTAAAATTTGTGAATAGGTTTTTGAGGAAAGGAAATGCGCCGTATCTGTTTTAAACTGCCCCGAAACCAATACGCGGGGGCACGGAAAGCAGAGGGTAAATTTTGTGATTGGTTTTTGAGGAAAAGAAATGCGCCGTATCTGTACTCCAAAGCTTCTAAACCAGTAGACCAGGGGCTTGGAAGCGAAGGGTAAAATTTGTGAATAGGTTTTTGTGGAAAGGAAATGCGCCGTATCTGTTTTCCACAGCCCCGAAACCAATACGCGGGGGCAGGGAAAGCAGAGGGTAAATTTTGTGATTGGTTTTTGAGGAAAAGAAATGCGCCGTATCTGTCCTCCAAACCTTCGAAACCAGTACACCGGGGGCTTGGAAGCGAAGGGTAAAATTTCTGAATAGGTTTTGATGAAAGGAAATGCGCCGTATCTGTTTTCCACAGCCCCGAAACCAATACGCGGGGGCACGGAAAGCAGAGGTTAAATTTTGTGATTGGTTTTTGAGGAAAAGAAATGCGCCGTATCTCTCCTCCAAGGCTTCGAAACCAGTAGACCGGGGGCATGGAAGCGAAGGGTAAAATTTGTGAATACGTTTTCTAGGAAAGGAAATGCGCCGTATCTGTTTTCCACTGCCCCGAAACCAATATGCGGGGGCACGGAAAGCAGAGGGTAAATTTTGTGATTGGTTTTGAGGAAAAGAAATGCGCCGTATCTGCCTTCCACAGCTTCGAAACTAGTATACCGGGGGCTTGGAAAGCAAAGGGTAAAATTTGTTAATAGGTTTTTGAGGAAAGGAAATGCACCGTATCTGTCCTCCAAAGCCTCCAAACCAGTACACCAGGAGCTTGGAAGCGAAGGGTAAAATTTGTGAATAGGTTTTTGAGGAAAGGAAATGCGCCGTATCTATTTTCCACAGCCCCGAAACCAATACGCGGGGGCACGGAAAGCAGAGGGTAAATTTTGTGATTGGTTTTGAGGAAAAGAAATGCGCCGTATCTGTCCTCCAAAGCTTCGAAACCAGTAGACCGGGGGCTTGGAAGCGAAGGGTAAAATTTCTGAATAGGTTTTGATGAAAGGAAATGCGCCGTATCTGTTTTCCACAGCCCCGAAACCAATACGCGGGGGCACGGAAAGCAGAGGGTAAATTTTGTGATTGGTTTTTGATGAAAGGAAATGCGCCGTATCTGTCCTCCAAAGCTTCGAAACCAGTAGACCGGGGGCTTGGAAGCGAAGGGTAAAATTTGTGAGTAGGTTTTTGAGGAAAGGAAATGCGCCGTATCTGTTTTCCACAGCCCCGAAACCAATACGCGGGGGCACGGAAAGCAGAGGGAAAATTTAGTGATTGGTTTTTGAGGAAAAGAAATGCGCCGTATCTGTCCTCCAAGCTTCGAAACCAGTAGACCAGGGGCTTGGAAGCGAAGGGTAAAATTTGTGAATAGGTTTTTGAGGAAAGGAAATGCGCCGGATTTGTTTTCCACAGCCCCGAAACCAATACGCGGGGGCACGGAAAGCAGAGGGTAAATTTTGTGATTGGTTTTTGAGGAAAAGAAATACGCCGTATCTGTCCTCCAATGCTTCGAAACCAGAACACCGGGGGCATGGAAGCGAAGGGTAAAATTTGTGAATATGTTTTTGAGGAAACGAAATGCGCCGTATCTGTTTTCCACAGCACCGAAACCAATACGCGGGGGCACGGAAAGCAGAGGGTAAAATTTCTTCATTGGTTTTCGAGGAAAAGAAAAGCGCCGTATCTGTCCTCCAAAGCTTCGAAACCAGTAGACCGGGGGCTGGGAAGCGAAGGGTACAATTTGTGAATAGGTTTTCTAGGAAAGGAAATGCGCCGTGTCTGTTTTCCACAGACCCGAAACCAATAAGCGGGGGCACGGAAAGCAGAGGGTAAATTTTGTGATTGGTTTTTGAGGAAAAGAAATGCGCTGTATCTGTCCTCCAAAGCTTCGAAACCAGTAGACCGGGGGCTTGGAAGCGAAGGGTAAAATTTGTGAATAGGTTTTTGAGGAAAGGAAATGCACCGTATTTTTTTCCCCAGCCCCGAAACCAATACGCGGGGGCACGGAAAGCAGAGGGTAAATTTTGTGATTGGTTTTTGATGAAAGGAAATGCGCCGTATCTGTCCCCCAAAGCTTTGAAACCAGTAGCCCGGTGGCTTGGAAGCTAAGGGTAAAATTTGTGAATAGGTTTTTGAGGAAAGGAAATGCGCCGTATTTGTTTTCCACAGCCCCGAAACCAATACGCGGGGGCACGGAAAGCAGAGGGTAAATTTTGTGATTGGTTTTTGAGGAAAAGAAATGCACCGTGTCTGTCCTTCAAGGCTTCGAAACCAGTAGACCGGGGGCTTGGAAGCGAAGGGTAAAATTTGTGAATAGGTTTTTGAGTAAAGGAAATGCGCCGTATCTGTTTTCCACAGCCCCGAAACCAATACGCGGGGGCAGGGAAAGCAGAGGGTAAATTTTGTGATTGGTTTTTGAGGAAAAGAAATGCGCCGTATCTGTCCTCCAAACCTTCGAAACCAGTAGACCGGGGGCTTGGAAGCGAAGGGTAAAATTTGTGAGTAGGTTTTTGAGGAAAGGAAATGCGCCGTATCTGTTTTCCACAGCCCCGAAACCAATACGCGGGGGCACGGAAAGCAGAGGGAAAATTTAGTGATTGGTTTTTGAGGAAAAGAAATGCGCCGTATCTGTCCTCCAAGCTTCGAAACCAGTAGACCAGGGGCTTGGAAGCGAAGGGTAAAATTTGTGAATAGGTTTTTGAGGAAAGGAAATGCGCCGGATTTGTTTTCCACAGCCCCGAAACCAATACGCGGGGGCACGGAAAGCAGAGGGTAAATTTTGTGATTGGTTTTTGAGGAAAAGAAATACGCCGTATCTGTCCTCCAATGCTTCGAAACCAGAACACCGGGGGCATGGAAGCGAAGGGTAAAATTTGTGAATATGTTTTTGAGGAAACGAAATGCGCCGTATCTGTTTTCCACAGCACCGAAACCAATACGCGGGGGCACGGAAAGCAGAGGGTAAAATTTCTTCATTGGTTTTCGAGGAAAAGAAAAGCGCCGTATCTGTCCTCCAAAGCTTCGAAACCAGTAGACCGGGGGCTCGGAAGCGAAGGGTACAATTTGTGAATAGGTTTTCTAGGAAAGGAAATGCGCCGTGTCTGTTTTCCACAGACCCGAAACCAATAAGCGGGGGCACGGAAAGCAGAGGGTAAATTTTGTGATTGGTTTTTGAGGAAAAGAAATGCGCTGTATCTGTCCTCCAAAGCTTCGAAACCAGTAGACCGGGGGCTTGGAAGCGAAGGGTAAAATTTGTGAATAGGTTTTTGAGGAAAGGAAATGCACCGTATTTTTTTCCCCAGCCCCGAAACCAATACGCGGGGGCACGGAAAGCAGAGGGTAAATTTTGTGATTGGTTTTTGATGAAAGGAAATGCGCCGTATCTGTCCCCCAAAGCTTTGAAACCAGTAGCCCGGTGGCTTGGAAGCTAAGGGTAAAATTTGTGAATAGGTTTTTGAGGAAAGGAAATGCGCCGTATTTGTTTTCCACAGCCCCGAAACCAATACGCGGGGGCACGGAAAGCAGAGGGTAAATTTTGTGATTGGTTTTTGAGGAAAAGAAATGCACCGTGTCTGTCCTTCAAGGCTTCGAAACCAGTAGACCGGGGGCTTGGAAGCGAAGGGTAAAATTTGTGAATAGGTTTTTGAGGAAAGGAAATGCGCAGTATCTGTTTTCCACAGACCCGAAACCAATAAGCGGGGGCACGGAAAGCAGAGGGTAAATTTTGTGATTGGTTTTTGAGGAAAAGAAATGCGCCGTATTTGTCCTCCAAAGCTTCAAAACCAGTAGTCCGGGGGCTTGGAAGCGAAGGGTAAAATTTGTGAATAGGTTTTTGAGGAAAGGAAATGCGCCGTATTTGTTTTCCACAGCCCCGAAACCAATACGCGGGGGCACGGAAAGCAGAGGGTAAATTTTGTGATTGGTTTTTGAGGAAAAGAAATACGCCGTATCTGTCCTCCAAAGCTTCGAAACCAGTAGACCGGGGGCATGGAAACGAAGGGTAAAATTTGTGAATAGGTTTTCTAGGAAAGGATATGCGCCGTATCTGTTTTCCACAGCCCCGAAACCAATATGCGGGGGCACGGAAAGCAGAGGGTAAATTTTGTGATTGGTTTTGAGGAAAAGAAATGCGCCGTATCTGTCCTCCAAAGCTTAGAAACCAGTAGACCGGGGGCATGGAAGCGAAGGGTAAAATTTGTGAATAGGTTTTCTAGGAAAGGAAATGCGCCGTATCTGTTTTCCAGAGCCCCGAAACCAATATGCGGGGGCACGGAAAGCAGAGGGTAAATTTTGTGATTGGTTTTGAGGAAAAGAAATGCGCCGTATCTGTCCTCCAAAGCTTCGAAACCAGTAGACCGGGGGCTCGGAAGCGAAGGGTAAAATTTGTGAATAGGTTTTTGAGGAAAGGAAATGCGCCGTATCTGTTCTCCACAGCCCCGAAACCAATACGCCGGGTTCGGAAAGCAAGGGTAAAATTTGTGATTGGTTTCTGAGGAAAAGAAATGCGCCATATCTGCCTTCCACAGCTTCGAAACCAGTATACCGGGGGCTTGGAAAGCAAAGGGTAAAATTTGTTAATAGGTTTTTGAGGAAAGGAAATGCACCGTATCTGTCCTCCAAAGCCTCCAAACCAGTACACCAGGAGCTTGGAAAGCAAAGGGTAAAATTTGTGAATAGGTTTTTGACGAAAGGAAATGCGCCGTATCTGTTTTCCACAGCCCCGAAACCAATACTCGGGGGCACGGAAAGCAGAGGGTAAATTTTGTGATTGGTTTTTGATTAAAAGAAATGCGCCGTATGTGTCCTCCAAAGCTTCTAAACCAGTAGACCAGGGGCTTGGAAGCGAAGGGTAAAATTTGTGAATAGGTTTTTGAGTAAAGGAAATGCGCCGTATCTGTTTTCCACAGCCCCGAAACCAATACGCGGGGGCAGGGAAAGCAGAGGGTAAATTTTGTGATTGGTTTTTGAGGAAAAGAAATGCGCCGTATCTGTCCTCCAAACCTTCGAAACCAGTAGACCGGGGGCTTGGAAGCGAAGGGTAAAATTTGTTAGTAGGTTTTTGAGGAAAGGAAATGCACCGTATCTGTCCTCCAAAGCCTCCAAACCAGTACACCAGGAGCTTGGAAAGCAAAGGGTAAAATTTGTGAATAGGTTTTTGAGGAAAGGAAATGCGCCGTATCTGTTTTAAACTGCCCCGAAACCAATACGCGGGGGCACGGAAAGCAGAGGGTAAATTTTGTGATTGGTTTTTGAGGAAAAGAAATGCGCCGTATCTGTACTCCAAAGCTTCTAAACCAGTAGACCAGGGGCTTGGAAGCGAAGGGTAAAATTTGTGAATAGGTTTTTGTGGAAAGGAAATGCGCCGTATCTGTTTTCCACAGCCCCGAAACCAATACGCGGGGGCAGGGAAAGCAGAGGGTAAATTTTGTGATTGGTTTTTGAGGAAAAGAAATGCGCCGTATCTGTCCTCCAAACCTTCGAAACCAGTACACCGGGGGCTTGGAAGCGAAGGGTAAAATTTCTGAATAGGTTTTGATGAAAGGAAATGCGCCGTATCTGTTTTCCACAGCCCCGAAACCAATACGCGGGGGCACGGAAAGCAGAGGTTAAATTTTGTGATTGGTTTTTGAGGAAAAGAAATGCGCCGTATCTCTCCTCCAAGGCTTCGAAACCAGTAGACCGGGGGCATGGAAGCGAAGGGTAAAATTTGTGAATACGTTTTCTAGGAAAGGAAATGCGCCGTATCTGTTTTCCACTGCCCCGAAACCAATATGCGGGGGCACGGAAAGCAGAGGGTAAATTTTGTGATTGGTTTTGAGGAAAAGAAATGCGCCGTATCTGCCTTCCACAGCTTCGAAACCAGTATACCGGGGGCTTGGAAAGCAAAGGGTAAAATTTGTTAATAGGTTTTTGAGGAAAGGAAATGCACCGTATCTGTCCTCCAAAGCCTCCAAACCAGTACACCAGGAGCTTGGAAGCGAAGGGTAAAATTTGTGAATAGGTTTTTGAGGAAAGGAAATGCGCCGTATCTATTTTCCACAGCCCCGAAACCAATACGCGGGGGCACGGAAAGCAGAGGGTAAATTTTGTGATTGGTTTTGAGGAAAAGAAATGCGCCGTATCTGTCCTCCAAAGCTTCGAAACCAGTAGACCGGGGGCTTGGAAGCGAAGGGTAAAATTTCTGAATAGGTTTTGATGAAAGGAAATGCGCCGTATCTGTTTTCCACAGCCCCGAAACCAATACGCGGGGGCACGGAAAGCAGAGGGTAAATTTTGTGATTGGTTTTTGATGAAAGGAAATGCGCCGTATCTGTCCTCCAAAGCTTCGAAACCAGTAGACCGGGGGCTTGGAAGCGAAGGGTAAAATTTGTGAGTAGGTTTTTGAGGAAAGGAAATGCGCCGTATCTGTTTTCCACAGCCCCGAAACCAATACGCGGGGGCACGGAAAGCAGAGGGAAAATTTAGTGATTGGTTTTTGAGGAAAAGAAATGCGCCGTATCTGTCCTCCAAGCTTCGAAACCAGTAGACCAGGGGCTTGGAAGCGAAGGGTAAAATTTGTGAATAGGTTTTTGAGGAAAGGAAATGCGCCGGATTTGTTTTCCACAGCCCCGAAACCAATACGCGGGGGCACGGAAAGCAGAGGGTAAATTTTGTGATTGGTTTTTGAGGAAAAGAAATACGCCGTATCTGTCCTCCAATGCTTCGAAACCAGAACACCGGGGGCATGGAAGCGAAGGGTAAAATTTGTGAATATGTTTTTGAGGAAACGAAATGCGCCGTATCTGTTTTCCACAGCACCGAAACCAATACGCGGGGGCACGGAAAGCAGAGGGTAAAATTTCTTCATTGGTTTTCGAGGAAAAGAAAAGCGCCGTATCTGTCCTCCAAAGCTTCGAAACCAGTAGACCGGGGGCTCGGAAGCGAAGGGTACAATTTGTGAATAGGTTTTCTAGGAAAGGAAATGCGCCGTGTCTGTTTTCCACAGACCCGAAACCAATAAGCGGGGGCACGGAAAGCAGAGGGTAAATTTTGTGATTGGTTTTTGAGGAAAAGAAATGCGCTGTATCTGTCCTCCAAAGCTTCGAAACCAGTAGACCGGGGGCTTGGAAGCGAAGGGTAAAATTTGTGAATAGGTTTTTGAGGAAAGGAAATGCACCGTATTTTTTTCCCCAGCCCCGAAACCAATACGCGGGGGCACGGAAAGCAGAGGGTAAATTTTGTGATTGGTTTTTGATGAAAGGAAATGCGCCGTATCTGTCCCCCAAAGCTTTGAAACCAGTAGCCCGGTGGCTTGGAAGCTAAGGGTAAAATTTGTGAATAGGTTTTTGAGGAAAGGAAATGCGCCGTATTTGTTTTCCACAGCCCCGAAACCAATACGCGGGGGCACGGAAAGCAGAGGGTAAATTTTGTGATTGGTTTTTGAGGAAAAGAAATGCACCGTGTCTGTCCTTCAAGGCTTCGAAACCAGTAGACCGGGGGCTTGGAAGCGAAGGGTAAAATTTGTGAATAGGTTTTTGAGTAAAGGAAATGCGCCGTATCTGTTTTCCACAGCCCCGAAACCAATACGCGGGGGCAGGGAAAGCAGAGGGTAAATTTTGTGATTGGTTTTTGAGGAAAAGAAATGCGCCGTATCTGTCCTCCAAACCTTCGAAACCAGTAGACCGGGGGCTTGGAAGCGAAGGGTAAAATTTGTTAGTAGGTTTTTGAGGAAAGGAAATGCACCGTATCTGTCCTCCAAAGCCTCCAAACCAGTACACCAGGAGCTTGGAAAGCAAAGGGTAAAATTTGTGAATAGGTTTTTGAGGAAAGGAAATGCGCCGTATCTGTTTTAAACTGCCCCGAAACCAATACGCGGGGGCACGGAAAGCAGAGGGTAAATTTTGTGATTGGTTTTTGAGGAAAAGAAATGCGCCGTATCTGTACTCCAAAGCTTCTAAACCAGTAGACCAGGGGCTTGGAAGCGAAGGGTAAAATTTGTGAATAGGTTTTTGTGGAAAGGAAATGCGCCGTATCTGTTTTCCACAGCCCCGAAACCAATACGCGGGGGCAGGGAAAGCAGAGGGTAAATTTTGTGATTGGTTTTTGAGGAAAAGAAATGCGCCGTATCTGTCCTCCAAACCTTCGAAACCAGTACACCGGGGGCTTGGAAGCGAAGGGTAAAATTTCTGAATAGGTTTTGATGAAAGGAAATGCGCCGTATCTGTTTTCCACAGCCCCGAAACCAATACGCGGGGGCACGGAAAGCAGAGGTTAAATTTTGTGATTGGTTTTTGAGGAAAAGAAATGCGCCGTATCTCTCCTCCAAGGCTTCGAAACCAGTAGACCGGGGGCATGGAAGCGAAGGGTAAAATTTGTGAATACGTTTTCTAGGAAAGGAAATGCGCCGTATCTGTTTTCCACTGCCCCGAAACCAATATGCGGGGGCACGGAAAGCAGAGGGTAAATTTTGTGATTGGTTTTGAGGAAAAGAAATGCGCCGTATCTGCCTTCCACAGCTTCGAAACCAGTATACCGGGGGCTTGGAAAGCAAAGGGTAAAATTTGTTAATAGGTTTTTGAGGAAAGGAAATGCACCGTATCTGTCCTCCAAAGCCTCCAAACCAGTACACCAGGAGCTTGGAAGCGAAGGGTAAAATTTGTGAATAGGTTTTTGAGGAAAGGAAATGCGCCGTATCTATTTTCCACAGCCCCGAAACCAATACGCGGGGGCACGGAAAGCAGAGGGTAAATTTTGTGATTGGTTTTGAGGAAAAGAAATGCGCCGTATCTGTCCTCCAAAGCTTCGAAACCAGTAGACCGGGGGCTTGGAAGCGAAGGGTAAAATTTCTGAATAGGTTTTGATGAAAGGAAATGCGCCGTATCTGTTTTCCACAGCCCCGAAACCAATACGCGGGGGCACGGAAAGCAGAGGGTAAATTTTGTGATTGGTTTTTGATGAAAGGAAATGCGCCGTATCTGTCCTCCAAAGCTTCGAAACCAGTAGACCGGGGGCTTGGAAGCGAAGGGTAAAATTTGTGAGTAGGTTTTTGAGGAAAGGAAATGCGCCGTATCTGTTTTCCACAGCCCCGAAACCAATACGCGGGGGCACGGAAAGCAGAGGGAAAATTTAGTGATTGGTTTTTGAGGAAAAGAAATGCGCCGTATCTGTCCTCCAAGCTTCGAAACCAGTAGACCAGGGGCTTGGAAGCGAAGGGTAAAATTTGTGAATAGGTTTTTGAGGAAAGGAAATGCGCCGGATTTGTTTTCCACAGCCCCGAAACCAATACGCGGGGGCACGGAAAGCAGAGGGTAAATTTTGTGATTGGTTTTTGAGGAAAAGAAATACGCCGTATCTGTCCTCCAATGCTTCGAAACCAGAACACCGGGGGCATGGAAGCGAAGGGTAAAATTTGTGAATATGTTTTTGAGGAAACGAAATGCGCCGTATCTGTTTTCCACAGCACCGAAACCAATACGCGGGGGCACGGAAAGCAGAGGGTAAAATTTCTTCATTGGTTTTCGAGGAAAAGAAAAGCGCCGTATCTGTCCTCCAAAGCTTCGAAACCAGTAGACCGGGGGCTCGGAAGCGAAGGGTACAATTTGTGAATAGGTTTTCTAGGAAAGGAAATGCGCCGTGTCTGTTTTCCACAGACCCGAAACCAATAAGCGGGGGCACGGAAAGCAGAGGGTAAATTTTGTGATTGGTTTTTGAGGAAAAGAAATGCGCTGTATCTGTCCTCCAAAGCTTCGAAACCAGTAGACCGGGGGCTTGGAAGCGAAGGGTAAAATTTGTGAATAGGTTTTTGAGGAAAGGAAATGCACCGTATTTTTTTCCCCAGCCCCGAAACCAATACGCGGGGGCACGGAAAGCAGAGGGTAAATTTTGTGATTGGTTTTTGATGAAAGGAAATGCGCCGTATCTGTCCCCCAAAGCTTTGAAACCAGTAGCCCGGTGGCTTGGAAGCTAAGGGTAAAATTTGTGAATAGGATTTTGAGGAAAGGAAATGCGCCGTATTTGTTTTCCACAGCCCCGAAACCAATACGCGGGGGCACGGAAAGCAGAGGGTAAATTTTGTGATTGGTTTTTGAGGAAAAGAAATGCACCGTGTCTGTCCTTCAAGGCTTCGAAACCAGTAGACCGGGGGCTTGGAAGCGAAGGGTAAAATTTGTGAATAGGTTTTTGAGGAAAGGAAATGCGCAGTATCTGTTTTCCACAGACCCGAAACCAATAAGCGGGGGCACGGAAAGCAGAGGGTAAATTTTGTGATTGGTTTTTGAGGAAAAGAAATGCGCCGTATTTGTCCTCCAAAGCTTCAAAACCAGTAGTCCGGGGGCTTGGAAGCGAAGGGTAAAATTTGTGAATAGGTTTTTGAGGAAAGGAAATGCGCCGTATTTGTTTTCCACAGCCCCGAAACCAATACGCGGGGGCACGGAAAGCAGAGGGTAAATTTTGTGATTGGTTTTTGAGGAAAAGAAATACGCCGTATCTGTCCTCCAAAGCTTCGAAACCAGTAGACCAGGGGCATGGAAACGAAGGGTAAAATTTGTGAATAGGTTTTCTAGGAAAGGATATGCGCCGTATCTGTTTTCCACAGCCCCGAAACCAATATGCGGGGGCACGGAAAGCAGAGGGTAAATTTTGGGATTGGTTTTGAGGAAAAGAAATGCGCCGTATCTGTCCTCCAAAGCTTAGAAACCAGTAGACCGGGGGCATGGAAGCGAAGGGTAAAATTTGTGAATAGGTTTTCTAGGAAAGGAAATGCGCCGTATCTGTTTTCCACTGCCCCGAAACCAATATGCGGGGGCACGGAAAGCAGAGGGTAAATTTTGTGATTGGTTTTGAGGAAAAGAAATGCGCCGTATCTGCCTTCCACAGCTTCGAAACCAGTATACCGGGGGCTTGGAAAGCAAAGGGTAAAATTTGTTAATAGGTTTTTGAGGAAAGGAAATGCACCGTATCTGTCCTCCAAAGCCTCCAAACCAGTACACCAGGAGCTTGGAAAGCAAAGGGTAAAATTTGTGAATAGGTTTTTGAGGAAAGGAAATGCGCCGTATCTGTTTTCCACTGCCCCGAAACCAATACGCGGGGGCATGGAAAGCAGAGGGTAAATTTTGTGATTGGTTTTTGAGGAAAAGAAATGCGCCGTATCTGTCCTCCAAAGCTTCTAAACCAGTAGACCAGGGGCTTGGAAGCGAAGGGTAAAATTTGTGAATAGGTTTTTGAGGAAAGGAAATGCGCCGTATCTGTTTTCCACAGCCCCGAAACCAATACGCGGGGGCAGGGAAAGCAGAGGGGAAATTTTGTGATTGGTTTTTGAGGAAAAGAAATGCGCCGTATCTGTCCTCCAAACCTTCGAAACCAGTAGACCGGGGGCTTGGAAGCGAAGGGTAAAATTTCTGAATAGGTTTTGATGAAAGGAAATGCGCCGTATCTGTTTTCCACAGCCCCGAAACCAATACGCGGGGGCACGGAAAGCAGAGGTTAAATTTTGTGATTGGTTTTTGAGGAAAAGAAATGCGCCGTATCTCTCCTCCAAAGCTTAGAAACCAGTAGACCGGGGGCTTGTAAGCGAAGGGTAAAATTTGTGAATAGGTTTTTGAGGAAAGGAAATGCGCCGTATCTGTTTTCCACAGCCCCGAAAACAATATGCGGGGGCACGGAAAGCAGAGGGTAAATTTTGTGATTGGTTTTGAGGAAAAGAAATGCGCCGTATCTGTCCTCCAAAGCTTAGAAACCAGTAGACCGGGGGCATGGAAGCGAAGGGTAAAATTTGTGAATAGGTTTTCTAGGAAAGGAAATGCGCCGTATCTGTTTTCCACAGCCCCGAAACCAATATGCGGGGGCACGGAAAGCAGGGGGTAAATTTTGTGATTGGTTTTGAGGAAAAGAAATGCGCCGTATCTGTCCTCCAAAGCTTCGAAACCAGTAGACCGGGGGCTCGGAAGCGAAGGGTAAAATTTGTGAATAGGTTTTCTAGGAAAGGAAATGCGCCGTATCTGTTTTCCACAGCCCCGAAACCAATACGCGGGGGCACGGAAAGCAGAGGGTAAATTTTGTGATTGGTTTTGAGGAAAAGAAATGCGCCGTATCTGTCCTCCAAAGCTTCGAAACCAGTAGACCGGGGGCTCGGAAGCGAAGGGTAAGATTTGTGAATAGGTTTTTGAGGAAAGGAAATGCGCCGTATCTGTTCTCCACAGCCCCGAAACCAATACGCGGGGGCACGGAAAGCAGAGGTTAAATTTTGTGATTGGTTTTTGAGGAAAAGAAATGCGCCGTATCTCTCCTCCAAAGCTTAGAAACCAGTAGACCGGGGGCTTGTAAGCGAAGGGTAAAATTTGTGAATAGGTTTTTGAGGAAAGGAAATGCGCCGTATCTGTTTTCCACAGCCCCGAAAACAATATGCGGGGGCACGGAAAGCAGAGGGTAAATTTTGTGATTGGTTTTGAGGAAAAGAAATGCGCCGTATCTGTCCTCCAAAGCTTAGAAACCAGTAGACCGGGGGCATGGAAGCGAAGGGTAAAATTTGTGAATAGGTTTTCTAGGAAAGGAAATGCGCCGTATCTGTTTTCCACATCCCCGAAACCAATACGCGGGGGCACGCGAAGCAGAGGGTAAATTTTGTGATTGGTTTTTGAGGAAAAGAAATGCGCCGTATCTTTCTCCAAAGCTTCGAAACCAGTAGACTGGTGGCTTGGAAGCTAAGGGTAAAATTTGTGAATAGGTTTTTGAGGAAAGGAAATGCGCCGTATTTGTCTTCCACAGCCCCGAAACCAATATGCCGGGGCACGGAAAGCAGAGGGTAAATTTTGTGATTGGTTTTGAGGAAAAGAAATGCGCCGTATCTGTCCTCCAAAGCTTCGAAACCAGTAGACCGGGGGCTTGGAAGCGAAGGGTAAAATTTTTGAATAGGTTTTTGAGGAAAGGAAAGGCGCCGTATCTGTTTTCCACAGCCCCGAATCCAATACGCGGGGGCACAGAAAGCAGAGGGTAAATTTTGTGATTGGTTTTTGAGGAAAAGAAATGCACCGTAATTGTCCTCCAAGGCATCGAAACCAGTAGACCGGTGGCTTGGAAGCGAAGGGTACAATTTGTGAATAGGTTTTCTAGGAAAGGAAATGCGCCGTATCTGTTTTCCACAGCCCCGAAACCAATACGCGGGGGCACGGAAAGCAGAGGTTTAATTTTGTGATTGGTTTTTGAGGAAAAGAAATGCCCCATATCTGTCCTCCAAAGCTTACAAACAAGTAGACCGGGGGCTTGGAAGCGAAGGGTAAAATTTCTGAATAGGTTTTTGAGGAAAGGAAATGCGCCGTATCTGTTTTCCACAGCCCTGAAACCAATACGCGGGGGCACGGAAAGCAGAGGGTAAATTTTGTGATTGGTTTTTGAGGAAAAGAAATGCGCCGTATCTGTCCTCCAAAGCTTCGAAAAAAGTAGACAGGGAGCTTGGAAGCGAAGGGTAAAATTTCTGAATAGGTTTTTGAGGAAAGGAAATGCGCCGTAATCTGTTTTCCACAGCCCCGAAACCAATACGCGGGGCACGGAAAGCAGAGGGTAAATTTTGTGATTGGTTTTTGATGAAAGGAAATGCGCCGTATCTGTTTTCCACAGCCCCGAAACCAATACGCGGGGGCACGGAAAGCAGAGGTTAAATTTTGTGATTGGTTTTTGCGGAAAATAAATGCGCCGTATCTGTCCTCCAAAGCTTAGAAACCAGTAGACCGGGGGCTTGGAAGCGAAGGGTAAAATTTGTGAATAGGTTTTTGAGGAAAGGAAATGCGCCGTATCTGTTTTCCACAGCCCCGAAACCAATACGCGGGGGCACGGAAAGCAGAGGGTATATTTTGTGATTGGTTTTTGAGGAAAAGAAATGCGCCGTATCTGTCCTCCAAAGCTTCTAAACCAGTAGACCGGGGGCTTGGAAGCGAAGGGTGAAATTTGTGAATAGGTTTTTGAGGAAAAGAAATGCGCCGTATCTGTTTTCCACAGCTCCGAAACCAATCCGCGGGGGCTCGGAAAGCGGAGGGTAAAATTTGTGAATAGGTTTTTGAGGAAAGCAAATGCACCGTATCTGTTGTCCACAGCCTCGAAACCAATACGCGGGGGCACGCGAAGAACAGGGTAAATTTTGTGATTGGTTTTTTAGGAAAAGAAATGCGCCGTATCTCTCCTCCAAAGCTTCGAAACCAGTAGACCGGGGGCATGGAAGCGAAGGGTAAAATTTGTGTATAGGTTTTCTAGGAAAGGAAATGCGCCGTATCTGTTTTCCACAGCCCCGAAGCCAATATGCGGGAGTACGGAAAGCAGAGGGTAAATTTTGTGATTGGTTTTGAGGAAAAGAAATGCGCCGTATCTGTCCTCCAAAGCTTCGAAACCAGTAGACCGGGGGCTTGGAAGCGAAGGGTAAAATTTGTGAATAGGTTTTTGAGGAAAGGAAATGCGCCGTATCTGTTTTCCACAGCCCCGAAACCAATACGCGGGGGCAGGGAAAGCAGAAGGTAAATTTTGTGATTGGTTTTTGAGGAAAAGAAATGCGCCGTATCTGTCCTCCAAACCTTCGAAACCAGTAGACCGGGGGCTTGGAAGCGAAGGGTAAAATTTGTGAATAGGTTTTTGAGGAAAGGAAATGCACCGCATTTGTTTTCCACAGCCCCGAAACCAATACGCGGGGGCACGGAAAGCAGAGGGAAAATTTTGTGATTGGTTTTTGAGGAAAAGAAATACGCCGTATCTGTCCTCCAATGCTTCAAAACCAGAAGACCGGGGGCATGGAAGCGAAGGGTAAAATTTGTGAATAGGTTTTCTAGGAAAGGAAATGCGCCGTATCTGTTTTCCACAGCCCCGAAACCAATATGCGGGGGCACGGAAAGCAGAGGGTAAATTTTGTGATTGGTTTTGAGGAAAAGAAATGCGCCGTATCTGTCCTCCAAAGCTTAGAAACCAGTACACCGGGGGCTTGGAAGAGAAGGGTAAAATTTTTGAATAGGTTTTCGAGGAAAGGAAATGCGCCGTATCTGTTTTTCACAGCCCCGAAACCAATACGCGGGGGCACAGAAAGCAGAGGGTAAATGTTTTGATTGGTTTTTGAGGAAAAGAAATGCACCGTAATTGTCCTCCAAGGCTTCGAAACCAGTAGACCGGTGGCTTGGAAGCGAAGGGTAAAATTTGTGAATAGGTTTTCTCGGAAAGGAAATGCGCCGTATCTGTTTTCCACAGACCCGAAACCAATAAGCGGGGGCACGGAAAGCAGAGGGTAAATTTTGTGATAGGTTTTTGAGGAAAAGAAATGCACCGTATCTGTCCTCGAAAGCTTCGAAACCAGTAGACCGGGGGCTTGGAAGCGAAGGGTAAAATTTGTGAATAGGTTTTTGAGGAAAGGAAATGCGCCGGATTTGTTTTCCACAGCCCCGAAACCAATACGCGGGGGCACGGAAAGCAGAGGGTAAATTTTGTGATTGGTTTTTGAGGAAAAGAAATACGCCGTATCTGTCCTCCAATGCTTCGAAACCAGAAGACCGGGGGCATGGAAGCGAAGGGTAAAATTTGTGAATAGGTTTTCTAGGAAAGGAAATGCGCCGTATCTGTTTTCCACAGCCCCGAAACCAATATGCGGGGGCACGGAAAGCAGAGGGTAAATTTTGTGATTGGTTTTTAGGAAAAGAAATGCGCCGTATCTGTCCTCCAAAGCTTCGAAACCAGTAGACCGGGGGCTTGGAAGCGAAGGGTAAAATTTTTGAATAGGTTTTTGAGGAAAGGAAAGGCGCCGTATCTGTTTTCCACAGCCCCGAATCCAATACGCGGGGGCACAGAAAGCAGAGGGTAAATTTTGTGATTGGTTTTTGAGGAAAAGAAATGCACCGTAATTGTCCTCCAAGGCATCGAAACCAGTAGACCGGTGGCTTGGAAGCGAAGGGTACAATTTGTGAATAGGTTTTCTAGGAAAGGAAATGCGCCGTATCTGTTTTCCACAGCCCCGAAACCAATACGCGGGGGCACGGAAAGCAGAGGTTTAATTTTGTGATTGGTTTTTGAGGAAAAGAAATGCCCCATATCTGTCCTCCAAAGCTTACAAACCAGTAGACCGGGGGCTTGGAAGCGAAGGGTAAAATTTCTGAATAGGTTTTTGAGGAAAGGAAATGCGCCGTATCTGTTTTCCACAGCCCTGAAACCAATACGCGGGGGCACGGAAAGCAGAGGGTAAATTTTGTGATTGGTTTTTGAGGAAAAGAAATGCGCCGTATCTGTCCTCCAAAGCTTCGAAAAAAGTAGACAGGGAGCTTGGAGGCGAAGGGTAAAATTTCTGAATAGGTTTTTGAGGAAAGGAAATGCGCCGTAATCTGTTTTCCACAGCCCCGAAACCAATACGCGGGGCACGGAAAGCAGAGGGTAAATTTTGTGATTGGTTTTTGATGAAAGGAAATGCGCCGTATCTGTTTTCCACAGCCCCGAAACCAATACGCGGGGGCACGGAAAGCAGAGGTTAAATTTTGTGATTGGTTTTTGCGGAAAATAAATGCGCCGTATCTGTCCTCCAAAGCTTAGAAACCAGTAGACCGGGGGCTTGGAAGCGAAGGGTAAAATTTGTGAATAGGTTTTTGAGGAAAGGAAATGCGCCGTATCTGTTTTCCACAGCCCCGAAACCAATACGCGGGGGCACGGAAAGCAGAGGGTATATTTTGTGATTGGTTTTGAGGAAAAGAAATGCGCCGTATCTGTCCTCCAAAGCTTCTAAACCAGTAGACCGGGGGCTTGGAAGCGAAGGGTGAAATTTGTGAATAGGTTTTTGAGGAAAAGAAATGCGCCGTATCTGTTTTCCACAGCTCCGAAACCAATCCGCGGGGGCTCGGAAAGCGGAGGGTAAAATTTGTGAATAGGTTTTTGAGGAAAGCAAATGCACCGTATCTGTTGTCCACAGCCTCGAAACCAATACGCGGGGGCACGCGAAGAACAGGGTAAATTTTGTGATTGGTTTTTTAGGAAAAGAAATGCGCCGTATCTCTCCTCCAAAGCTTCGAAACCAGTAGACCGGGGGCATGGAAGCGAAGGGTAAAATTTGTGTATAGGTTTTCTAGGAAAGGAAATGCGCCGTATCTGTTTTCCACAGCCCCGAAACCAATATGCGGGAGTACGGAAAGCAGAGGGTAAATTTTGTGATTGGTTTTGAGGAAAAGAAATGCGCCGTATCTGTCCTCCAAAGCTTCGAAACCAGTAGACCGGGGGCTTGGAAGCGAAGGGTAAAATTTGTGAATAGGTTTTTGAGGAAAGGAAATGCGCCGTATCTGTTTTCCACAGCCCCGAAACCAATACGCGGGGGCAGGGAAAGCAGAAGGTAAATTTTGTGATTGGTTTTTGAGGAAAAGAAATGCGCCGTATCTGTCCTCCAAACCTTCGAAACCAGTAGACCGGGGGCTTGGAAGCGAAGGGTAAAATTTCTGAATAGGTTTTGATGAAGGAAATGCGCCGTATCTGTTTTCCACAGCCCCGAAACCAATACGCGGGGGCACGGAAAGCAGAGGTTAAATTTTGTGATTGGTTTTTGAGGAAAAGAAATGCGCCGTATCTCTCCTCCAAAGCTTAGAAACCAGTAGACCGGGGGCTTGTAAGCGAAGGGTAAAATTTGTGAATAGGTTTTTGAGGAAAGGAAATGCACCGCATTTGTTTTCCACAGCCCCGAAACCAATACGCGGGGGCACGGAAAGCAGAGGGAAAATTTTGTGATTGGTTTTTGAGGAAAAGAAATACGCCGTATCTGTCCTCCAATGCTTCAAAACCAGAAGACCGGGGGCATGGAAGCGAAGGGTAAAATTTGTGAATAGGTTTTCTAGGAAAGGAAATGCGCCGTATCTGTTTTCCACAGCCCCGAAACCAATATGCGGGGGCACGGAAAGCAGAGGGTAAATTTTGTGATTGGTTTTGAGGAAAAGAAATGCGCCGTATCTGTCCTCCAAAGCTTAGAAACCAGTACACCGGGAGCTTGGAAGAGAAGGGTAAAATTTTTGAATAGGTTTTCGAGGAAAGGAAATGCGCCGTATCTGTTTTTCACAGCCCCGAAACCAATACGCGGGGCACAGAAAGCAGAGGGTAAATGTTTTTATTGGTTTTTGAGGAAAAGAAATGCACCGTAATTGTCCTCCAAGGCTTCGAAACCAGTAGACCGGTGGCTTGGAAGCGAAGGGTAAAATTTGTGAATAGGTTTTCTCGGAAAGGAAATGCGCCGTATCTGTTTTCCACAGACCCGAAACCAATAAGCGGGGGCACGGAAAGCAGAGGGTAAATTTTGTGATAGGTTTTTGAGGAAAAGAAATGCACCGTATCTGTCCTCCAAAGCTTCAAAACCAGTAGACCGGGGGCTTGGAAGCGAAGGGTAAAATTTGTGAATAGGTTTTTGAGGAAAGGAAATGCGCCGGATTTGTTTTCCACAGCCCCGAAACCTATACGCGGGGGCACGGAAAGCAGAGGGTAAATTTTGTGATTGGTTTTTGAGGAAAAGAAATACGCCGTATCTGTCCTCCAATGCTTCGAAACCAGAAGACCGGGGGCATGGAAGCGAAGGGTAAAATTTGTGAATAGGTTTTCTAGGAAAGGAAATGCGCCGTATCTGTTTTCCACAGCCCCGAAACCAATATGCGGGGGCACGGAAAGCAGAGGGTAAATTTTGTGATTGGTTTTTAGGAAAAGAAATGCGCCGTATCTGTCCTCCAAAGCTTCGAAACCAGTAGACCGGGGGCTTGGAAGCGAAGGGTAAAATTTGTGAATAGGTTTTTGAGGAAACGAAATGCGCCGTATCTGTTTTCCACAGCCCCGAAACCAATACGCGGAGGCACGGAAAGCAGAGGGTAAAATTTCTTCATTGGTTTTTGAGGAAAAGAAATGCGCCGTATCTGTCCTCCAAAGCTTCGAAACCAGTAGACCGGGGGCTCGGAAGCGAAGGGTAAAATTTGTGAATAGGTTTTGATGAAAGGAAATGCGCCGTATCTGTTTTCCACAGCCCCGAAACCAATACGCGGGGGCACGGAAAGCAGAGGTTAAATTTTGTGATTGGTTTTTGAGGAAAAGAAATGCGCCATATCTGTCCTCCAAAGCTTAGAAACCAGTAGACCGGGGGCATGTAAGCGAAGGGTAAAATTTGTGAATAGGTTTTTGAGGAAAGGAAATGCGCCGTATCTGTTTTCCACAGCCCCGAAACCAATACGCGGGGGCACGGAAAGCAGAGGGTAAATTTTGTGACTGGTTTTTGAGGAAAAGAAATGCGCCGTATCTGTCCTCCAAAGCTTCGAAAAAAGTAGACAGGGAGCTTGGAAAAGAAGGGTAAAATTTGTGAATAGGTTTTTGAGGAAAGGAAATGCCCGGAATCTGTTTTCCACAGCCCCGAAACCAATACACGGGGCACGGAAAGCAGAGGGTAAATTTTGTGATTGGTTTTTGATGAAAGGAAATGCGCCGTATCTGTTTTCCACAGCCCCGAAACCAATACGCGGGGGCACGGAAAGCAGAGGTTAGATTTTGTGATTGGTTTTTGAGGAAAATAAATGCGCCGTATCTGCCCTCCAAAGCTTAGAAACCAGTAGACCGGGGGCTTGGAAGCGAAGGGTAAAATTTGTGAATAGGTTTTTGAGGAAAGGAAATGCGCCGTATCTGTTTTCCACAGCCCCGAAACCAATACGCGGGGGCACGGAAAGCAGAGGGTAAATTTTGTGATTGGTTTTTGAGGAAAAGAAATGCGCCGTATCTGTCCTCCAAAGCTTCTAAACCAGTAGACCGGGGGCTTGGAAGCGAAGGGTGAAATTTGTGAATAGGTTTTTGAGGAAAAGAAATGCGCCGTATCTGTTTTCCACAGCTCCGAAACCAATCCGCGGGGGCTCGGAAAGCGGAGGGTAAAATTTGTGAATAAGTTTTTGAGGAAAGGAAATGCACCGTATCTGTTTTCCACAGCCTCGAAACCAATACGCGGGGGCACGCGAAGCACAGGGTAAATTTTGTGATTGGATTTTGAGGAAAAGAAATGCGCCGTATCTCTCCTCCAAAGCTTCGAAACCAGTAGACTGGTGGCTTGGAAGCTAAGGGTAAAATTTGTGAATAGGTTTTTGAGGAAAGGAAATGCGCCGTATTTGTCTTCCACAGCACCGAAACCAATATGCCGGGGCACGGAAAGCAGAGGGTAAATTTTGTGATTGGTTTTGAGGAAAAGAAATGCGCCGTATCTGTCCTCCAAAGCTTCGAAACCAGTGGACCGGGGGCTTGGAAGCGAAGGGTAAAATTTGTGAATAGGTTTTTGAGGAAAGGAAATGCGCCGGATTTGTTTTCCACAGCCCCGAAACCAATATGCGGGAGTACGGAAAGCAGAGGGTAAATTTTGTGATTGGTTTTGAGGAAAAGAAATGCGCCGTATCTGTCCTCCAAAGCTTCGAAACCAGTAGACCGGGGGCTTGGAAGCGAAGGGTAAAATTTGTGAATAGGTTTTTGAGGAAAGGAAATGCGCCGTATCTGTTTTCCACAGACCCGAAACCAATAAGCGGGGGCACGGAAAGCAGAGGGTAAATTTTGTGATTGGTTTTTGAGGAAAAGAAATGCGCCGTATCTGTCCTCCAAACCTTCGAAACCAGTAGACCGGGGGCTTGGAAGCGAAGGGTAAAATTTGTGAATAGGTTTTTGAGGAAAGGAAATGCACCGCATTTGTTTTCCACAGCCCCGAAACCAATACGCGGGGGCACGGAAAGCAGAGGGAAAATTTTGTGATTGGTTTTTGAGGAAAAGAAATACGCCGTATCTGTCCTCCAATGCTTCAAAACCAGAAGACCGGGGGCATGGAAGCGAAGGGTAAAATTTGTGAATAGGTTTTCTAGGAAAGGAAATGCGCCGTATCTGTTTTCCACAGCCCCGAAACCAATATGCGGGGGCACGGAAAGCAGAGGGTAAATTTTGTGATTGGTTTTGAGGAAAAGAAATGCGCCGTATCTGTCCTCCAAAGCTTAGAAACCAGTACACCGGGGGCTTGGAAGAGAAGGGTAAAATTTTTGAATAGGTTTTCGAGGAAAGGAAATGCGCCGTATCTGTTTTTCACAGCCCCGAAACCAATACGCGGGGGCACAGAAAGCAGAGGGTAAATGTTTTGATTGGTTTTTGAGGAAAAGAAATGCACCGTAATTGTCCTCCAAGGCTTCGAAACCAGTAGACCGGTGGCTTGGAAGCGAAGGGTAAAATTTGTGAATAGGTTTTCTCGGAAAGGAAATGCGCCGTATCTGTTTTCCACAGACCCGAAACCAATAAGCGGGGGCACGGAAAGCAGAGGGTAAATTTTGTGATAGGTTTTTGAGGAAAAGAAATGCACCGTATCTGTCCTCGAAAGCTTCGAAACCAGTAGACCGGGGGCTTGGAAGCGAAGGGTAAAATTTGTGAATAGGTTTTTGAGGAAAGGAAATGCGCCGGATTTGTTTTCCACAGCCCCGAAACCAATACGCGGGGGCACGGAAAGCAGAGGGTAAATTTTGTGATTGGTTTTTGAGGAAAAGAAATACGCCGTATCTGTCCTCCAATGCTTCGAAACCAGAAGACCGGGGGCATGGAAGCGAAGGGTAAAATTTGTGAATAGGTTTTCTAGGAAAGGAAATGCGCCGTATCTGTTTTCCACAGCCCCGAAACCAATATGCGGGGGCACGGAAAGCAGAGGGTAAATTTTGTGATTGGTTTTTAGGAAAAGAAATGCGCCGTATCTGTCCTCCAAAGCTTCGAAACCAGTAGACCGGGGGCTTGGAAGCGAAGGGTAAAATTTTTGAATAGGTTTTTGAGGAAAGGAAAGGCGCCGTATCTGTTTTCCACAGCCCCGAATCCAATACGCGGGGGCACAGAAAGCAGAGGGTAAATTTTGTGATTGGTTTTTGAGGAAAAGAAATGCACCGTAATTGTCCTCCAAGGCATCGAAACCAGTAGACCGGTGGCTTGGAAGCGAAGGGTACAATTTGTGAATAGGTTTTCTAGGAAAGGAAATGCGCCGTATCTGTTTTCCACAGCCCCGAAACCAATACGCGGGGGCACGGAAAGCAGAGGTTAGATTTTGTGATTGGTTTTTGAGGAAAATAAATGCGCCGTATCTGCCCTCCAAAGCTTAGAAACCAGTAGACCGGGGGCTTGGAAGCGAAGGGTAAAATTTGTGAATAGGTTTTTGAGGAAAGGAAATGCGCCGTATCTGTTTTCCACAGCCCCGAAACCAATACGCGGGGGCACGGAAAGCAGAGGGTAAATTTTGTGATTGGTTTTTGAGGAAAAGAAATGCGCCGTATCTGTCCTCCAAAGCTTCTAAACCAGTAGACCGGGGGCTTGGAAGCGAAGGGTGAAATTTGTGAATAGGTTTTTGAGGAAAAGAAATGCGCCGTATCTGTTTTCCACAGCTCCGAAACCAATCCGCGGGGGCTCGGAAAGCGGAGGGTAAAATTTGTGAATAAGTTTTTGAGGAAAGGAAATGCACCGTATCTGTTTTCCACAGCCTCGAAACCAATACGCGGGGGCACGCGAAGCACAGGGTAAATTTTGTGATTGGATTTTGAGGAAAAGAAATGCGCCGTATCTCTCCTCCAAAGCTTCGAAACCAGTAGACTGGTGGCTTGGAAGCTAAGGGTAAAATTTGTGAATAGGTTTTTGAGGAAAGGAAATGCGCCGTATTTGTCTTCCACAGCCCCGAAACCAATATGCCGGGGCACGGAAAGCAGAGGGTAAATTTTGTGATTGGTTTTGAGGAAAAGAAATGCGCCGTATCTGTCCTCCAAAGCTTCGAAACCAGTGGACCGGGGGCTTGGAAGCGAAGGGTAAAATTTGTGAATAGGTTTTTGAGGAAAGGAAATGCGCCGGATTTGTTTTCCACAGCCCCGAAACCAATATGCGGGAGTACGGAAAGCAGAGGGTAAATTTTGTGATTGGTTTTGAGGAAAAGAAATGCGCCGTATCTGTCCTCCAAAGCTTCGAAACCAGTAGACCGGGGGCTTGGAAGCGAAGGGTAAAATTTGTGAATAGGTTTTTGAGGAAAGGAAATGCGCCGTATCTGTTTTCCACAGACCCGAAACCAATAAGCGGGGGCACGGAAAGCAGAGGGTAAATTTTGTGATTGGTTTTTGAGGAAAAGAAATGCGCCGTATCTGTCCTCCAAACCTTCGAAACCAGTAGACCGGGGGCTTGGAAGCGAAGGGTAAAATTTGTGAATAGGTTTTTGAGGAAAGGAAATGCACCGCATTTGTTTTCCACAGCCCCGAAACCAATACGCGGGGGCACGGAAAGCAGAGGGAAAATTTTGTGATTGGTTTTTGAGGAAAAGAAATACGCCGTATCTGTCCTCCAATGCTTCAAAACCAGAAGACCGGGGGCATGGAAGCGAAGGGTAAAATTTGTGAATAGGTTTTCTAGGAAAGGAAATGCGCCGTATCTGTTTTCCACAGCCCCGAAACCAATATGCGGGGGCACGGAAAGCAGAGGGTAAATTTTGTGATTGGTTTTGAGGAAAAGAAATGCGCCGTATCTGTCCTCCAAAGCTTAGAAACCAGTACACCGGGGGCTTGGAAGAGAAGGGTAAAATTTTTGAATAGGTTTTCGAGGAAAGGAAATGCGCCGTATCTGTTTTTCACAGCCCCGAAACCAATACGCGGGGGCACAGAAAGCAGAGGGTAAATGTTTTGATTGGTTTTTGAGGAAAAGAAATGCACCGTAATTGTCCTCCAAGGCTTCGAAACCAGTAGACCGGTGGCTTGGAAGCGAAGGGTAAAATTTGTGAATAGGTTTTCTCGGAAAGGAAATGCGCCGTATCTGTTTTCCACAGACCCGAAACCAATAAGCGGGGGCACGGAAAGCAGAGGGTAAATTTTGTGATAGGTTTTTGAGGAAAAGAAATGCACCGTATCTGTCCTCGAAAGCTTCGAAACCAGTAGACCGGGGGCTTGGAAGCGAAGGGTAAAATTTGTGAATAGGTTTTTGAGGAAAGGAAATGCGCCGGATTTGTTTTCCACAGCCCCGAAACCAATACGCGGGGGCACGGAAAGCAGAGGGTAAATTTTGTGATTGGTTTTTGAGGAAAAGAAATACGCCGTATCTGTCCTCCAATGCTTCGAAACCAGTAGACCGGTGGCTTGGAAGCGAAGGGTAAAATTTGTGAATAGGTTTTCTCGGAAAGGAAATGCGCCGTATCTGTTTTCCACAGACCCGAAACCAATAAGCGGGGGCACGGAAAGCAGAGGGTAAATTTTGTGATAGGTTTTTGAGGAAAAGAAATGCACCGTATCTGTCCTCCAAAGCTTCGAAACCAGTAGACCGGGGGCTTGGAAGCGAAGGGTAAAATTTGTGAATAGGTTTTTGAGGAAAGGAAATGCGCCGGATTTGTTTTCCACAGCCCCGAAACCAATACGCGGGGGCACGGAAAGCAGAGGGTAAATTTTGTGATTGGTTTTTGAGGAAAAGAAATACGCCGTATCTGTCCTCCAATGCTTCGAAACCAGAAGACCGGGGGCATGGAAGCGAAGGGTAAAATTTGTGAATAGGTTTTCTAGGAAAGGAAATGCGCCGTATCTGTTTTCCACAGCCCCGAAACCAATATGCGGGGGCACGGAAAGCAGAGGGTAAATTTTGTGATTGGTTTTTAGGAAAAGAAATGCGCCGTATCTGTCCTCCAAAGCTTCGAAACCAGTAGACCGGGGGCTTGGAAGCGAAGGGTAAAATTTGTGAATAGGTTTTTGAGGAAACGAAATGCGCCGTATCTGTTTTCCACAGCCCCGAAACCAATACGCGGAGGCACGGAAAGCAGAGGGTAAAATTTCTTCATTGGTTTTTGAGGAAAAGAAATGCGCCGTATCTGTCCTCCAAAGCTTCGAAACCAGTAGACCGGGGGCTCGGAAGCGAAGGGTAAAATTTGTGAATAGGTTTTGATGAAAGGAAATGCGCCGTATCTGTTTTCCACAGCCCCGAAACCAATACGCGGGGGCACGGAAAGCAGAGGTTAAATTTTGTGATTGGTTTTTGAGGAAAAGAAATGCGCCATATCTGTCCTCCAAAGCTTAGAAACCAGTAGACCGGGGGCATGTAAGCGAAGGGTAAAATTTGTGAATAGGTTTTTGAGGAAAGGAAATGCGCCGTATCTGTTTTACACAGCCCCGAAACCAATACGCGGGGGCACGGAAAGCAGAGGGTAAATTTTGTGACTGGTTTTTGAGGAAAAGAAATGCGCCGTATCTGTCCTCCAAAGCTTCGAAAAAAGTAGACAGGGAGCTTGGAAGCGAAGGGTAAAATTTGTGAATAGGTTTTTGAGGAAAGGAAATGCGCCGGAATCTGTTTTCCACAGCCCCGAAATCAATACACGGGGCACGGAAAGCAGAGGGTAAATTTTGTGATTGGTTTTTGATGAAAGGAAATGCGCCGTATCTGTTTTCCACAGCCCCGAAACCAATACGCGGGGGCACGGAAAGCAGAGGTTAGATTTTGTGATTGGTTTTTGAGGAAAATAAATGCGCCGTATCTGCCCTCCAAAGCTTAGAAACCAGTAGACCGGGGGCTTGGAAGCGAAGGGTAAAATTTGTGAATAGGTTTTTGAGGAAAGGAAATGCGCCGTATCTGTTTTCCACAGCCCCGAAACCAATACGCGGGGGCACGGAAAGCAGAGGGTAAATTTTGTGATTACTTTTTGAGGAAAAGAAATGCGCCGTATCTGTCCTCCAAAGCTTCTAAACCAGTAGACCGGGGGCTTGGAAGCGAAGGGTGAAATTTGTGAATAGGTTTTTGAGGAAAAGAAATGCGCCGTATCTGTTTTCCACAGCTCCGAAACCAATCCGCGGGGGCTCGGAAAGCGGAGGGTAAAATTTGTGAATAAGTTTTTGAGGAAAGGAAATGCACCGTATCTGTTTTCCACAGCCTCGAAACCAATACGCGGGGGCACGCGAAGCAGAGGGTAAATTTTGTGATTGGTTTTTGAGGAAAAGAAATGCGCCGTATCTCTCCTCCAAAGCTTCGAAACCAGTAGACTGGTGGCTTGGAAGCTAAGGGTAAAATTTGTGAATAGGTTTTTGAGGAAAGGAAATGCGCCGTATTTGTCTTCCACAGCCCCGAAACCAATATGCCGGGGCACGGAAAGCAGAGGGTAAATTTTGTGATTGGTTTTGAGGAAAAGAAATGCGCCGTATCTGTCCTCCAAAGCTTCGAAACCAGTGGACCGGGGGCTTGGAAGCGAAGGGTAAAATTTGTGAATAGGTTTTTGAGGAAAGGAAATGCGCCGGATTTGTTTTCCACAGCCCCGAAACCAATACGCGGGGGCACGGAAAGCAGAGGGTAAATTTTGTGATTGGTTTTTGAGGAAAAGAAATACGCCGTATCTGTCCTCCAAAGCTTAGAAACCAGTAGACCGGGGGCTTGGAAGCGAAGGGTAAAATTTCTGAATAGGTTTTTGAGGAAAGGAAATGCGCCGTATCTGTTTTCCACAGCCCCGAAACCAATACGCGGGGGCACGGAAAGCAGAGGGTAAATTTTGTGATTGGTTTTTGAGGAAAAGAAATGCGTCGTATCTGTCCTCCAAAGCTTCGAAAAAAGTAGACAGGGAGCTTGGAAGCGAAGGGTAAAATTTGTGAATAGGTTTTTGAGGAAAGGAAATGCGCCGTAATCTGTTTTCCACAGCCCCGAAACCAATACGCGGGGGCACGGAAAGTAGAGGGTAAATTTTGTGATTGGTTTTTGATGAAAGGAAATGCGCCGTATCTGTTTTCCACAGCCCCGAAACCAATACGCGGGGGCACGGAAAGCTGAGGTTAAATTTTGTGATTGGTTTTTGCGGAAAATAAATGCGCCGTATCTGTCCTCCAAAGCTTAGAAACCAGTAGACCGGGGGCTTGGAAGCGAAGGGTAAATTTTGTGAATAGGTTTTTGAGGAAAGGAAATGCGCCGTATCTGTTTTCCACAGCCCCGAAACCAATACGCGGGGGCACGGAAAGCAGAGGGTAAATTTTGTGATTGGTTTTTGAGGAAAAGAAATGCGTTGTATCTGTCCTCCAAAGCTTCGAAACCAGTAGACAGGGAGCTTGGAAGCGAAGGTTAAAATTTCTGAATAGGGTTTTGAGGAAAGGAAATGCGCCGTATCTGTTTTCCACAGCCCCGAAACCAATACGCGGGGGCACGGAAAGCAGAGGGAAAATTTTGTGATTGGTTTTTGAGGAAAAGAAATGCGCCGTATCTGTCCTCCAAAGCTTCGAAACCAGTAGACCGGGGGCTTGGAAGCGAAGGGTAAAATTTTTGAATAGGTTTTTGAGGAAAGGAAATGCGCCGTATCTGTTTTCCACAGCCCCGAAACCAATACGCGGGGGCACAGAAAGCAGAGGGTAAATTTTGTGATTGGTTTTTGAGGAAAAGAAATGCACCGTAATTGTCCTCCAAGGCTTCGAAACCAGTAGACCGGTGGCTTGGAAGCGAAGGGTAAAATTTGTGAATAGGTTTTCTCGGAAAGGAAATGCGCCGTATCTGTTTTCCACAGACCCGAAACCAATAAGCGGGGGCACGGAAAGCAGAGGGTAAATTTTGTGATTGGTTTTTGAGGAAAAGAAATGCGCCGTATCTGTCCTCCAAAGCTTCGAAACCAGTAGACCGGGGGCTTGGAAGCGAAGGGTGAAATTTGTGAATAGGTTTTTGAGGAAAAGAAATGCGCCGTATCTGTTTTCCACAGCTCCGAAACCAATCCGCGGGGGCTCGGAATGCGGAGGGTAAAATTTGTGAATAAGCTTTTGAGGAAAGGAAATGCACCGTATCTGTTTTCCACAGCCTCGAAACCAATACGCGGGGGCACGCGAAGCACAGGGTAAATTTTGTGATTGGTTTTTGAGGAAAAGAAATGCGCCGTATCTCTCCTCCAAAGCTTCGAATCCAGTAGACTGGTGGCTTGGAAGCTAAGGGTAAAATTTGTGAATAGGTTTTTGAGGAAAGGAAATGCGCCGTATTTGTCTTCCACAGCCCCGAAACCAATATGCCGGGGCACGGAAAGCAGAGGGTAAATTTTGTGATTGGTTTTGAGGAAAAGAAATGCGCCGTATCTGTCCTCCAAAGCTTCGAAACCAGTGGACCGGGGGCTTGGAAGCGAAGGGTAAAATTTGTGAATAGGTTTTTGAGGAAAGGAAATGCGCCGGATTTGTTTTCCACAGCCCCGAAACCAATACGCGGGGGCACGGAAAGCAGAGGGTAAATTTTGTGATTGGTTTTTGAGGAAAAGAAATACGCCGTATCTGTCCTCCAATGCTTCGAAACCAGAAGACGAGGGGCATGGAAGCGAAGGGTAAAATTTGTGAATAGGTTTTCTAGGAAAGGAAATGCGCCGTAATCTGTTTTCCACAGCCCCGAAACCAATACGCGGGGGCACGGAAAGCAGAGGGTAAATTTTGTGATTGGTTTTTGATGAAAGGAAATGCGCCGTATCTGTTTTCCACAGCCCCGAAACCAATACGCGGGGGCACGGAAAGCAGAGGGTAAATTTTGTGATTGGTTTTTGAGGAAAAGAAATACGCCGTATCTGTCCTCCAATGCTTCGAAACCAGAAGACCAGGGGCATGGAAGCGAAGGGTAAAATTTGTGAATAGGTTTTCTAGGAAAGGAAATACGCCGTAATCTGTTTTCCACAGCCCCGAAACCAATACGCGGGGGCACGGAAAGCAGAGGGTAAATTTTGTGATTGGTTTTTGATGAAAGGAAATGCGCCGTATCTGTTTTCCACAGCCCCGAAACCAATACGCGGGGGCACGGAAAGCAGAGGTTAAATTTTGTGATTGGTTTTTGCGGAAAATAAATGCGCCGTATCTGTCCTCCAAAGCTTAGAAACCAGTAGACCGGGGGCTTGGAAGCGAAGGGTAAATTTTGTGAATAGGTTTTTGAGGAAAGGAAATGCGCCGTATCTGTTTTCCACAGCCCCGAAACCAATACGCGGGGGCACGGAAAGCAGAGGGTAAATTTTGTGATTGGTTTTTGAGGAAAAAAAATGCGCCGTATCTGTCCTCCAAAGCTTAGAAACCAGTAGACCGGGGGCATGGAATCGAAGGGTAAAATTTGTGAATAGGTTTTCTAGGAAAGGAAATGCGCCGTATTTGTCTTCCACAGCCCCGAAACCAATATGCCGGGGCACGGAAAGCAGAGGGTAAATTTTGTGATTGGTTTTGAGGAAAAGAAATGCGCCGTATCTGTCCTCCAAAGCTTCGAAACCAGTGGACCGGGGGCTTAGAAGCGAAGGGTAAAATTTGTGAATAGGTTTTTGAGGAAAGGAAATGCGCCGGATTTGTTTTCCACAGCCCCGAAACCAATACGCGGGGGCACGGAAAGCAGAGGGTAAATTTTGTGATTGGTTTTTGAGGAAAAGAAATACGCCGTATCTGTCCTCCAATGCTTCGAAACCAGAAGACCAGGGGCATGGAAGCGAAGGGTAAAATTTGTGAATAGGTTTTCTCGGAAAGGAAATGCGCCGTATCTGTTTTCCACAGACCCGAAACCAATAAGCGGGGGCACGGAAAGCAGAGGGTAAATTTTGTGATAGGTTTTTGAGGAAAAGAAATGCACCGTATCTGTCCTCCAAAGCTTCGAAACCAGTAGACCGGGGGCTTGGAAGCGAAGGGTAAAATTTGTGAATAGGTTTTTGAGGAAAGGAAATGCGCCGGATTTGTTTTCCACAGCCCCGAAACCAATACGCGGGGGCACGGAAAGCAGAGGGTAAATTTTGTGATTGGTTTTTGAGGAAAAGAAATACGCCGTATCTGTCCTCCAATGCTTCGAAACCAGAAGACCGGGGGCATGGAAGCGAAGGGTAAAATTTGTGAATAGGTTTTCTAGGAAAGGAAATGCGCCGTATCTGTTTTCCACAGCCCCAAAACCAATATGCGGGGCACGGAAAGCAGAGGGTAAATTTTGTGATTGGTTTTTAGGAAAAGAAATGCGCCGTATCTGTCCTCCAAAGCTTCGAAACCAGTAGACCGGGGGCTTGGAAGCGAAGGGTAAAATTTGTGAATAGGTTTTTGAGGAAACGAAATGCGCCGTATCTGTTTTCCACAGCCCCGAAACCAATACGCGGAGGCACGGAAAGCAGAGGGTAAAATTTCTTCATTGGTTTTTGAGGAAAAGAAATGCGCCGTATCTGTCCTCCAAAGCTTCGAAACCAGTAGACCGGGGGCTCGGAAGCGAAGGGTAAAATTTGTGAATAGGTTTTGATGAAAGGAAATGCGCCGTATCTGTTTTCCACAGCCCCGAAACCAATACGCGGGGGCACGGAAAGCAGAGGTTAAATTTTGTGATTGGTTTTTGAGGAAAAAAAATGCCCCATATCTGTCCTCCAAAGCTTAGAAACCAGTAGACCGGGGGCTTGGAAGCGAAGGGTAAAATTTCTGAATAGGTTTTTGAGGAAAGGAAATGCGCCGTATCTGTTTTCCACAGCCCCGAAACCAATACGCGGGGGCACGGAAAGCAGAGGGTAAATTTTGTGATTGGTTTTTGAGGAAAAGAAATGCGCCGTATCTGTCCTCCAAAGCTTCGAAAAAAGTAGACAGGGAGCTTGGAAGCGAAGGGTAAAATTTGTGAATAGGTTTTTGAGGAAAGGAAATGCGCCGTATCTGTCCTCCAAAGCTTCGAAACCAGTAGACAGGGGGCTTGGAAGCGAAGGGTAAATTTTGTGAATAGGTTTTTGAGGAAAGGAAATGCGCCGTATCTGTTTTCCACAGCCCCGAAACCAATACGCGGGGGCAAGGAAAGCAGAGGGTAAATTTTGTGATTGGTTTTTGAGGAAAAGAAATACGCCGTATCTGTCCTCCAATGCTTCGAAACCAGAAGACCGGGGGCATGGAAGCGAAGGGTAAAATTTGTGAATAGGTTTTCTAGGAAAGGAAATGCGCCGTATCTGTTTTCCACAGCCCCAAAACCAATATGCGGGGGCACGGAAAGCAGAGGGTAAATTTTGTGATTGGTTTTTAGGAAAAGAAATGCGCCGTATCTGTCCTCCAAAGCTTCGAAACCAGTAGACCGGGGGCTTGGAAGCGAAGGGTAAAATTTGTGAATAGGTTTTTGAGGAAACGAAATGCGCCGTATCTGTTTTCCACAGCCCCGAAACCAATACGCGGAGGCACGGAAAGCAGAGGGTAAAATTTCTTCATTGGTTTTTGAGGAAAAGAAATGCGCCGTATCTGTCCTCCAAAGCTTCGAAACCAGTAGACCGGGGGCTCGGAAGCGAAGGGTAAAATTTGTGAATAGGTTTTGATGAAAGGAAATGCGCCGTATCTGTTTTCCACAGCCCCGAAACCAATACGCGGGGGCACGGAAAGCAGAGGTTAAATTTTGTGATTGGTTTTTGAGGAAAAAAAATGCCCCATATCTGTCCTCCAAAGCTTAGAAACCAGTAGACCGGGGGCTTGGAAGCGAAGGGTAAAATTTCTGAATAGGTTTTTGAGGAAAGGAAATGCGCCGTATCTGTTTTCCACAGCCCCGAAACCAATACGCGGGGGCACGGAAAGCAGAGGGTAAATTTTGTGATTGGTTTTTGAGGAAAAGAAATGCGCCGTATCTGTCCTCCAAAGCTTCGAAAAAAGTAGACAGGGAGCTTGGAAGCGAAGGGTAAAATTTGTGAATAGGTTTTTGAGGAAAGGAAATGCGCCGTATCTGTCCTCCAAAGCTTCGAAACCAGTAGACAGGGGGCTTGGAAGCGAAGGGTAAATTTTGTGAATAGGTTTTTGAGGAAAGGAAATGCGCCGTATCTGTTTTCCACAGCCCCGAAACCAATACGCGGGGGCAAGGAAAGCAGAGGGTAAATTTTGTGATTGGTTTTTGAGGAAAAGAAATACGCCGTATCTGTCCTCCAATGCTTCGAAACCAGAAGACCGGGGGCATGGAAGCGAAGGGTAAAATTTGTGAATAGGTTTTCTAGGAAAGGAAATGCGCCGTATCTGTTTTCCACAGCCCCAAAACCAATATGCGGGGGCACGGAAAGCAGAGGGTAAATTTTGTGATTGGTTTTTAGGAAAAGAAATGCGCCGTATCTGTCCTCCAAAGCTTCGAAACCAGTAGACCGGGGGCTTGGAAGCGAAGGGTAAAATTTGTGAATAGGTTTTTGAGGAAACGAAATGCGCCGTATCTGTTTTCCACAGCCCCGAAACCAATACGCGGAGGCACGGAAAGCAGAGGGTAAAATTTCTTCATTGGTTTTTGAGGAAAAGAAATGCGCCGTATCTGTCCTCCAAAGCTTCGAAACCAGTAGACCGGGGGCTCGGAAGCGAAGGGTAAAATTTGTGAATAGGTTTTGATGAAAGGAAATGCGCCGTATCTGTTTTCCACAGCCCCGAAACCAATACGCGGGGGCACGGAAAGCAGAGGTTAAATTTTGTGATTGGTTTTTGAGGAAAAAAAATGCCCCATATCTGTCCTCCAAAGCTTAGAAACCAGTAGACCGGGGGCTTGGAAGCGAAGGGTAAAATTTCTGAATAGGTTTTTGAGGAAAGGAAATGCGCCGTATCTGTTTTCCACAGCCCCGAAACCAATACGCGGGGGCACGGAAAGCAGAGGGTAAATTTTGTGATTGGTTTTTGAGGAAAAGAAATGCGCCGTATCTGTCCTCCAAAGCTTCGAAAAAAGTAGACAGGGAGCTTGGAAGCGAAGGGTAAAATTTGTGAATAGGTTTTTGAGGAAAGGAAATGCGCCGTATCTGTCCTCCAAAGCTTCGAAACCAGTAGACAGGGGGCTTGGAAGCGAAGGGTAAATTTTGTGAATAGGTTTTTGAGGAAAGGAAATGCGCCGTATCTGTTTTCCACAGCCCCGAAACCAATACGCGGGGGCAAGGAAAGCAGAGGGTAAATTTTGTGATTGGTTTTTGAGGAAAAGAAATGCGCCGTATCTGTCCTCCAAAGCTTAGAAACCAGTAGACCGGGGGCATGGAAGCGAAGGGTAAAATTTGTGAATAGGTTTTCTAGGAAAGGAAAGGCGCCGTATCTGTTTTCCACAGCCCCGAAACCAATATGCGGGGGCACGGAAAGCAGAGGGTAAATTTTGTGATTGGTTTTGAGGAAAAGAAATGCGCCGTATCTGTCCTCCAAAGCTTAGAAACCAGTAGACCGGGGGCTTGGAAGAGAAGGGTAAAATTTTTGAAAAGGTTTTTGAGGAAAGGAAATGCGCCGTATCTGTCCTCCAAAGCTTCGAAACCAGTAGACAGGGAGCTTGGAAGCGAAGGTTAAAATTTGTGAATAGGGTTTTGAGGAAAGGAAATGCGCCGTATCTGTTTTCCACAGACCCGAAACCAATAAGCGGGGGCACGGAAAGCAGAGGTTAAATTTTGTGATTGGTTTTTGAGGAAAAGAAATGCGCCGTATCTGTTTTCCACAGCTCCGAAACCAATCCGCGGGGGCTCGGAAAGCGGAGGGTAAAATTTGGGAATAAGTTTTTGAGGAAAGGAAATGCACCGCATCTGTTTTCCACAGCCTCGAAACCAATACGCGGGGGCACGCGAAGCACAGGGTAAATTTTGTGATTGGTTTTGAGGAAAAGAAATGCGCCGTATCTCTCCTCCAAAGCTTCGAAACCAGTAGACTGGTGGCTTGGAAGCTAAGGGTAAAATTTGTGAATAGGTTTTTGAGGAAAGGAAATGCGCCGTATTTGTCTTCCACAGCCACGAAAACAATATGCCGGGGCACGGAAAGCAGAGGGTAAATTTTGTGATTCGTTTTTGAGGAAAAGAAATACGCCGTATCTGTCCTCCAATGCTTTGAAACCAGAAGACCAGGGGCATGGAAGCGAAGGGTAAAATTTGTGAATAGGGTTTCTAGGAAAGGAAATGCGCCGTATCTGTTTTCCACAGCCCCGAAACCAATATGCGGGGGCACGGAAAGCAGAGGGTAAATTTTGTGATTGGTTTTGAGGAAAAGAAATGCGCCGTATCTGTCCTCCAAAGCTTCGAAACCAGTGGACCGGGGGCTTGGAAGCGAAGGGTAAAATTTGTGAATAGGTTTTTGAGGAAACGAAATGCGCCGTATCTGTTTTCCACAGCCCCGAAACCAATACGCGGGGGCACGGAAAGCAGAGGGTAAAATTTCTTCATTGGTTTTTGAGGAAAGAAATGCGCCGTATCTGTCCTCCAAAGCTTCGAAACCAGTAGACCAGGGGCATTGAAGCGAAGGGTAAAATTTGTGAATAGGTTTTGATGAAAGGAAATGCGCCGTATCTGTTTTCTACAGCCCCGAAACCAATACGCGGGGGCACTGAAAGCAGAGGTTAAATTTTTTGATTGGTTTTTGAGGAAAAGAAATGCCCCATATCTGTCCTCCAAATCTTAGAAACCAGTAGACCGGGGGCTTGGAAGCGAAGGGTAAAATTTCTGAATAGGTTTTTGAGGAAAGGAAATGCGCCGTATCTGTTTTACACAGCCCCGAAACCAATACGCGGGGGCACGGAAAGCAGAGGGTAAATTTTGTGATTGGTTTTTGAGGAAAAGAAATGCGCCGTATCTGTCCTCCAAAGCTTCGAAAAAAGTAGACAGGGAGCTTGGAAGCGAAGGGTAAAATTTGTGAATAGGTTTTTGAGGAAAGGAAATGCGCCGTAATCTGTTTTCCACAGCCCCGAAAAAAATACGCGGGGGCACGGAAAGCAGAGGGTAAATTTTGTGATTGGTTTTTGATGAAAGGAAATGCGCCGTATCTGTTTTCCACAGCCCCGAAACCAATACGCGGGGGCACGGAAAGCAGAGGTTAAACTTTGTGATTGGTTTTTGCGGAAAATAAATGCGCCGTATCTGTCCTCCAAAGCTTAGAAACCAGTAGACCGGGGGCTTGGAAGCGAAGGGTAAATTTTGTGAATAGGTTTTTGAGGAAAGGAAATGCGCCGTATCTGTTTTCCACAGCCCCGAAACCAATACGCGGGGCACGGAAAGCAGAGGGTAAATTTTGTGATTGGTTTTTGAGGAAAAGAAATACGCCGTATCTGTCCTCCAATGCTTCGAAACCAGAAGACCGGGGGCATGGAAGCGAAGGGTAAAATTTGTGAATAGGTTTTCTAGGAAAGGAAATGCGCCGTATCTATTTTCCACAGCCCCGAAACCAATATGCGGGGGCACGGAAAGCAGAGGGTAAATTTTGTGATTGGTTTTGAGGAAAAGAAATGCGCCGTATCTGTCCTCCAAAGCTTCGAAACCAGTAGACCGGGGGCTTGGAAGCGAAGGGTAAATTTTGTGAATAGGTTTTTGAGGAAAGGAAATGCGCCGTATCTGTTTTCCACAGCCCCGAAACCAATACGCGGGGGCACGGAAAGCAGAGGGTAAATTTTGTGATTGGTTTATGAGGAAAAGAAATGCGCCGTATCTGTCCTCCAAAGCTTAGAAACCAGTAGACCGGGGGCATGGAAGCGAAGGGTGAAATTTGTGAATAGGTTTTTGAGGAAAAGAAATGCGCCATATCTGTCCTCCAAAGCTTAGAAACCAGTAGACCGGGGGCTTGGAAGCGAAGGATAAAATTTGTGAATAGGATTTTGAGGAAAGGAAATGTGCCGTATCTGTTTTCCACAGCTCCGAAACCAATCCGCGGGGGCTCGGAAAGCGGAGGGTAAAATTTGTGAATAAGTTTTTTAGGAAAGGAAATGCACCGTATCTGTTTTCCACAGCCTCGAAACCAATACGCGGGGGCACGCGAAGCACAGGGTAAATTTTGTGATTGGTTTTGAGGAAAAGAAATGCGCCGTATCTCTCCTCCAAAGCTTCGAAACCAGTAGACTGGTGGCTTGGAAGCTAAGGGTAAAATTTGTGAATAGGTTTTTGAGGAAAGGAAATGCGCCGTATTTGTCTTCCACAGCCCCGAAACCAATATGCCGGGGCACGGAAAGCAGAGGGTAAATTTTGTGATTGGTTTTTGAGGAAAAGAAATACGCCGTATCTGTCCTCCAATGCTTTGAAACCAGAAGACCAGGGGCATGGAAGCGAAGGGTAAAATTTGTGAATAGGTTTTCTAGGAAAGGAAATGCGCCGTATCTGTTTTCCACAGCCCTGAAACCAATATGCGGGGGCACGGAAAGCAGAGGGTAAATTTTGTGATTGGTTTTGAGGAAAAGAAATGCGCCGTATCTGTCCTCCAAAGCTTCGAAACCAGTAGAACGGGGGCTTGGAAGCGAAGGGTAAAATTTGTGAATAGGTTTTTGAGGAAACGAAATGCGCCGTATCTGTTTTCCACAGCCCCGAAACCAATACGCGGGGGCACGGAAAGCAGAGGGTAAAATTTCTTCATTGGTTTTTGAGGAAAGAAATGCGCCGTATCTGTCCTCCAAAGCTTCGAAACCAGTAGACCGGGGGCTCGGAAGCGAAGGGTAAAATTTGTGAATAGGTTTTGATGAAAGGAAATGCGCCGTATCTGTTTTCCACAGCCCCGAAACCAATACGCGGGGGCACGGAAAGCAGAGGTTAACATTTGTGATTGGTTTTTGAGGAAAAGAAATGCCCCATATCTGTCCTCCAAAGCTTAGAAACCAGTAGCCCGGGGGCTTGGAAGCGAAGGGTAAAATTTCTGAATAGGTTTTTGAGGAAAGGAAATGCGCCGTATCTGTTTTCCACAGCCCCGAAACCAATACGCGGGGGCACGGAAAGCAGAGGGTAAATTTTGTGATTGGTTTTTGAGGAAAAGAAATGCGCCGTATCTGTCCTCCAAAGCTTCGAAAAAAGTAGACAGGGAGCTTGGAAGCGAAGGGTAAAATTTGTGAATAGGTTTTTGAGGAAAGGAAATGCGCCGTAATCTGTTTTCCACAGCCCCGAAACCAATACGCGGGAGCACGGAAAGCAGAGGGTAAATTTTGTGATTGGTTTTTGATGAAAGGAAATGCGCCGTATCTGTTTTCCACAGCCCCGAAACCAATACGCGGGGGCACGGAAAGCAGTGGTTAAATTTTGTGATTGGTTTTTGCGGAAAATAAATGCGCCGTATCTGTCCTCCAAAGCTTAGAAACCAGTAGACCGGGGGCTTGGAAGCGAAGGGTAAAATTTGTGAATAGGTTTTTGAGGAAAGGAAATGCCCCGTAATCTGTTTTCCACAGCCCCGAAACCAATACGCGGGGGCACGGAAAGCAGAGGGTAAATTTTGTGATTGGTTTTTGAGGAAAAGAAATGCGCCGTATCTGTCCTCCAAAGCTTCGAAACCAGTAGACCGGGGGCTCGGAAGCGAAGGGTAAAATTTGTGAATAGGTTTTGATGAAAAGAAATGCGCCGTATCTGTTTTCCACAGCTCCGAAACCAATACGCGGGGCACGGAAAGCAGAGGTGAAATTTTGTGATTGGTTTTTGAGGAAAAGAAATGCCCCATATCTGTCCTCCAAAGCTTCGAAACCAGTAGACCGGGGGCTCGGAAGCGAAGGGTAAAATTTGTGAATAGGTTTTGATGAAAGGAAATGCGCCGTATCTGTTTTCCACAGCCCCGAAACCAATACGCGGGGGCACGGAAAGCAGAGGTGAAATTTTGTGATTGGTTTTTGAGGAAAAGAAATGCCCCATATCTGTCCTCCAAAGCTTAGAAACCAGTAGACCGGGGGCTTGGAAGCGAAGGGTAAAATTTCTGAATAGGTTTTTGAGGAAAGGAAATGCGCCGTATCTGTTTTCCACAGCCCCGAAACCAATACGCGGGGGCACGGAAAGCAGAGGGTAAATTTTGTGATTGGTTTTTGAGGAAAAGAAATGCGCCGTATCTGTTCTCCAAAGCTTCGAAAAAAGTAGACAGGGAGCTTGGAAGAGAAGGGTAAAATTTGTGAATACGTTTTTGAGGAAAGGAAATGCGCCGTAATCTGTTTTCCACAGCCCCGAAACCAATACGCGGGGGCACGGAAAGCAGAGGGTAAATTTTGTGATTGGTTTTTGATGAAAGGAAATGCGCCGTATCTGTTTTCCACAGCCCCGAAACCAATACGCGGGGGCACGGAAAGCAGAGGTTAAATTTTGTGATTGGTTTTTGCGGAAAATAAATGCGCCGTATCTGTCCTCCAAAGCTTAGAAACCAGTAGACCGGGGGCTTGGAAGCGAAGGGTACATTTGGTGAATAGGTTTTTGAGGAAAGGAAATGCGCCGTATCTGTTTTTCACAGCCCCGAAACCAATACGCGGGGGCACGGAAAGCATAGGGTAAATTTTGTGATTGGTTTTTGAGGAAAAGAAATGCGCCGTATCTGTCCTCCAAAGCTTAGAAACCAGTAGACCGGGGGCTTGGAAGCGAAGGGTAAAATTTCTGAATAGGTTTTTGAGGAAAGTAAATGCGCCGTATCTGTTTTCCACAGCCCCGAAACCAATACGCGGGGGCACGGAAAGCAGAGGGTAAATTTTGTGATTGGTTTTTGAGGAAAAGATATGCGCCGTATCTGTCCTCCAAAGCTTCGAAAAAAGTAGACAGGGAGCTTGGAAGCGAAGGGTAAAATTTGTGAATAGGTTTTTGAGGAAAGGAAATGCGCCGTAATCTGTTTTCCACAGCCCCGAAACCAATACGCGGGGGCACGGAAAGCAGAGGGTAAATTTTGTGATTGGTTTTTGATGAAAGGAAATGCGCCGTATCTGTTTTCCACAGCCCCGAAACCAATACGCGGGGGCACGGAAAGCAGAGGTTAAATTTTGTGATTGGTTTTTGCGGAAAATAAATGCGCCGTATCTGTCCTCCAAAGCTTAGAAACCAGTAGACTGGGGGCTTGGAAGCGAAGGGTAAATTTTGTGAATAGGTTTTTGAGGAAAGGAAGTGCGCCGTATCTGTTTTCCACAGCCCCGAAACCAATACGCGGGGGCACGGAAAGCAGAGGGTAAATTTTGTGATTGGTTTTTGAGGAAAAGAAATGCGCCGTATCTGTCCTCCAAAGCTTAGAAACCAGTAGACCGGGGGCATGGAAGCGAAGGGTAAAATTTGAGAATAGGTTTTCTAGGAAAGGAAATGCGCCGTATCTGTTTTCCACAGCCCCGAAACCAATATGCGCGGGCACGGAAAGCAGAGGGTAAATTTTGTGATTGGTTTTGAGGAAAAGAAATGCGCCGTATCTGTCCTCCAAAGCTTAGAAACCAGTAGACCGGGGGCTTGGAAGAGAAGGGTAAAATTTTTGAATACGTTTTTGAGGAAAGGAAATGCGCCGTATCTGTTTTCCACAGCCCCGAAACCAATACGCGGGGGCACGGAAAGCAGAGGGTAAATTTTGTGATTGGTTTTTGAGGAAAAGAAATGCGCCGTATCTGTCCTCCAAAGCTTCGAAACCAGTAGACAGGGAGCTGGGAAGCGAAGGTTAAAATTTGTGAATAGGGTTTTGAGGAAAGGAAATGCGCCGTATCTGTTTTCCACAGCCCCGAAACCAATACGCGGGGGCACGGAAAGCAGAGGGAAAATTTTGTGATTGGTTTTTGAGGAAAAGAAATGCGCCGTATCTGTCCTCCAAAGCTTCGAAACCAGTAGACCGGGGGCTTGGAAGCGAAGGGTAAAATTTTTGAATAGGTTTTTGAGGAAAGGAAATGCGCCGTATCTGTTTTCCACAGCCCCGAAACCAATACGCGGGGGCACAGAAAGCAAAGGGTAAATTTTGTGATTGGTTTTGAGGAAAAGAAATGCACCGTAATTGTCCTCCAAGGCTTCGAAACCAGTAGACCGGTGGCTTGGAAGCGAAGGGTAAAATTTGTGAATAGGTTTTCTCGGAAAGGAAATGCGCCGTATCTGTTTTCCACAGACCCGAAACCAATAAGCGGGGGCACGGAAAGCAGAGGGTAAATTTTGTGATTGGTTTTTGAGGAAAAGAAATGCGCCGTATCTGTCCTCCAAAGCTTCGAAACCAGTAGACCGGGGGCTTGGAAGCGAAGGGTGAAATTTGTGAATAGGTTTTTGAGGAAAAGAAATGCGCCGTATCTGTTTTCCACAGCTCCGAAACCAATCCGCGGGGGCTCGGAAAGCGGAGGGTAAAATTTGTGAATAAGTTTTTGAGGAAAGGAAATGCACCGCATCTGTTCCACAGCCTCGAAACCAATACGCGGGGGCACGCGAAGCACAGGGTAAATTTTGTGATTGGTTTTTGAGGAAAAGAAATGCGCCGTATCTCTCCTCCAAAGCTTCGAAACCAGTAGACTGGTGGCTTGGAAGCTAAGGGTAAAATTTGTGAATAGGTTTTTGAGGAAAGGAAATGCGCCGTATTTGTCTTCCACAGCCCCGAAACCAATATGCCGGGGCACGGAAAGCAGAGGGTAAATTTTGTGATTGGTTTTGAGGAAAAGAAATGCGCCGTATCTGTCCTCCAAAGCTTCGAAACCAGTGGACCGGGGGCTTGGAAGCGAAGAGTAAAATTTGTGAATAGGTTTTTGAGGAAAGGAAATGCGCCGGATTTGTTTTCCACAGCCCCGAAACCAATACGCGGGGGCACGGAAAGCAGAGGGTAAATTTTGTGATTGGTTTTTGAGGAAAAGAAATACGCCGTATCTGTCCTCCAATGCTTCGAAACCAGAAGACCAGGGGCATGGAAGCGAAGGGTAAAATTTGTGAATAGGTTTTCTAGGAAAGGAAATGCGCCGTATCTGTTTTCCACAGCCCCGAAACCAATATGCGGGGGCACGGAAAGCAGAGGGTAAATTTTGTGATTGGTTTTGAGGAAAAGAAATGCGCCGTATCTGTCCTCCAAAGCTTCGAAACCAGTAGACCGGGGGCTTGGAAGCGAAGGGTAAAATTTGTGAATAGGTTTTTGAGGAAACGAAATGCGCCGTATCTGTTTTCCACAGCCCCGAAACCAATACGCGGGGGCACGGAAAGCAGAGGGTAAAATTTCTTCATTGGTTTTTGAGGAAAGAAATGCGCCGTATCTGTCCTCCAAAGCTTCGAAACCAGTAGACCGGGGGCTTGGAAGCGAAGGGTAAAATTTGTGAATAGGTTTTGATGAAAGGAAATGCGCCGTATCTGTTTTCCACAGCCCCGAAACCAATACGCGGGGGCACGGAAAGCAGAGGTTAAATTTTGTGATTGGTTTTTGAGGAAAAGAAATGCCCCATATCTGTCCTCCAAAGCTTAGAAACCAGTAGACCGGGGGCTTGGAAGCGAAGGGTAAAATTTCTGAATAGGTTTTTGAGGAAAGGAAATGCGCCGTATCTGTTTTCCACAGCCCCGAAACCAATACGCGGGGGCACGGAAAGCAGAGGGTAAATTTTGTGATTGGTTTTTGAGGAAAAGAAATGCGCCGTATCTGTCCTCCAAAGCTTCGAAAAAAGTAGACAGGGAGCTTGGAAGCGAAGGGTAAAATTTGTGAATAGGTTTTTGAGGAAAGGAAATGCGCCGTAATCTGTTTTCCACAGCCCCGAAACCAATACGCGGGGGCACGGAAAGCAGAGGGTAAATTTTGTGATTGGTTTTTGATGAAAGGAAATGCGCCGTATCTGTTTTCCACAGCCCCGAAACCAATACGCGGGGGCACGGAAAGCAGAGGTTAAATTTTGTGATTGGTTTTTGCGGACAATAAATGCGCCGTATCTGTCCTCCAAAGCTTAGAAACCAGTAGACCGGGGGCTTGGAAGCGAAGGGTAAATTTTGTGAATAGGTTTTTGAGGAAAGGAAATGCGCCGTATCTGTTTTCCACAGCCCCGAAACCAATACGCGGGGGCACGGAAAGCAGAGGGTAAATTTTGTGATTGGTTTTTGAGGAAAAGAAATGCGCCGTATCAGTTTTCCACAGCCCCGAAACCAATACGCGGGGGCACGGAAAGCAGAGGTGAAATTTTGTGATTGGTTTTTGAGGAAAAGAAATGCCCCATATCTGTCCTCCAAAGCTTCGAAACCAGTAGACCGGGGGCTCGGAAGCGAAGGGTAAAATTTGTGAATAGGTTTTGATGAAAGGAAATGCGCCGTATCTGTTTTCCACAGCCCCGAAACCAATACGCGGGGGCACGGAAAGCAGAGGTGAAATTTTGTGATTGGTTTTTGAGGAAAAGAAATGCCCCATATCTGTCCTCCAAAGCTTAGAAACCAGTAGACCGGGGGCTTGGAAGCGAAGGGTAAAATTTCTGAATAGGTTTTTGAGGAAAGGAAATGCGCCGTATCTGTTTTCCACAGCCCCGAAACCAATACGCGGGGGCACGGAAAGCAGAGGGTAAATTTTGTGATTGGTTTTTGAGGAAAAGAAATGCGCCGTATCTGTCCTCCAAAGCTTCGAAAAAAGTAGACAGGGAGCTTGGAAGAGAAGGGTAAAATTTGTGAATACGTTTTTGAGGAAAGGAAATGCGCCGTAATCTGTTTTCCACAGCCCCGAAACCAATACGCGGGGGCACGGAAAGCAGAGGGTAAATTTTGTGATTGGTTTTTGATGAAAGGAAATGCGCCGTATCTGTTTTCCACAGCCCCGAAACCAATACGCGGGGGCACGGAAAGCAGAGGTTAAATTTTGTGATTGGTTTTTGCGGAAAATAAATGCGCCGTATCTGTCCTCCAAAGCTTAGAAACCAGTAGACCGGGGGCTTGGAAGCGAAGGGTACATTTGGTGAATAGGTTTTTGAGGAAAGGAAATGCGCCGTATCTGTTTTTCACAGCCCCGAAACCAATACGCGGGGGCACGGAAAGCATAGGGTAAATTTTGTGATTGGTTTTTGAGGAAAAGAAATGCGCCGTATCTGTCCTCCAAAGCTTAGAAACCAGTAGACCGGGGGCTTGGAAGAGAAGGGTAAAATTTTTGAATACCTTTTTGAGGAAAGGAAATGCGCCGTATCTGTTTTCCACAGCCCCGAAACCAATACGCGGGGGCACGGAAAGCAGAGGGTAAATTTTGTGATTGGTTTTTGAGGAAAAGATATGCGCCGTATCTGTCCTCCAAAGCTTCGAAAAAAGTAGACAGGGAGCTTGGAAGCGAAGGGTAAAATTTGTGAATAGGTTTTTGAGGAAAGGAAATGCGCCGTAATCTGTTTTCCACAGCCCCGAAACCAATACGCGGGGGCACGGAAAGCAGAGGGTAAATTTTGTGATTGGTTTTTGATGAAAGGAAATGCGCCGTATCTGTTTTCCACAGCCCCGAAACCAATACGCGGGGGCACGGAAAGCAGAGGTTAAATTTTGTGATTGGTTTTTGCGGAAAATAAATGCGCCGTATCTGTCCTCCAAAGCTTAGAAACCAGTAGACCGGGGGCTTGGAAGCGAAGGGTAAATTTTGTGAATAGGTTTTTGAGGAAAGGAAGTGCGCCGTATCTGTTTTCCACAGCCCCGAAACCAATACGCGGGGGCACGGAAAGCAGAGGGTAAATTTTGTGATTGGTTTTTGAGGAAAAGAAATGCGCCGTATCTGTCCTCCAAAGCTTAGAAACCAGTAGACCGGGGGCATGGAAGCGAAGGGTAAAATTTGAGAATAGGTTTTCTAGGAAAGGAAATGCGCCGTATCTGTTTTCCACAGCCCCGAAACCAATATGCGCGGGCACGGAAAGCAGAGGGTAAATTTTGTGATTGGTTTTTGAGGAAAAGAAATGCGCCGTATCTGTCCTCCAAAGCTTCGAAACCAGTAGACAGGGAGCTGGGAAGCGAAGGTTAAAATTTGTGAATAGGGTTTTGAGGAAAGGAAATGCGCCGTATCTGTTTTCCACAGCCCCGAAACCAATACGCGGGGGCACGGAAAGCAGAGGGAAAATTTTGTGATTGGTTTTTGAGGAAAAGAAATGCGCCGTATCTGTCCTCCAAAGCTTCGAAACCAGTAGACCGGGGGCTTGGAAGCGAAGGGTAAAATTTTTTAATAGGTTTTTGAGGAAAGGAAATGCGCCGTATCTGTTTTCCACAGCCCCGAAACCAATACGCGGGGGCACAGAAAGCAAAGGGTAAATTTTGTGATTGGTTTTGAGGAAAAGAAATGCACCGTAATTGTCCTCCAAGGCTTCGAAACCAGTAGACCGGTGGCTTGGAAGCGAAGGGTAAAATTTGTGAATAGGTTTTCTCGGAAAGGAAATGCGCCGTATCTGTTTTCCACAGACCCGAAACCAATAAGCGGGGGCACGGAAAGCAGAGGGTAAATTTTGTGATTGGTTTTTGAGGAAAAGAAATGCGCCGTATCTGTCCTCCAAAGCTTCGAAACCAGTAGACCGGGGGCTTGGAAGCGAAGGGTGAAATTTGTGAATAGGTTTTTGAGGAAAAGAAATGCGCCGTATCTGTTTTCCACAGCTCCGAAACCAATCCGCGGGGGCTCGGAAAGCGGAGGGTAAAATTTGTGAATAAGTTTTTGAGGAAAGGAAATGCACCGCATCTGTTCCACAGCCTCGAAACCAATACGCGGGGGCACGCGAAGCACAGGGTAAATTTTGTGATTGGTTTTTGAGGAAAAGAAATGCGCCGTATCTCTCCTCCAAAGCTTCGAAACCAGTAGACTGGTGGCTTGGAAGCTAAGGGTAAAATTTGTGAATAGGTTTTTGAGGAAAGGAAATGCGCCGTATTTGTCTTCCACAGCCCCGAAACCAATATGCCGGGGCACGGAAAGCAGAGGGTAAATTTTGTGATTGGTTTTGAGGAAAAGAAATGCGCCGTATCTGTCCTCCAAAGCTTCGAAACCAGTGGACCGGGGGCTTGGAAGCGAAGAGTAAAATTTGTGAATAGGTTTTTGAGGAAAGGAAATGCGCCGGATTTGTTTTCCACAGCCCCGAAACCAATACGCGGGGGCACGGAAAGCAGAGGGTAAATTTTGTGATTGGTTTTTGAGGAAAAGAAATACGCCGTATCTGTCCTCCAATGCTTCGAAACCAGAAGACCAGGGGCATGGAAGCGAAGGGTAAAATTTGTGAATAGGTTTTCTAGGAAAGGAAATGCGCCGTATCTGTTTTCCACAGCCCCGAAACCAATATGCGGGGGCACGGAAAGCAGAGGGTAAATTTTGTGATTGGTTTTGAGGAAAAGAAATGCGCCGTATCTGTCCTCCAAAGCTTCGAAACCAGTAGACCGGGGGCTTGGAAGCGAAGGGTAAAATTTGTGAATAGGTTTTTGAGGAAACGAAATGCGCCGTATCTGTTTTCCACAGCCCCGAAACCAATACGCGGGGGCACGGAAAGCAGAGGGTAAAATTTCTTCATTGGTTTTTGAGGAAAGAAATGCGCCGTATCTGTCCTCCAAAGCTTCGAAACCAGTAGACCGGGGGCTTGGAAGCGAAGGGTAAAATTTGTGAATAGGTTTTGATGAAAGGAAATGCGCCGTATCTGTTTTCCACAGCCCCGAAACCAATACGCGGGGGCACGGAAAGCAGAGGTTAAATTTTGTGATTGGTTTTTGAGGAAAAGAAATGCCCCATATCTGTCCTCCAAAGCTTAGAAACCAGTAGACCGGGGGCTTGGAAGCGAAGGGTAAAATTTCTGAATAGGTTTTTGAGGAAAGGAAATGCGCCGTATCTGTTTTCCACAGCCCCGAAACCAATACGCGGGGGCACGGAAAGCAGAGGGTAAATTTTGTGATTGGTTTTTGAGGAAAAGAAATGCGCCGTATCTGTCCTCCAAAGCTTCGAAAAAAGTAGACAGGGAGCTTGGAAGCGAAGGGTAAAATTTGTGAATAGGTTTTTGAGGAAAGGAAATGCGCCGTAATCTGTTTTCCACAGCCCCGAAACCAATACGCGGGGGCACGGAAAGCAGAGGGTAAATTTTGTGATTGGTTTTTGATGAAAGGAAATGCGCCGTATCTGTTTTCCACAGCCCCGAAACCAATACGCGGGGGCACGGAAAGCAGAGGTTAAATTTTGTGATTGGTTTTTGCGGACTATAAATGCGCCGTATCTGTCCTCCAAAGCTTAGAAACCAGTAGACCGGGGGCTTGGAAGCGAAGGGTAAATTTTGTGAATAGGTTTTTGAGGAAAGGAAATGCGCCGTATCTGTTTTCCACAGCCCCGAAACCAATACGCGGGGGCACGGAAAGCAGAGGGTAAATTTTGTGATTGGTTTTTGAGGAAAAGAAATGCGCCGTATCTGTTTTCCACAGCCCCGAAACCAATACGCGGGGGCACGGAAAGCAGAGGGTAAATTTTGTGATTGGTTTTTGAGGAAAAGAAATGCGCCGTATCTGTCCTCCAAAGCTTCGAAAAAAGTAGACAGGGAGCTTGGAAGCGAAGGGTAAAATTTGTGAATAGGTTTTTGAGGAAAGGAAATGCGCCGTAATCTGTTTTCCACAGCCCCGAAACCAATACGCGGGGGCACGGAAAGCAGAGGGTAAATTTTGTGATTGGTTTTTGATGAAAGGAAATGCGCCGTATCTGTTTTCCACAGCCCCGAAACCAATACGCGGGGGCACGGAAAGCAGAGGTTAAATTTTGTGATTGGTTTTTGCGGAAAATAAATGCGCCGTATCTGTCCTCCAAAGCTTAGAAACCAGTAGACCGGGGGCTTGGAAGCGAAGGGTAAATTTTGTGAATAGGTTTTTGAGGAAAGGAAATGCACCATATCTGTTTTCCACAGCCCCGAAACCAATACGCGGGGGCACGGAAAGCAGAGGGTAAATTTTGTGATTGGTTTTTGAGGAAAAGAAATGCGCCGTATCTGTCCTCCAAAGCTTAGAAACCAGTAGACCGGGGGCTTGGAAGAGAAGGGTAAAATTTTTGAATACCTTTTTGAGGAAAGGAAATGCGCCGTATCTGTTTTCCACAGCCCCGAAACCAATACGCGGGGGCACGGAAAGCAGAGGGTAAATTTTGTGATTGGTTTTTGAGGAAAAGAAATGCGCCGTATCTGTCCTCCAAAGCTTCGAAAAAAGTAGACAGGGAGCTTGGAAGCGAAGGGTAAAATTTGTGAATAGGTTTTTGTTGTGTCCCCTTATTGCTTTTGTGTGTGTGCGCCCCCGCGTCCTCCTCCTAACGACAGTTCGCATCCTCCTCCTAACGACCACTCAATCCTCCTCCTAACGACCACCCGCATCCTCCTCCTAACGACCGCTTGCCCCTCGTCGCACGCTGTCGCCGGATGCCCCCCCACGGTGCGCCCCCGCACCCTCCTCCTGTTCTGGGAAGCCACTCCCTCCCGTGGACGCTTCTTCGCTCCCTCCTTTCTTCGGGCGGCCAGTTCGGCTCCTGCCTCGGTCGACGCTGGTCGCACCCTCATCGGCTTTAAATAAACGAAGTCTTAAAGTACCGTGTGCGTCTTTCGCTGCATTCAACACAGCGACCGGACACGACAGTGGCGACGAGAAAGTGAATTCGACCCGCGCTACGCAACGCTATTGACAAGCCATGGCTACGCGAGGGTTTCCCAATCAGATACCAGAATTCAACGGCTCATCGTGGTCATCGTGGGTTGGACGCCTTCAGTTCTACTTTGAAGCTAACAACATCACAGACCCAGCCTTGAAGAGGGCCAACCTGCTGACGCTGTGCGGGGAGCAGACCTACGATACTGTCTGCGCCCTTATTCAGCCAAGCACACCAGCGGCAGTGTCTTACGACGACATCGTAAAAGCACTGCAAAAGCACTACGACCCAAGGCCATCCGAGGTCTACAGCCGGGCTCGCTTCCAACGACGAGATCAACTGGAAGGAGAAACAGTGAGCGCCTACGTAGCAGCGCTCAAGAAGCTCGCTGCCGACTGCAACTTTGGAACGCTGTCGACAACAGCTACCGGGCAGGAAATGGACGCAGCTTCTTCTGCTAACACCACCATGCTTCCCTTGGACGTGATGTTACGCGACAGATTTGTGTGCGGACTGAGTGACGAGTCACTGCAGCAGCGCCTGTTCGCTGAGAAGGACCTCACATTCAGCAAAGCTTAAGACATCACCGTTCGAGCGGAGAGCACCGGTCACCAGCAGAGAGGGATTCGCCGGAACACCGAGCCGGTACACCAGACAAGCAACCAGGTGCGCAAGCCTTCTGTTGTTGTAAAATCGGTCAAAAAGGCACAACGCTGCTGGCGGTGTGACGACCAACACAACCCCCAGGGATGTCGATTCCAGTCAGCCACGTGTAATTTTTGCCACAAGCGAGGGCATATCGAAAGAGCATGCATTACGAAACGGAGACTTGCCAAGATAAAGTCACCTTCCCAGCCTAATCACAGCGTCAACGCCTCAGAGAATACGCCGCTATCTGATCTCCATGGAACAACATCAGCAACACCATCTGTGTTGTTCGACCTGAACACCATGAATCTCGGCACGCGACCGAAGATTTTTACAGAAGTAAGCGTACATCACCAGCTGATTAAGTTCGAGGTGGACTCCGGCGCAGCCTGTACTCTGATCAGTGAGGACACGTTCCGAACTTCATGGCCATCTGACGCACCCGCCCTGCAACAAGACGACACGCACCTGCGAACGTGGTCAGGACAGAATCTGCCACTATTGGGCTCTGCCAACGTGCAGGTTAACTACAACGGCCAGACCCATACGCTACCTCTGCTTGTTGTGAAGGGCACAGGATCAAGCCTTCTAGGGAGAAACTGGTTTTCTCCACTAGGCGTGATGATATGCGGCATACACCAGACGCCGAGCCAGAACATGCTCTCAGCGTACGACTACGCTCTGGTCTACCGCAATGGGAGTAAACATCAAAACGCCGATGCGCTAAGCCGTCTGCCACTAGACGCAACTGTTGACGAACCATTTCCACCAGGAGACGTTCTGATGTTCGAAGCACTGCCAGAACCTCCGCTTACAGCAGGCACAGTTGCGGCATCTACGCAGAAGTGCGCAGCTCTCCGGCTAGTTTACACAGCTGTTCAACAAGGCAACGTGCATAAACTCAAAGGGGACAACTTCGACGCTTACCGCAGGCGAGCTACAGAGTTGAGCACCCATCGCGGCTGCATCATATTTGGGTCCCGAGTTGTGATGCCGAGAGAACTACGCGCACAAGCTATGTCTCTCATCCACGCCGGACATCGGGGCATCGTTGCAATGAAAAAGTGTGCCAGAAGCTACATGTGGTGGCCTGGCATTGACAACGACATCGAAACAGTGGTGCGAGAATGCAAGCCTTGCCAGAGCAGCCGGAGCGCCCCGCCAAAAGCTCCTGTCCCAGAATGGGAAAAGCCAGACACACCATGGCACACACTGCACATTGATTTTGCAGGACCAATTGAGGGCTGCACTTTCCTTGTGGTCGTAGATGCCTACACAAAGTGGCTTGAGATAAGGCAAATGGGACAGACGACTTCGGCAGCAGTCATTGACAACCTCCGATCACTATTTGCAACGTTCGGCCTGCCACGCAAGGTAGTATCTGACAACGGAACACCGTTTGTGTCTGCGGAGATTCTCAAGTTTTATCGCGACAACGGGATCTCATCAGTTACATCGGCCCCCTACCACCCAGCGACAAACGGACAAGCCGAGCGCTACGTAGCCGAGCTAAAACGCGCCCTTGAAAGAGATCAGACAGGCTCGCTGCAGCGCCGCCTTGCGCGCTTTCTCTTCAAGCAGCACACGACGGTTCAGAGCACAACAGGCGAGACCCCCTCGAAAATGATGTTCGAGCGTGAAATGCGAACCCAGCTCACAGCCATCCTCCCCGAGCCAAAGGCAGAGACGTTCCGGGAAGAAAAAGCAATTCCGCGCTGCGGCACGCTTAATGAGGGGCAGCGCGTCCTCGCCCGACAGTTTCTGAAAAAGCCACACTGGGAGGAAGCTACAATTGTCAGACGCATAGGCCTGCGCTCTTGGCTCGTCAACATACATGGCACAGTAGCACGCCGACATCTCAACCAGCTGCGTAGATTTACGACGCCGTCTGAGAGCTGTCCGCCAGCGGAGAGAACACGTGCACCATCTTTCCACATAGCCTGGCACCTCATCCCGGAAGAAGAGACTTCGCCCAGGACAGACCTAGGAGACACAGCGAACAACAGCCAGCCTACAAGTGTTTCTCCCCCGAGCGCACAAAGCCAGCGCGCCTCCACGCGTGAGCGCCGACCCCCTGCACGATACCAGGCAACTTTTTAAGGGGGAAGGAAGTGTTGTGTCCCCTTATTGCTTTTGTGTGTGTGCGCCCCCGCGTCCTCCTCCTAACGACAGTTCGCATCCTCCTCCTAACGACCACTCAATCCTCCTCCTAACGACCACCCGCATCCTCCTCCTAACGACCGCTTGCCCCTCGTCGCACGCTGTCGCCGGATGCCCCCCCACGGTGCGCCCCCGCACCCTCCTCCTGTTCTGGGAAGCCACTCCCTCCCGTGGACGCTTCTTCGCTCCCTCCTTTCTTCGGGCGGCCAGTTCGGCTCCTGCCTCGGTCGACGCTGGTCGCACCCTCATCGGCTTTAAATAAACGAAGTCTTAAAGTACCGTGTGCGTCTTTCGCTGCATTCAACACAGCGACCGGACACGACAGTTTTTGAGGAAAGGAAATGCGCCGTAATCTGTTTTCCACAGCCCCGAAACCAATACGCGGGGGCACGGAAAGCAGAGGGTAAATTTTGTGATTGGTTTTTGAGGAAAAGAAATGCGCCGTATCTGTCCTCCAAAGCTTAGAAACCAGTAGACCGGAGCATGGAAGCGAAGTGTAAAATTTGAGAATAGGTTTTCTAGGAAAGGAAATGCGCCGTATCTGTTTTCCACAGCCCCGAAACCAATATGCGGGGGCACGGAAAGCAGAGGGTAAATTTTGTGATTGGTTTTGAGGAAAAGAAATGCGCCGTATCTGTCCTCCAAAGCTTAGAAACCAGTAGACCGGGGGCTTGGAAGAGAAGGGTAAAATTTTTGAATACGTTTTTGAGGAAAGGAAATGCGCCGTATCTGTTTTCCACAGCCCCGAAACCAATACGCGGGGGCACGGAAAGCAGAGGGAAATTTTGTGATTGGTTTTTGAGGAAAAGAAATGCGCCGTATCTGTCCTCCAAAGCTTCGAAACCAGTAGACCGGGGGCTTGGAAGCGAAGGGTAAAATTTTTGAATAGGTTTTTGAGGAAAGGAAATGCGCCGTATCTGTTTTCCACAGCCCCGAAACCAATACGCGGGGGCACAGAAAGCAGAGGGTAAATTTTGTGATTGGTTTTTGAGGAAAAGAAATGCACCGTAATTGTCCTCCAAGGCTTCGAAACCAGTAGACCGGTGGCTTGGAAGCGAAGGGTAAAATTTGTGAATAGGTTTTCTCGGAAAGGAAATGCGCCGTATCTGTTTTCCACAGACCCGAAACCAATAAGCGGGGGCACGGAAAGCAGAGGGTAAATTTTGTGATTGGTTTTTGAGGAAAAGAAATGCGCCGTATCTGTCCTCCAAAGCTTCGAAACCAGTAGACCGGGGGCTTGGAAGCGAAGGGTGAAATTTGTGAATAGGTTTTTGAGGAAAAGAAATGCGCCGTATCTGTTTTCCACAGCTCCGAAACCAATCCGCGGGGGCTCGGAAAGCGGAGGGTAAAATTTGTGAATAAGTTTTTGAGGAAAGGAAATCCACCGCATCTGTTTTCCACAGCCTCGAAACCAATACGCGGGGGCACGCGAAGCACAGGGTAAATTTTGTGATTGGTTTTTGAGGAAAAGAAATGCGCCGTATCTCTCCTCCAAAGCTTCGAAACCAGTAGACTGGTGGCTTGGAAGCTAAGGGTAAAATTTGTGAATAGGTTTTTGAGGAAAGGAAATGCGCCGTATTTGTCTTCCACAGCCCCGAAACCAATATGCCGGGGCACGGAAAGCAGAGGGTAAATTTTGTGATTGGTTTTTGAGGAAAAGAAATACGCCGTATCTGTCCTCCAATGCTTCGAAACCAGAAGACCAGGGGCATGGAAGCGAAGGGTAAAATTTGTGAATAGGTTTTCTAGGAAAGGAAATGCGCCGTATCTGTTTTCCACAGCCCCGAAACCAATATGCGGGGGCACGGAAAGCAGAGGGTAAAATTTGTGATTGGTTTTGAGGAAAAGAAATGCGCCGTATCTGTCCTCCAAAGCTTCGAAACCAGTAGACCGGGGGCTTGGAAGCGAAGGGTAAAATTTGTGAATAGGTTTTTGAGGAAACGAAATGCGCCGTATCTGTTTTCCACAGCCCCGAAACCAATACGCGGGGGCACGGAAAGCAGAGGGTAAAATTTCTTCATTGGTTTTTGAGGAAAGAAATGCGCGATATCTGTCCTCCAAAGCTTCGAAACCAGTAGACCGGGGGCTTGGAAGCGAAGGGTAAAATTTGTGAATAGGTTTTGATGAAAGGAAATGCGCCGTATCTGTTTTCCACAGCCCCGAAACCAATACGCGGGGGCACGGAAAGCAGAGGTTAAATTTTGTGATTGGTTTTTGAGGAAAAGAAATGCCCCATATCTGTCCTCCAAAGCTTAGAAACCAGTAGACCGGGGGCTTGGAAGCGAAGGGTAAAATTTCTGAATAGGTTTTTGAGGAAAGGAAATGCGCCGTATCTGTTTTCCACAGCCCCGAAACCAATACGCGGGGGCACGGAAAGCAGAGGGTAAATTTTGTGATTGGTTTTTGAGGAAAAGAAATGCGCCGTATCTGTCCTCCAAAGCTTCGAAAAAAGTAGACAGGGAGCTTGGAAGCGAAGGGTAAAATTTGTGAATAGGTTTTTGAGGAAAGGAAATGCGCCGTAATCTGTTTTCCACAGCCCCGAAACCAATACGCGGGGGCACAGAAAGCAGAGGGTAAATTTTGTGATTGGTTTTTGAGGAAAAGAAATGCACCGTAATTGTCCTCCAAGGCTTCGAAACCAGTAGACCGGTGGCTTGGAAGCGAAGGGTAAAATTTGTGAATAGGTTTTCTCGGAAAGGAAATGCGCCGTATCTGTTTTCCACAGACCCGAAACCAATAAGCGGGGGCACGGAAAGCAGAGGGTAAATTTTGTGATTGGTTTTTGAGGAAAAGAAATGCGCCGTATCTGTCCTCCAAAGCTTCGAAACCAGTAGACCGGGGGCTTGGAAGCGAAGGGTGAAATTTGTGAATAGGTTTTTGAGGAAAAGAAATGCGCCGTATCTGTTTTCCACAGCTCCGAAACCAATCCGCGGGGGCTCGGAAAGCGGAGGGTAAAATTTGTGAATAAGTTTTTGAGGAAAGGAAATCCACCGCATCTGTTTTCCACAGCCTCGAAACCAATACGCGGGGGCACGCGAAGCACAGGGTAAATTTTGTGATTGGTTTTTGAGGAAAAGAAATGCGCCGTATCTCTCCTCCAAAGCTTCGAAACCAGTAGACTGGTGGCTTGGAAGCTAAGGGTAAAATTTGTGAATAGGTTTTTGAGGAAAGGAAATGCGCCGTATTTGTCTTCCACAGCCCCGAAACCAATATGCCGGGGCACGGAAAGCAGAGGGTAAATTTTGTGATTGGTTTTTGAGGAAAAGAAATACGCCGTATCTGTCCTCCAATGCTTCGAAACCAGAAGACCAGGGGCATGGAAGCGAAGGGTAAAATTTGTGAATAGGTTTTCTAGGAAAGGAAATGCGCCGTATCTGTTTTCCACAGCCCCGAAACCAATATGCGGGGGCACGGAAAGCAGAGGGTAAAATTTGTGATTGGTTTTGAGGAAAAGAAATGCGCCGTATCTGTCCTCCAAAGCTTCGAAACCAGTAGACCGGGGGCTTGGAAGCGAAGGGTAAAATTTGTGAATAGGTTTTTGAGGAAACGAAATGCGCCGTATCTGTTTTCCACAGCCCCGAAACCAATACGCGGGGGCACGGAAAGCGGAGGGTAAAATTTCTTCATTGGTTTTTGAGGAAAGAAATGCGCGATATCTGTCCTCCAAAGCTTCGAAACCAGTAGACCGGGGGCTTGGAAGCGAAGGGTAAAATTTGTGAATAGGTTTTGATGAAAGGAAATGCGCCGTATCTGTTTTCCACAGCCCCGAAACCAATACGCGGGGGCACGGAAAGCAGAGGTTAAATTTTGTGATTGGTTTTTGAGGAAAAGAAATGCCCCATATCTGTCCTCCAAAGCTTAGAAACCAGTAGACCGGGGGCTTGGAAGCGAAGGGTAAAATTTCTGAATAGGTTTTTGAGGAAAGGAAATGCGCCGTATCTGTTTTCCACAGCCCCGAAACCAATACGCGGGGGCACGGAAAGCAGAGGGTAAATTTTGTGATTGGTTTTTGAGGAAAAGAAATGCGCCGTATCTGTCCTCCAAAGCTTCGAAAAAAGTAGACAGGGAGCTTGGAAGCGAAGGGTAAAATTTGTGAATAGGTTTTTGAGGAAAGGAAATGCGCCGTAATCTGTTTTCCACAGCCCCGAAACCAATACGCGGGGGCACGGAAAGCAGAGGGTAAATTTTGTGATTGGTTTTTGATGAAAGGAAATGCGCCGTATCTGTTTTCCACAGCCCCGAAACCAATACGCGGGGGCACGGAAAGCAGAGGTTAAATTTTGTGATTGGTTTTCGCGGAAAATAAATGCGCCGTATCTGTCCTCCAAAGCTTCGAAACCAGTAGACCGGGGGCTTGGAAGCGAAGGGTAAATTTTGTGAATAGGTTTTTGAGGAAAGGAAATGCGCCGTATCTGTTTTCCACAGCCCCGAAACCAATACGCGGGGGCACAGAAAGCAGAGGGTAAATTTTGTGATTGGTTTTTGAGGAAAAGAAATGCACCGTAATTGTCCTCCAAGGCTTCGAAACCAGTAGACCGGTGGCTTGGAAGCGAAGGGTAAAATTTGTGAATAGGTTTTCTCGGAAAGGAAATGCGCCGTATCTGTTTTCCACAAACCCGAAACCAATAAGCGGGGGCACGGAAAGCAGAGGGTAAATTTTGTTATTGGTTTTTGAGGAAAAGAAATGCGCCGTATCTCTCCTCCAAAGCTTCGAAACCAGTAGACTGGTGGCTTGGAAGCTAAGGGTAAAATTTGTGAATAGGTTTTTGAGGAAAGGAAATGCGCCGTATTTGTCTTCCACAGCCCCGAAACCAATATGCCGGGGCACGGAAAGCAGAGGGTAAATTTTGTGATTGGTTTTGAGGAAAAGAAATGCGCCGGATCTGTCCTCCAAAGCTTCGAAACCAGTGGACCGGGGGCTTGGAAGCGAACAGTAAAATTTGTGAATAGGTTTTTGAGGAAAGGAAATGCGCCGGATTTGTTTTCCACAGCCCCGAAACCAATACGCGGGGGCACGGAAAGCAGAGGGTAAATTTTGTGATTGGTTTTTGAGGAAAAGAAATACGCCGTATCTGTCCTCCAATGCTTCGAAACCAGAAGACCAGGGGCATGGAAGCGAAGGATAAAATTTGTGAATAGTTTTCTAGGAAAGGAAATGCGCCGTATCTGTTTTCCACAGCCCCGAAACCAATATGCGGGGGCACGGAAAGCAGAGGGTAAATTTTGTGATTGGTTTTGAGGAAAAGAAATGCGCCGTATCTGTCCTCCAAAGCTTCGAAACCAGTAGACCGGGGGCTTGGAAGCGAAGGGTAAAATTTGTGAATAGGTTTTTGAGGAAACGAAATGCGCCGTATCTGTTTTCCACAGCCCCGAAACCAATACGCGGGGGCACGGAAAGCAGAGGGTAAAATTTCTTCATTGGTTTTTGAGGAAAGAAATGCGCCGTATCTGTCCTCCAAAGCTTCGAAACCAGTAGACCGGGGGCTTGGAAGCGAAGGGTAAAATTTGTGAATAGGTTTTGATGAAAGGAAATGCGCCGTATCTGTTTTCCACAGCCCCGAAACCAATACGCGGGGGCACGGAAAGCAGAGGTTAAATTTTGTGATTGGTTTTTGAGGAAAAGAAATGCCCCATATCTGCCCTCCAAAGCTTAGAAACCAGTAGACCGGGGGCTTGGAAGCGAAGGGTAAAATTTCTGAATAGGTTTTTGAGGAAAGGAAATGCGCCGTATCTGTTTTCCACAGCCCCGAAACCAATACGCGGGGGCACGGAAAGCAGAGGGTAAATTTTGTGATTGGTTTTTGAGGAAAAGAAATGCGCCGTATCTGTCCTCCAAAGCTTCGAAAAAAGTAGTCAGGGAGCTTGGAAGCGAAGGGTAAAATTTGTGAATAGGTTTTTGAGGAAAGGAAATGCGCCGTAATCTGTTTTCCACAGCCCCGAAACCAATACGCGGGGGCACGGAAAGCAGAGGGTAAATTTTGTGATTGGTTTTTGATGAAAGGAAATGCGCCGTATCTGTTTTCCACAGCCCCGAAACCAATACGCGGGGGCACGGAAAGCAGAGGTTAAATTTTGTGATTGGTTTTTGCGGAAAATAAATGCGCCGTATCTGTCCTCCAAAGCTTAGAAACCAGTAGACCGGGGGCTTGGAAGCGAAGGGTAAATTTTGTGAATAGGTTTTTGAGGAAAGGAAATGCGCTGTATCTGTTTTCCACAGCCCCGAAACCAATACGCGGGGGCACAGAAAGCAGAGGGTAAATTTTGTGATTGGTTTTTGAGGAAAAGAAATGCGCCGTATCTGTTTTCCACAGCCCCGAAACCAATACGCGGGGGCACGGAAAGCAGAGGGTAAATTTTGTGATTGGTGTTTGAGGAAAAGAAATGCGCCGTATCTGTCCTCCAAAGCTTCGAAACCAGTAGACCGGGGGCTCAGAAGCGAAGGGTAAAATTTGTGAATAGGTTTTGATGAAAGGAAATGCGCCGTATCTGTTTTCCACAGCCCCGAAACCAATACGCGGGGGCACTGAAAGCAGAGGTGAAATTTTGTGATTGGTTTTTGAGGAAAAGAAATGCCCCATATCTGTCCTCCAAAGCTTAGAAACCAGTAGACCGGGGGCTTGGAAGCGAAGGGTAAAATTTCTGAATAGGTTTTTGAGGAAAGGAAATGCGCCGTATCTGTTTTCCACAGCCCCGAAACCAATACGCGGGGGCACGGAAAGCAGAGGGTAAATTTTGTGATTGGTTTATGAGGAAAAGAAATGCGCCGTATCTGTCCTCCAAAGCTTCGAAAAAAGTAGACAGGGAGCTTGGAAGCGAAGGGTAAAATTTGTGAATAGGTTTTTGAGGAAAGGAAATGCGCCGTAATCTGTTTTCCACAGCCCCGAAACCAATACGCGGGGGCACGGAAAGCAGAGGGTAAATTTTGTGATTGGTTTTTGATGAAAGGAAATGCGCCGTATCTGTTTTCCACAGCCCCGAAACCAATACGCGGGGGCACGGAAAGCAGAGGTTAAATTTTGTGATTGGTTTTTGCGGAAAATAAATGCGCCGTATCTGTCCTCCAAAGCTTAGAAACCAGTAGACCGGGGGCTTGGAAGCGAAGGGTAAATTTTGTGAATAGGTTTTTGAGGAAAGGAAATGCGCCGTATCTGTTTTCCACAGCCCCGAAACTAATACGCGGGGGCACGGAAAGCAGAGGGTAAATTTTGTGATTGGTTTTTGAGGAAAAGAAATGCGCCGTATCTGTCTTCCAAAGCTTAGAAACCAGTAGACCGGGGGCTTGGAAGAGAAGGGTAAAATTTTTGAATACGTTTTTGAGGAAAGGAAATGGGCCGTATCTGTTTTCCACAGCGCTGAAACCAATACGCGGGGGCACGGAAAGCAGAGGGTAAATTTTGTGATTGGTTTTTGAGGAAAAGAAATGCGCCGTATCTGTCCTCCAAAGCTTCGAAACCAGTAGACAGGGAGCTTGGAAGCGAAGGTTAAAATTTGTGAATAGGGTTTTGAGGAAAGGAAATGCGCCGTATCTGTTTTCCACAGCCCCGAAACCAATACGCGGGGGCACGGAAAGCAGAGGGAAAATTTTGTGATTGGTTTTTGAGGAAAAGAAATGCGCCGTATCTGTCCTCCAAAGCTTCGAAACCAGTAGACCGGGGGCTTGGAAGCGAAGGGTAAAATTTTTGAATAGGTTTTTGAGGAAAGGAAATGCGCCGTATCTGTTTTCCACAGCCCCGAAACCAATACGCGAAGGCACAGAAAGCAGAGGGTAAATTTTGTGATTGGTTTTTGAGGAAAAGAAATGCACCGTAATTGTCCTCCAAGGCTTCGAAACCAGTAGACCGGTGGCTTGGAAGCGAAGGGTAAAATTTGTGAATAGGTTTTCTCGGAAAGGAAATGCGCCGTATCTGTTTTCCGCAGACCCGAAACCAATAAGCGGGGGCACGGAAAGCAGAGGGTAAATTTTGTGATTGGTATTTGAGGAAAAGAAATGCGCCGTATCTGTCCTCCAAAGCTTCGAAACCAGTAGACCGGGGGCTTGGAAGCGAAGGGTGAAATTTGTGAATAGGTTTTTGAGGAAAAGAAATGCGCCTTATCTGTTTTCCACAGCTCCGAAACCAATCCGCGGGGGCTCGGAAAGCGGAGGGTAAAATTTGTGAATAAGTTTTTGAGGAAAGGAAATGCACCGCATCTGTTTTCCACAGCCTCGAAACCAATACGCGGGGGCACGCGAAGCACAGGGTAAATTTTGTGATTGGTTTTTGAGGAAAAGAAATGCGCCGTATCTCTCCTCCAAAGCTTCGAAACCAGTAGACTGGTGGCTTGGAAGCTAAGGGTAAAATTTGTGAATAGGTTTTTGAGGAAAGGAAATGCGCCGTATCTGTTTTCCACAGCCCCGAAACCAATACGCGGGGGCACGGAAAGCAGAGGGTAAATTTTGTGATTGGTTTTTGAGGAAAAGAAATGCGCCGTATCTGTCCTCCAAAGCTTAGAAACCAGTAGACCGGGGGCTTGGAAGAGAAGGGTAAAATTTTTGAATACGTTTTTGAGGAAAGGAAATGCGCCGTATCTGTTTTCCACAGCCCCGAAACCAATACGCGGGGGCACGGAAAGCAGAGGGTAAATTTTGTGATTGGTTTTTGAGGAAAAGAAATGCGCCGTATCTCTCCTCCAAAGCTTCGAAACCAGTAGACTGGTGGCTTGGAAGCTAAGGGTAAAATTTGTGAATAGGTTTTTGAGGAAAGGAAATGCGCCGTATTTGTCTTCCACAGCCCCGAAACCAATATGCCGGGGCACGGAAAGCAAAGGGTAAATTTTGTGATTGGTTTTGAGGAAAAGAAATGCGCCGTATCTGTCCTCCAAAGCTTCGAAACCAGTGGACCGGGGGCTTGGAAGCGAAGGGTGAAATTTGTGAATAGGTTTTCTAGGAAAGGAAATGCGCCGTATCTGTTTTCCACAGCCCCGAAACCAATATGCGGGGGCACGGAAAGCAGAGGGTAAATTTTGTGATTGGTTTTGAGGAAAAGAAATGCGCCGTATCTGTCCTTCAAAGCTTCGAAACCAGTAGACCGGGGGCTTGGAAGCGAAGGGTAAAATTTGTGAATAGGTTTTTGAGGAAACGAAATGCGCCGTATCTGTTTTCCACAGCCCCGAAACCAATACGCGGGGGCACGGAAAGCAGAGGGTAAAATTTCTTCATTGGTTCTTGAGGAAAGAAATGCGCCGTATCTGTCCTCCAAAGCTTGGAAACCAGTAGACCGGGGGCTTGGAAGCGAAGGGTAAAATTTGTGAATAGGTTTTGATGAAAGGAAATGCGCCGTATCTGTTTTCCACAGCCCCGAAACCAATACGCGGGGGCACGGAAAGCAGAGGTTAAATTTTGTGATTGGTTTTTGAGGAAAAGAAATGCCCCATATCTGTCCTCCAAAGATTAGAAACCAGTAGACCGGGGGCTTGGAAGCGAAGGGTAAAATTTCTGAATAGGTTTTTGAGGAAAGGAAATGCGCCGTATCTGTTTTCCACAGCCCCGAAACCAATACGCGGGGGCACGGAAAGCAGAGGGTAAATTTTGTGATTGGTTTTTGAGGAAAAGAAATGCGCCGTATCTGTCCTCCAAAGCTTCGAAAAAAGTAGACAGGGAGTTTGGAAGCGAAGGGTAAAATTTGTGAATAGGTTTTTGAGGAAAGGAAATGCGCCGTAATCTGTTTTCCACAGCCCCGAAACCAATACGCGGGGGCACGGAAAGCAGAGGGTAAATTTTGTGATTGGTTTTTGATGAAAGGAAATGCGCCGTATCTGTTTTCCACAGCCCCGAAACCATTACGCGGGGGCACGGAAAGCAGAGGTTAAATTTTGTGATTGGTTTTTGCGGAAAATAAATGCGTCGTATCTGTCCTCCAAAGCTTAGAAACCAGTAGACCGGGGGCTTGGAAGCGAAGGGTAAATTTTGTGAATAGGTTTTTGAGGAAAGGAAATGCGCCGTATCTGTTTTCCACAGCCCCGAAACCAATACGCGGGGGCACGGAAAGCAGAGGGTAAATTTTGTGATTGGTTTTTGAGGAAAAGAAATGCGCCGTATCTGTTTTCCACAGCCCCGAAACCAATACGCGGGGGCACGGAAAGCAGAGGGTAAATTTTGTGATTGGTTTTTGAGGAAAAGAAATGCGCCGTATCTGTCCTCCAAAGCTTCGAAACCAGTAGACCGGGGGCTCGGAAGCAAAGGGTAAAATTTGTGAATAGGTTTTTGAGGAAAGGAAATGCGCCGTATCTGTTTTCCACAGCCCCGAAACCAATACGCGGGGGCACGGAAAGCAGAGGGTAAATTTTGTGATTGGTTTTTGAGGAAAAGAAATGCGCCGTATCTGTCCTCCAAAGCTTAGAAACCAGTAGACCGGGGGCATGGAAGCGAAGGGTAAAATTTGAGAATAGGTTTTCTAGGAAAGGAAATGCGCCGTATCTGTTTTCCACAGCCCCGAAACCAATATGCGGGGCCACGGAAAGCAGAGGGTAAATTTTGTGATTGGTTTTGAGGAAAAGAAATGCGCCGTATCTGTCCTCCAAAGCTTCGAAACCAGTAGACCGGGGGCTTGGAAGCGAAGGGTAAAATTTTTGAATAGGTTTTTGAGGAAAGGAAATGCGCCGTATCTGTTTTCCACAGCCCCGAAACCAATACGCGAAGGCACAGAAAGCAGAGGGTAAATTTTGTGATTGGTTTTTGAGGAAAAGAAATGCACCGTAATTGTCCTCCAAGGCTTCGAAACCAGTAGACCGGTGGCTTGGAAGCGAAGGGTAAAATTTGTGAATAGGTTTTCTCGGAAGGGAAATGCGCCGTATCTGTTTTCCGCAGACCCGAAACCAATAAGCGGGGGCACGGAAAGCAGAGGGTAAATTTTGTGATTGGTATTTGAGGAAAAGAAATGCGCCGTATCTGTCCTCCAAAGCTTCGAAACCAGTAGACCGGGGGCTTGGAAGCGAAGGGTGAAATTTGTGAATAGGTTTTTGAGGAAAAGAAATGCGCCGTATCTGTTTTCCACAGCTCCGAAACCAATCCGCGGGGGCTCGGAAAGCGGAGGGTAAAATTTGTGAATAAGTTTTTGAGGAAAGGAAATGCACCGCATCTGTTTTCCACAGCCTCGAAACCAATACGCGGGGGCACGCGAAGCACAGGGTAAATTTTGTGATTGGTTTTTGAGGAAAAGAAATGCGCCGTATCTCTCCTCCAAAGCTTCGAAACCAGTAGACTGGTGGCTTGGAAGCTAAGGGTAAAATTTGTGAATAGGTTTTTGAGGAAAGGAAATGCGCCGTATCTGTTTTCCACAGCCCCGAAACCAATACGCGGGGGCACGGAAAGCAGAGGGTAAATTTTGTGATTGGTTTTTGAGGAAAAGAAATGCGCCGTATCTGTCCTCCAAAGCTTAGAAACCAGTAGACCGGGGGCTTGGAAGAGAAGGGTAAAATTTTTGAATACGTTTTTGAGGAAAGGAAATGCGCCGTATCTGTTTTCCACAGCCCCGAAACCAATACGCGGGGGCACGGAAAGCAGAGGGTAAATTTTGTGATTGGTTTTTGAGGAAAAGAAATGCGCCGTATCTGTCCTCCAAAGCTTCGAAACCAGTAGACAGGGAGCTTGGAAGCGAAGGTTAAAATTTGTGAATAGGGTTTTGAGGAAAGGAAATGCGCCGTATCTGTTTTCCACAGCCCCTAAACCAATACGCGGGGGCACGGAAAGCAGAGGGAAAATTTTGTGATTGGTTTTTGAGGAAAAGAAATGCGCCGTATCTGTCCTCCAAAGCTTCGAAACCAGTAGACCGGGGGCTTGGAAGCGAAGGGTAAAATTTTTGAATAGGTTTTTGAGGAAAGGAAATGCGCCATATCTGTTTTCCACAGCCCCGAAACCAATACGCGGGGGCACAGAAAGCAGAGGGTAAATTTTGTGATTGGTTTTTGAGGAAAAGAAATGCACCGTAATTGTCCTCCAAGGCTTCGAAACCAGTAGACCGGTGGCTTGGAAGCGAAGGGTAAATTTTGTGAATAGGTTTTTGAGGAAAGGAAATGCGCCGTATCTGTTTTCCACAGCCCCGAAACCAATACGCGGGGGCACGGAAAGCAGAGGGTAAATTTTGTGATTGGTTTTTGAGGAAAAGAAATGCGCCGTATCTGTCCTCCAAAGCTTCGAAACCAGTAGACCGGGGGCTTGGAAGCGAAGGGTAAAATTTGTGAATAGGTTTTTGAGGAAACGAAATGCGCCGTATCTGTTTTCCACAGCCCCGAAACCAATACGCGGGGGCACGGAAAGCAGAGGGTAAAATTTCTTCATTGGTTTTTGAGGAAAGAAATGCGCCGTATCTGTCCTCCAAAGCTTCGAAACCAGTAGACCGGGGGCTTGGAAGCGAAGGGTAAAATTTGTGAATAGGTTTTGATGAAAGGAAATGCGCCGTATCTGTTTTCCACAGCCCCGAAACCAATACGCGGGGGCACGGAAAGCAGAGGTTAAATTTTGTGATTGGTTTTTGAGGAAAAGAAATGCCCCATATCTGTCCTCCAAAGCTTAGAAACCAGTAGACCGGGGGCTTGGAAGCGAAGGGTGAAATTTGTGAATAGGTTTTTGAGGAAAAGAAATGCGCCGTATCTGTTTTCCACAGCTCCGAAACCAATCCGCGGGGGCTCGGAAAGCGGAGGGTAAAATTTGTGAATAAGTTTTTGAGGAAAGGAAATGCACCGCATCTGTTTTCCACAGCCTCGAAACCAATACGCGGGGCACGCGATGCACAGGGTAAATTTTGTGATTGGTTTTTGAGGAAAAGAAATGCGCCGTATCTCTCCTCCAAAGCTTCGAAACCAGTAGACTGGTGGCTTGGAAGCTAAGGGTAAAATTTGTGAATAGGTTTTTGAGGAAAGGAAATGCGCCGTATTTGTCTTCCACAGCCCCGAAACCAATATGCCGGGGCACGGAAAGCAAAGGGTAAATTTTGTGATTGGTTTTGAGGAAAAGAAATGCGCCGTATCTGTCCTCCAAAGCTTCGAAACCAGTGGACCGGGGGCTTGGAAGCGAAGGGTGAAATTTGTGAATAGGTTTTTGAGGAAAGGAAATGCGCCGGATTTGTTTTCCACAGCCCCGAAACCAATACGCGGGGGCACGGAAAGCAGAGGGTAAATTTTGTGATTGGTTTTTGAGGAAAAGAAATACGCCGTATCTGTCCTCCAATGCTTCGAAACCAGAAGACCAGGGGCATGGAAGCGAAGGGTAAAATTTGTGAATAGGTTTTCTAGGAAAGGAAATGCGCCGTATCTGTTTTCCACAGCCCCGAAACCAATATGCGGGGGCACGGAAAGCAGAGGGTAAATTTTGTGATTGGTTTTGAGGAAAAGAAATGCGCCGTATCTGTCCTTCAAAGCTTCGAAACCAGTAGACCGGGGGCTTGGAAGCGAAGGGTAAAATTTGTGAATAGGTTTTTGAGGAAACGAAATGCGCCGTATCTGTTTTCCACAGCCCCGAAACCAATACGCGGGGGCACGGAAAGCAGAGGGTAAAATTTCTTCATTGGTTCTTGAGGAAAGAAATGCGCCGTATCTGTCCTCCAAAGCTTGGAAACCAGTAGACCGGGGGCTTGGAAGCGAAGGGTAAAATTTGTGAATAGGTTTTGATGAAAGGAAATGCGCCGTATCTGTTTTCCACAGCCCCGAAACCAATACGCGGGGGCACGGAAAGCAGAGGTTAAATTTTGTGATTGGTTTTTGAGGAAAAGAAATGCCCCATATCTGTCCTCCAAAGATTAGAAACCAGTAGACCGGGGGCTTGGAAGCGAAGGGTAAAATTTCTGAATAGGTTTTTGAGGAAAGGAAATGCGCCGTATCTGTTTTCCACAGCCCCGAAACCAATACGCGGGGGCACGGAAAGCAGAGGGTAAATTTTGTGATTGGTTTTTGAGGAAAAGAAATGCGCCGTATCTGTCCTCCAAAGCTTCGAAAAAAGTAGACAGGGAGCTTGGAAGCGAAGGGTAAAATTTGTGAATAGGTTTTTGAGGAAAGGAAATGCGCCGTAATCTGTTTTCCACAGCCCCGAAACCAATACGCGGGGGCACGGAAAGCAGAGGGTAAATTTTGTGATTGGTTTTTGATGAAAGGAAATGCGCCGTATCTGTTTTCCACAGCCCCGAAACCATTACGCGGGGGCACGGAAAGCAGAGGTTAAATTTTGTGATTGGTTTTTGCGGAAAATAAATGCGTCGTATCTGTCCTCCAAAGCTTAGAAACCAGTAGACCGGGGGCTTGGAAGCGAAGGGTAAATTTTGTGAATAGGTTTTTGAGGAAAGGAAATGCGCCGTATCTGTTTTCCACAGCCCCGAAACCAATACGCGGGGGCACAGAAAGCAGAGGGTAAATTTTGTGATTGGTTTTTGAGGAAAAGAAATGCGCCGTATCTGTTTTCCACAGCCCCGAAACCAATACGCGGGGGCACGGAAAGCAGAGGGTAAATTTTGTGATTGGTTTTTGAGGAAAAGAAATGCGCCGTATCTGTCCTCCAAAGCTTCGAAACCAGTAGACCGGGGGCTCGGAAGCAAAGGGTAAAATTTGTGAATAGGTTTTTGAGGAAAGGAAATGCGCCGTATCTGTTTTCCACAGCCCCGAAACCAATACGCGGGGGCACGGAAAGCAGAGGGTAAATTTTGTGATTGGTTTTTGAGGAAAAGAAATGCGCCGTATCTGTCCTCCAAAGCTTAGAAACCAGTAGACCGGGGGCATGGAAGCGAAGGGTAAAATTTGAGAATAGGTTTTCTAGGAAAGGAAATGCGCCGTATCTGTTTTCCACAGCCCCGAAACCAATATGCGGGGGCACGGAAAGCAGAGGGTAAATTTTGTGATTGGTTTTGAGGAAAAGAAATGCGCCGTATCTGTCCTCCAAAGCTTGGAAACCAGTAGACCGGGGGCTTGGAAGCGAAGGGTGAAATTTGTGAATAGGTTTTTGAGGAAAAGAAATGCGCCGTATCTGTTTTCCACAGCCCCGAAACCAATACGCGGGGGCACGGAAAGCAGAGGTTAAATTTTGTGATTGGTTTTTGCGGAAAATAAATGCGCCGTATCTGTCCTCCAAAGCTTAGAAACCAGTAGACCGGGGGCTTGGAAGCGAAGGGTAAATTTTGTGAATAGGTTTTTGAGGAAAGGAAATGCGCCGTATCTGTTTTCCACAGCCCCGAAACCAATACGCGGGGGCACGGAAAGCAGAGGGTAAATTTTGTGATTGGTTTTTGAGGAAAAGAAATGCGCCGTATCTGTCCTCCAAAGCTTCGAAACCAGTAGACCGGGGGCTTGGAAGCGAAGGGTAAAATTTTTGAATAGGTTTTTGAGGAAAGGAAATGCGCCGTATCTGTTTTCCGCAGCCCCGAAACCAATACGCGGGGGCACAGAAAGCAGAGGGTAAATTTTGTGATTGGTTTTTGAGGAAAAGAAATGCACCGTAATTGTCCTCCAAGGCTTCGAAACCAGTAGACCGGTGGCTTGGAAGCGAAGGGTAAAATTTGTGAATAGGTTTTCTCGGAAAGGAAATGCGCCGTATCTGTTTTCCACAGACCCGAAACCAATAAGCGGGGGCACGGAAAGCAGAGGGTAAATTTTGTGATTGGTTTTTGAGGAAAAGAAATGCGCCGTATCTGTCCTCCAAAGCTTGGAAACCAGTAGACCGGGGGCTTGGAAGCGAAGGGTGAAATTTGTGAATAGGTTTTTGAGGAAAAGAAATGCGCCGTATCTGTTTTCCACAGCTCCGAAACCAATCCGCGGGGGCTCGGAAAGCGGAGGGTAAAATTTGTGAATAAGTTTTTGAGGAAAGGAAATGCACCGCATCTGTTTTCCACAGCCTCGAAACCAATACGCGGGGGCACGCGAAGCACAGGGTAAATTTTGTGATTGGTTTTTGAGGAAAAGAAATGCGCCGTATCTCTCCTCCAAAGCTTCGAAACCAGTAGACTGGTGGCTTGGAAGCTGAGGGTAAAATTTGTGAATATGTTTTTGAGGAAAGGAAATGCGCAGTATTTGTCTTCCACAGCCCCGAAACCAATATGCCGGGGCACGGAAAGCAGAGGGTAAATTTTGTGATTGGTTTTGAGGAAAAGAAATGCGCCGTATCTGTCCTCCAAAGCTTCGAAACCAGTGGACCGGGGGCTTGGAAGCGAAGGGTGAAATTTGTGAATAGGTTTTTGAGGAAAGGAAATGCGCCGGATTTGTTTTCCACAGCCCCGAAACCAATACGCGGGGGCACGGAAAGCAGAGGGTAAATTTTGTGATTGGTTTTGAGGAAAAGAAATGCGCCGTATCTGTCCTCCAATGCTTGGAAACCAGTAGACCGGGGGCTTGGAAGCGAAGGGTAAAATTTGTGAATAGGTTTTTGAGGAAACGAAATGCGCCGTATCTGTTTTCCACAGCCCCGAAACCAATACGCGGGGGCACGGAAAGCAGAGGGTAAAATTTCTTCATTGGTTTTTGAGGAAAGAAATGCGCCGTATCTGTCCTCCAAAGCTTCGAAACCAGTAGACCGGGGGCTTGGAAGCGAAGGGTAAAATTTGTGAATAGGTTTTGATGAAAGGAAATGCGCCGTATCTGTTTTCCACAGCCCCGAAACCAATACGCGGGGGCACGGAAAGCAGAGGTTAAATTTTGTGATTGGTTTTTGAGGAAAAGAAATGCCCCATATCTGTCCTCCAAAGCTTAGAAACCAGTAGACCGGGGGCTTGGAAGCGAAGGGTAAAATTTCTGAATAGGTTTTTGAGGAAAGGAAATGCGCCGTATCTGTTTTCCACAGCCCCGAAACCAATACGCGGGGGCACGGAAAGCAGAGGGTAAATTTTGTGATTGGTTTTTGAGGAAAAGAAATGCGCCGTATCTGTCCTCCAAAGCTTCGAAAAAAGTAGACAGGGAGCTTGGAAGCGAAGGGTAAAATTTGTGAATAGGTTTTTGAGGAAAGGAAATGCGCCGTAATCTGTTTTCCACAGCCCCGAAACCAATACGCGGGGGCACGGAAAGCAGAGGGTAAAATTTCTTCATTGGTTTTTGATGAAAGGAAATGCGCCGTATCTGTTTTCCAAAGCCCCGAAACCAATACGCGGGGGCACGGAAAGCAGAGGTTAAATTTTGTGATTGGTTTTTGCGGAAAATAAATGCGCCGTATCTGTCCTCCAAAGCTTAGAAACCAGTAGACCGGGGGCTTGGAAGCGAAGGGTAAATTTTGTGAATAGGTTTTTGAGGAAAGGAAATGCGCCGTATCTGTTTTCCACAGCCCCGAAACCAATACGCGGGGGCACGGAAAGCAGAGGGTAAATTTTGTGATTGGTTTTTGAGGAAAAGAAATGCGCCGTATCTGTTTTCCACAGCCCCGAAACCAATACGCGGGGGCACGGAAAGCAGAGGGTAAATTTTGTGATTGGTTTTTGAGGAAAAGAAATGCGCCGTATCTGTCCTCCAAAGCTTCGAAACCAGTAGACAGGGAGCTTGGAAGCGAAGGTTAAAATTTGTGAATAGGGTTTTGAGGAAAGGAAATGCGCCGTATCTGTTTTCCACAGCCCCGAAACCAATACGCGGGGGCACGGAAAGCAGAGGGAAAATTTTGTGATTGGTTTTTGAGGAAAAGAAATGCGCCGTATCTGTCCTCCAAAGCTTCGAAACCAGTAGACCGGGGGCTTGGAAGCGAAGGGTAAAATTTTTGAATAGGTTTTTGAGGAAAGGAAATGCGCCGTATCTGTTTTCCACAGCCCCGAAACCAATACGCGGGGGCACAGAAAGCAGAGGGTAAATTTTGTGATTGGTTTTTGAGGAAAAGAAGTGCACCGTAATTGTCCTCCAAGGCTTCGAAACCAGTAGACCGGTGGCTTGGAAGCGAAGGGTAAAATTTGTGAATAGGTTTTCTCGGAAAGGAAATGCGCCGTATCTGTTTTCCACAGACCCGAAACCAATAAGCGGGCGCACGGAAAGCAGAGGGTAAATTTTGTGATTGGTTTTTGAGGAAAAGAAATGCGCCGTATCTGTCCTCCAAAGCTTCGAAACCAGTAGACCGGGGGCTTGGAAGCGAAGGGTAAAATTTGTGAATAGGTTTTCTCGGAAAGGAAATGCGCCGTATCTGTTTTCCACAGACCCGAAACCAATAAGCGGGGGCACGGAAAGCAGAGGGTAAATTTTGTGATTGGTTTTTGAGGAAAAGAAATGCGCCGTATCTGTCCTCCAAAGCTTCGAAACCAGTGGACCGGGGGCTTGGAAGCGAAGGGTAAATTTTGTGAATAGGTTTTTGAGGAAAGGAAATGCGCCGTATCTGTTTTCCACAGCCCCGAAACCAATACGCGGGGGCACGGAAAGCAGAGGGTAAATTTTGTGATTGGTTTTTGAGGAAAAGAAATGCGCCGTATCTGCCCTCCAAAGCTTCGAAACCAGTAGACCGGGGGCTTGGAAGCGAAGGGTAAAATTTTTGAATAGGTTTTTGAGGAAAGGAAATGCGCCGTATCTGTTTTCCACAGCCCCGAAACCAATACGCGGGGGCACAGAAAGCAGAGGGTAAATTTTGTGATTGGTTTTTGAGGAAAAGAAATGCACCGTAATTGTCCTCCAAGGCTTCGAAACCAGTAGACCGGTGGCTTGGAAGCGAAGGGTAAAATTTGTGAATAGGTTTTCTCGGAAAGGAAATGCGCCGTATCTGTTTTCCACAGACCCGAAACCAATAAGCGGGGGCACGGAAAGCAGAGGGTAAATTTTGTGATTGGTTTTTGAGGAAAAGAAATGCGCCGTATCTGTCCTCCAAAGCTTCGAAACCAGTGGACCGGGGGCTTGGAAGCGAAGGGTGAAATTTGTGAATAGGTTTTTGAGGAAAGGAAATGCGCCGGATTTGTTTTCCACAGCCCCGAAACCAATACGCGGGGGCACGGAAAGCAGAGGGTAAATTTTGTGATTGGTTTTTGAGGAAAAGAAATACGCCGTATCTGTCCTCCAATGCTTCGAAACCAGAAGACCAGGGGCATGGAAGCGAAGGGTAAAATTTGTGAATAGGTTTTCTAGGAAAGGAAATGCGCCGTATCTGTTTTCCACAGCCCCGAAACCAATATGCGGGGGCACGGAAAGCAGAGGGTAAATTTTGTGATTGGTTTTGAGGAAAAGAAATGCGCCGTATCTGTCCTCCAAAGCTTCGAAACCAGTAGACCGGGGGCTTGGAAGCGAAGGGTAAAATTTGTGAATAGGTTTTTGAGGAAACGAAATGCGCCGTATCTGTTTTTCACAGCCCCGAAACCAATACGCGGGGGCACGGAAAGCAGAGGTTAAATTTTGTGATTGGTTTTTGAGGAAAAGAAATGCCCCGTATCTGTCCTCCAAAGATTAGAAACCAGTAGACCGGGGGCTTGGAAGCGAAGGGTAAAATTTCTGAATAGGTTTTTGAGGAAAGGAAATGCGCCGTATCTGTTTTCCACAGCCCCGAAACCAATACGCGGGGGCACGGAAAGCAGAGGGTAAATTTTGTGATTGGTTTTTGAGGAAAAGAAATGCGCCGTATCTGTCCTCCAAAGCTTCGAAAAAAGTAGACAGGGAGCTTGGAAGCGAAGGGTAAAATTTCTGAATAGGTTTTTGAGGAAAGGAAATGCGCCGTAATCTGTTTTCCACAGCCCCGAAACCAATACGCGGGGGCACGGAAAGCAGAGGGTAAATTTTGTGATTGGTTTTTGATGAAAGGAAATGCGCCGTATCTGTTTTCCACAGCCCCGAAACCAATACGCGGGGGCACGGAAAGCAGAGGTTAAATTTTGTGATTGGTTTTTGCGGAAAATAAATGCGCCGTATCTGTCCTCCAAAGCTTAGAAACCAGTAGACCGGGGGCTTGGAAGCGAAGGGTAAATTTTGTGAATAGGTTTTCGAGGAAAGGAAATGCGCCGTATCTGTTTTCCACAGCCCCGAAACCAATACGCGGGGGCACGGAAAGCAGAGGGTAAATTTTGTGATTGGTTTTTGAGGAAAAGAAATGCGCCGTATCTGTTTTCCACAGCCCCGAAACCAATACGCGGGGGCACGGAAAGCAGAGGGTAAATTTTGTGATTGGTTTTTGAGGAAAAGAAATGCGCCGTATCTGTCCTCCAAAGCTTCGAAACCAGTAGACCGGGGGCTCGGAAGCGAAGGGTAAAATTTGTGAATAGGTTTTTGAGGAAAGGAAATGCGCCGTATCTGTTTTCCACAGCCCCGAAACCAATACGCGGGGGCACGGAAAGCAGAGGGTAAATTTTGTGATTGGTTTTTGAGGAAAAGAAATGCGCCGTATCTGTCCTCCAAAGCTTAGAAACCAGTAGACCGGGGGCATGGAAGCGAAGGGTAAAATTTAAGAATAGGTTTTCTAGGAAAGGAAATGCGCCGTATCTGTTTTCCACAGCCCCGAAACCAATATGCGGGGGCACGGAAAGCAGAGGGTAAATTTTGTGATTGGTTTTGAGGAAAAGAAATGCGCCGTATCTGCCCTCCAAAGCTTGGAAACCAGTAGACCGGAGGCTTGGAAGCGAAGGGTGAAATTTGTGAATAGGTTTTTGAGGAAAAGAAATGCGCCGTATCTGTTTTCCACAGCCCCGAAACCAATACGCGGGGGCACGGAAAGCAGAGGTTAAATTTTGTGATTGTTTTTTGCGGAAAATAAATGCGCCGTATCTGTCCTCCAAAGCTTCGAAACCAGAAGACCAGGGGCATGGAAGCGAAGGGTAAAATTTGTGAATAGGTTTTCTAGGAAAGGAAATGCGCCGTATCTGTTTTCCACAGCCCCGAAACCAATATGCGGGGGCACGGAAAGCAGAGGGTAAATTTTGTGATTGGTTTTGAGGAAAAGAAATGCGCCGTATCTGTCCTCCAAAGCTTCGAAACCAGTAGACCGGGGGCTTGGAAGCGAAGGGTAAAATTTGTGAATAGGTTTTTGAGGAAACGAAATGCGCCGTATCTGTTTTCCACAGCCCCGAAACCAATACGCGGGGGCACGGAAAGCAGAGGTTAAATTTTGTGATTGGTTTTTGAGGAAAAGAAATGCCCCATATCTGTCCTCCAAAGCTTAGAAACCAGTAGACCGGGGGCTTGGAAGCGAAGGGTAAAATTTCTGAATAGGTTTTTGAGGAAAGGAAATGCGCCGTATCTGTTTTCCACAGCCCCGAAACCAATACGCGGGGGCACGGAAAGCAGAGGGTAAATTTTGTGATTGGTTTTTGAGGAAAAGAAATGCGCCGTATCTGTCCTCCAAAGCTTCGAAAAAAGTAGACAGGGAGCTTGGAAGCGAAGGGTAAAATTTGTGAATAGGTTTTTGAGGAAAGGAAATGCGCCGTAATCTGTTTTCCACAGCCCCGAAACCAATACGCGGGGGCACGGAAAGCAGAGGGTAAATTTTGTGATTGGTTTTTGATGAAAGGAAATGCGCCGTATCTTTTTGCCAAAGCCCCGAAACCAATACGCGGGGGCACGGAAAGCAGAGGTTAAATTTTGTGATTGGTTTTTGCGGAAAATAAATGCGCCGTATCTGTCCTCCAAAGCTTAGAAACCAGTAGACCGGGGGCTTGGAAGCGAAGGGTAAATTTTGTGAATAGGTTTTTGAGGAAAGGAAATGCGCCGTATCTGTCCTCCAAAGCTTCGAAACCAGTAGACCGGGGGCTTGGAAGCGAAGGGTAAAATTTGTGAATAGGTTTTTGAGGAAACGAAATGCGCCGTATCTGTTTTTCACAGCCCCGAAACCAATACGCGGGGGCACGGAAAGCAGAGGTTAAATTTTGTGATTGGTTTTTGAGGAAAAGAAATGCCCCGTATCTGTCCTCCAAAGATTAGAAACCAGTAGACCGGGGGCTTGGAAGCGAAGGGTAAAATTTCTGAATAGGTTTTTGAGGAAAGGAAATGCGCCGTATCTGTTTTCCACAGCCCCGAAACCAATACGCGGGGGCACGGAAAGCAGAGGGTAAATTTTGTGATTGGTTTTTGAGGAAAAGAAATGCGCCGTATCTGTCCTCCAAAGCTTCGAAAAAAGTAGACAGGGAGCTTGGAAGCGAAGGGTAAAATTTCTGAATAGGTTTTTGAGGAAAGGAAATGCGCCGTAATCTGTTTTCCACAGCCCCGAAACCAATACGCGGGGGCACGGAAAGCAGAGGGTAAATTTTGTGATTGGTTTTTGATGAAAGGAAATGCGCCGTATCTGTTTTCCACAGCCCCGAAACCAATACGCGGGGGCACGGAAAGCAGAGGTTAAATTTTGTGATTGGTTTTTGCGGAAAATAAATGCGCCGTATCTGTCCTCCAAAGCTTAGAAACCAGTAGACCGGGGGCTTGGAAGCGAAGGGTAAATTTTGTGAATAGGTTTTCGAGGAAAGGAAATGCGCCGTATCTGTTTTCCACAGCCCCGAAACCAATACGCGGGGGCACGGAAAGCAGAGGGTAAATTTTGTGATTGGTTTTTGAGGAAAAGAAATGCGCCGTATCTGTTTTCCACAGCCCCGAAACCAATACGCGGGGGCACGGAAAGCAGAGGGTAAATTTTGTGATTGGTTTTTGAGGAAAAGAAATGCGCCGTATCTGTCCTCCAAAGCTTCGAAACCAGTAGACCGGGGGCTCGGAAGCGAAGGGTAAAATTTGTGAATAGGTTTTTGAGGAAAGGAAATGCGCCGTATCTGTTTTCCACAGCCCCGAAACCAATACGCGGGGGCACGGAAAGCAGAGGGTAAATTTTGTGATTGGTTTTTGAGGAAAAGAAATGCGCCGTATCTGTCCTCCAAAGCTTAGAAACCAGTAGACCGGGGGCATGGAAGCGAAGGGTAAAATTTAAGAATAGGTTTTCTAGGAAAGGAAATGCGCCGTATCTGTTTTCCACAGCCCCGAAACCAATATGCGGGGGCACGGAAAGCAGAGGGTAAATTTTGTGATTGGTTTTGAGGAAAAGAAATGCGCCGTATCTGCCCTCCAAAGCTTGGAAACCAGTAGACCGGAGGCTTGGAAGCGAAGGGTGAAATTTGTGAATAGGTTTTTGAGGAAAAGAAATGCGCCGTATCTGTTTTCCACAGCCCCGAAACCAATACGCGGGGGCACGGAAAGCAGAGGTTAAATTTTGTGATTGTTTTTTGCGGAAAATAAATGCGCCGTATCTGTCCTCCAAAGCTTCGAAACCAGAAGACCAGGGGCATGGAAGCGAAGGGTAAAATTTGTGAATAGGTTTTCTAGGAAAGGAAATGCGCCGTATCTGTTTTCCACAGCCCCGAAACCAATATGCGGGGGCACGGAAAGCAGAGGGTAAATTTTGTGATTGGTTTTGAGGAAAAGAAATGCGCCGTATCTGTCCTCCAAAGCTTCGAAACCAGTAGACCGGGGGCTTGGAAGCGAAGGGTAAAATTTGTGAATAGGTTTTTGAGGAAACGAAATGCGCCGTATCTGTTTTCCACAGCCCCGAAACCAATACGCGGGGGCACGGAAAGCAGAGGTTAAATTTTGTGATTGGTTTTTGAGGAAAAGAAATGCCCCATATCTGTCCTCCAAAGCTTAGAAACCAGTAGACCGGGGGCTTGGAAGCGAAGGGTAAAATTTCTGAATAGGTTTTTGAGGAAAGGAAATGCGCCGTATCTGTCCTCCAAAGCTTCGAAAAAAGTAGACAGGGAGCTTGGAAGCGAAGGGTAAAATTTGTGAATAGGTTTTTGAGGAAAGGAAATGCGCCGTAATCTGTTTTCCACAGCCCCGAAACCAATACGCGGGGGCACGGAAAGCAGAGGGTAAATTTTGTGATTGGTTTTTGATGAAAGGAAATGCGCCGTATCTTTTTGCCAAAGCCCCGAAACCAATACGCGGGGGCACGGAAAGCAGAGGTTAAATTTTGTGATTGGTTTTTGCGGAAAATAAATGCGCCGTATCTGTCCTCCAAAGCTTAGAAACCAGTAGACCGGGGGCTTGGAAGCGAAGGGTAAATTTTGTGAATAGGTTTTTGAGGAAAGGAAATGCGCCGTATCTGTTTTCCACAGCCCCGAAACCAATACGCGGGGGCACGGAAAGCAGAGGGTAAATTTTGTGATTGGTTTTTGAGGAAAAGAAATGCGCCGTATCTGTTTTCCACAGCCCCGAAACCAATACGCGGGGGCACGGAAAGCAGAGGGTAAATTTTGTGATTGGTTTTTGAGGAAAAGAAATGCGCCGTATCTGTCCTCCAAAGCTTCGAAACCAGTAGACAGGGAGCTTGGAAGCGAAGGTTAAAATTTGTGAATAGGGTTTTGAGGAAAGGAAATGCGCCGTATCTGTTTTCCACAGCCCCGAAACCAATACGCGGGGGCACGGAAAGCAGAGGGAAAATTTTGTGATTGGTTTTTGAGGAAAAGAAATGCGCCGTATCTGTCCTCCAAAGCTTCGAAACCAGTAGACCGGGGGCTTGGAAGCGAAGGGTAAAATTTTTGAATAGGTTTTTGAGGAAAGGAAATGCGCCGTATCTGTTTTCCACAGCCCCGAAACCAATACGCGGGGGCACAGAAAGCAGAGGGTAAATTTTGTGATTGGTTTTTGAGGAAAAGAAATGCACCGTAATTGTCCTCCAAGGCTTCGAAACCAGTAGACCGGTGGCTTGGAAGCGAAGGGTAAAATTTGTGAATAGGTTTTCTCGGAAAGGAAATGCGCCGTATCTGTTTTCCACAGACCCGAAACCAATAAGCGGGCGCACGGAAAGCAGAGGGTAAATTTTGTGATTCGTTTTTGAGGAAAAGAAATGCGCCGTATCTGTCCTCCAAAGCTTCGAAACCAGTAGACCGGGGGCTTGGAAGCGAAGGGTAAAATTTGTGAATAGGTTTTCTCGGAAAGGAAATGCGCCGTATCTGTTTTCCACAGACCCGAAACCAATAAGCGGGGGCACGGAAAGCAGAGGGTAAATTTTGTGATTGGTTTTTGAGGAAAAGAAATGCGCCGTATCTGTCCTCCAAAGCTTCGAAACCAGTGGACCGGGGGCTTGGAAGCGAAGGGTAAATTTTGTGAATAGGTTTTTGAGGAAATGAAATGCGCCGTATCTGTTTTCCACAGCCCCGAAACCAATACGCGGGGGCACGGAAAGCAGAGGGTAAATTTTGTGATTGGTTTTTGAGGAAAAGAAATGCGCCGTATCTGTCCTCCAAAGCTTCGAAACCAGTAGACCGGGGGCTTGGAAGCGAAGGGTAAAATTTTTGAATAGGTTTTTGAGGAAAGGAAATGCGCCGTATCTGTTTTCCACAGACCCGAAACCAATAAGCGGGGGCACGGAAAGCAGAGGGTAAATTTTGTGATTGGTTTTTGAGGAAAAGAAATGCGCCGTATCTGTCCTCCAAAGCTTCGAAACCAGTGGACCGGGGGCTTGGAAGCGAAGGGTGAAATTTGTGAATAGGTTTTTGAGGAAAGGAAATGCGCCGGATTTGTTTTCCACAGCCCCGAAACCAATACGCGGGGGCACGGAAAGCAGAGGGTAAATTTTGTGATTGGTTTTTGAGGAAAAGAAATACGCCGTATCTGTCCTCCAATGCTTCGAAACCAGAAGACCAGGGGCATGGAAGCGAAGGGTAAAATTTGTGAATAGGTTTTCTAGGAAAGGAAATGCGCCGTATCTGTTTTCCACAGTCCCGAAACCAATATGCGGGGGCACGGAAAGCAGAGGGTAAATTTTGTGATTGGTTTTGAGGAAAAGAAATGCGCCGTATCTGTCCTCCAAAGCTTCGAAACCAGTAGACCGGGGGCTTGGAAGCGAAGGGTAAAATTTGTGAATAGGTTTTTGAGGAAACGAAATGCGCCGTATCTGTTTTCCACAGCCCCGAAACCAATACGCGGGGGCACGGAAAGCAGAGGGTAAAATTTCTTCATTCGTTTTTGAGGAAAGAAATGCGCCGTATCTGTCCTCCAAAGCTTCGAAACCAGTAGACCGGGGGCTTGGAAGCGAAGGGTAAAATTTGTGAATAGGTTTTGATGAAAGGAAATGCGCCGTATCTGTTTTCCACAGCCCCGAAACCAATACGCGGGGGCACGGAAAGCAGAGGTTAAATTTTGTGATTGGTTTTTGAGGAAAAGAAATGCCCCATATCTGTCCTCCAAAGCTTAGAAACCAGTAGACCGGGGGCTTGGAAGCGAAGGGTAAAATTTCTGAATAGGTTTTTGAGGAAAGGAAATGCGCCGTATCTGTTTTCCACAGCCCCGAAACCAATACGCGGGGGCACGGAAAGCAGAGGGTAAATTTTGTGATTGGTTTTTGAGGAAAAGAAATGCGCCGTATCTGTCCTCCAAAGCTTCGAAAAAAGTAGACAGGGAGCTTGGAAGCGAAGGGTAAAATTTGTGAATAGGTTTTTGAGGAAAGGAAATGCGCCGTAATCTGTTTTCCACAGCCCCGAAACCAATACGCGGGGCCACGGAAAGCAGAGGGTAAATTTTGTGATTGGTTTTTGATGAAAGGAAATGCGCCGTATCTGTTTTCCACAGCCCCGAAACCAATACGCGGGGGCACGGAAGCAGAGGTTAAATTTTGTGAGTGGTTTTTGCGGAAAATAAATGCGCCGTATCTGTCCTCCAAAGCTTAGAAACCAGTAGACCGGGGGCTTGGAAGCGAAGGGTAAATTTTGTGAATAGGTTTTTGAGGAAAGGAAATGCGCCGTATCTGTTTTCCACAGCCCCGAAACCAATACGCGGGGGCACGGAAAGCAGAGGGTAAATTTTGTGATTGCTTTTTGAGGAAAAGAAATGCGCCGTATCTGTTTTCCACAGCCCCGAAACCAATACGCGGGGGCACGGAAATCAGAGGGTAAATTTTGTGATTGGTTTTTGAGGAAAAGAAATGCGCCGTATCTGTCCTCCAAAGCTTCGAAACCAGTAGACAGGGAGCTTGGAAGCGAAGGTTAAAATTTGTGAATAGGGTTTTGAGGAAAGGAAATGCGCCGTATCTGTTTTCCACAGCCCCGAAACCAATACGCGGGGGCACGGAAAGCAGAGGGAAAATTTTGTGATTGGTTTTTGAGGAAAAGAAATGCGCCGTATCTGTCCTCCAAAGCTTCGAAACCAGTAGACCGGGGGCTTGGAAGCGAAGGGTAAAACTTTTGAATAGGTTTTTGAGGAAAGGAAATGCGCCGTATCTGTTTTCCACAGCCCCGAAACCAATACGCGGGGGCACAGAAAGCAGAGGGTAAATTTTTTGATTGGTTTTTGAGGAAAAGAAATGCACCGTAATTGTCCTCCAAGGCTTCGAAACCAGTAGACAGGTGGCTTGGAAGCGAAGGGTAAAATTTGTGAATAGGTTTTCTTGGAAAGGAAATGCGCCGTATCTGTTTTCCACAGACCCGAAACCAATACGCGGGGGCACGGAAAGCAGAGGGTAAATTTTGTGATTGGTTTTTGAGGAAAAGAAATGCGCCGTATCTGTCCTCCAAAGCTTCGAAACCAGTAGACCGGGGGCTTGGAAGCGAAGGGTAAAATTTGTGAATAGGTTTTCTCGGAAAGGAAATGCGCCGTATCTGTTTTCCACAGACCCGAAACCAATAAGCGGGGGCACGGAAAGCAGAGGGTAAATTTTGTGATTGGTTTTTGAGGAAAAGAAATACGCCGTATCTGTCCTCCAAAGCTTAGAAACCAGTAGACCGGGGGCATGTAAGCGAAGGGTAAAATTTGTGAATAGGTTTTTGAGGAAAGGAAATGCGCCGTATCTGTTTTCCACAGCCCCGAAACCAATACGCGGGGGCACGGAAAGCAGAGGGTAAATTTTGTGATTGGTTTTTGAGGAAAAGAAATGCGCCGTATCTGTTGTCCGCAGCTTCGGAAGTTGTAGAGCAGGCGCTCGGAAAGCAGAGTAAAATTTGTGAATTGATTTTTGGGGAAAAGAAATGCGCCGTATCTGTTGTCAGGAGCTTCGGAAGTAGTAGAACAGGGGCTCGGAAAGCAGAGTAAAATTTGTGAATTGATTTTTGAGGAAATGAAATGCGCCGTATCTGTTGTCCGCAGCTTCGGAAGTAGTAGAGCGGGGGCTCGGAAAGCAGAGTAAAATTTGTGAATTGATTTTTGGGGAAAAGAAATGCGCCGTATCTGTTGTCCGCAGCTTCGGAAGTAGTAGAGCAGGGGCTCGGAAAGCAGAGTAAAATTTGTGAATTGATTTTTGGGGAAAATAAATGCGCCGTATCTGTTGTCAGGAGCTTTGGAACTAGTAGAGCGGGGGCTCGGACAGCAGAGGGTAAAATTTGTGAATTGGTTTTTGAGGAAAAGAAATGCGCCGTATCTGTTGTCAGGAGCTTCGGAACTAGTTGAGCGGGGGCTCAGAAAGAAGAGGGTAAAATTTATGAATGGGTTTTTAAGGAATAGAAATGCGCCGTATCTGTTGTCCGCAGCTTCGGAACTAGTAGAGCGGGGGCTCGGAAAGCAGAGGGTAAAATTTGTGAATTGGTTTTTGGGGAAAATAAATGCGCCGTATTTGTTGTCATGAGCTTCGGAACTAGTAGAGCGGGGGCTCGGAAAGAAGAGGGTAAAATTTGTGAATGGGTTTTTAAGGAATAGAAAGGCGCCGTATCTGGTGTCTGCATCTTCGGAACGAGTGGAGTGTGGCTCGGAAAGCACAGGGTAAGATTTGTTATTTGGTTTTCAAGCAAAAAATGCGCCGTATCTGTTGTCGGCAGCTTCGGAACCAGTAGAGCGGGGGCTCGGAAAGCAGAGGGTCAAATTTGGGAATTGGTTTTTGAGGAAAAGAAATGTGCCATATCTTTTGTCCGCAGCTTCGGAGCTTATAGAGCGGGGGCTCGGAAAGCAAAGGGTAAAGTTGTGAATTGGTTTTTGAGGAAAAAAAATGCGCCGTATCTGTTGTCCGCAGCTTCGGAGCTTATAGAGCGGGGGCTCGGAAAGCAGAGGGTAAAATTTTGGAAATGGTTTTTGAGGAAAAGAAATGCGCCGTATCTGTTCTAGTAGAGTGGGTTCTCGGAAAGCAGAGGGTCAAATTTGTGAATTGGTTTTTGAGGAAAATAAAGGCTCCGTATCCGTTGTCCGCAGCTTCGGAACTAGTAGACGGGAGCTCGGAAAGCAGAGGGTAAAATTTGTGAATTGGTTTTTGAGGAAAAGAAATGCGCCGTATCTGTTGTCCGCAGCTTCGGAAGTAGTAGAACAGGGGCTCGGAAAGCAGAGTAAAATTTGTGAATTGATTTTTGAGGAAATGAAATGCGCCGTATCTGTTGTCCGCAGCTTCGGAAATAGTAGAGCGGGGGCTCGGAAAGCAGAGTAAAATTTGTGAATTGATTTTTGGGGAAAAGAAATGCGCCGTATCTGTTGTCCGCAGCTTCGGAAGTTGTAGAGCAGGGGCTCGGAAAGCAGAGTAAAATTTGTGAACTGATTTTTGGGGAAAAGAAATGCGCCGTATCTGTTGTCAGGAGCTTCGGAAGTAGTAGAACAGGGGCTCGGAAAGCAGAGGGTAAATTTTGTGAATTGGTTTTTGGGGAAAAGAAATGCGCCGTATTTGTTGTCATGAGCTTCGGAACTAGTAGAGCGGGGCTTGGACAGCAGAGGGTAAAATTTGTGAATTGGTTTTTGAGGAAAAGAAATGCGCCGTATCTGTTGTCAGGAGCTTCGGAACTAGTTGAGCGGGGGCTGAGAAAGAAGAGGGTAAAATTTATGAATGGGTTTTTAAGGAATAGAAATGCGCCGCATCTGTTGTCCGCAGCTTCGGAACTAGTAGAGCGGGGGCTCGGAAAGCAGAGGGTAAAATTTGTGAATTGGTTTTTGGGGAAAATAAATGCGCCGTATTTGTTGTCATGAGCTTCGGAACTAGTCGAGCGGGGGCTCGGAAAGAAGAGGGTAAAATTTGTGAATGGGTTTTTAAGGAATAGAAATGCGCCGTATCTGGTGTCTGCAGCTTCGGAACGAGTGGAGTGGGGCTCGGAAAGCACAGGGTAAAATTTGTGAATGGGTTTTCGGGGAAAAGAAATGCGCCGTATCTGTTGTCGGCAGCTTCGGAACTAGTAGAGCTGGGGCTCGGAAAGCAGAGGGTAAGATTTGTTATTTGGTTTTCAAGCAAAAAATGCGCCGTATCTGTTGTCGGCAGCTTCGGAGCCAGTAGAGCGGGGGCTCGGAAAGCAGAGGGTCAAATTTGGGAATTGGTTTTTGAGGAAAAGAAATGTGCCATATCTTTTGTCCGCAGCTTCGGAGCTTATAGAGCGGGGGCTCGGAAAGCAAATGGTAAATTTGTGAATTGGTTTTTGAGGAAAAAGAATGCGCCGTATCTGTTGTCCGCAGCTTGGAGCTTATAGAGCGGGGGCTCGGAAAGCAGAGGGTAAAATTTTGGAAATGGTTTTTGAGGAAAAGAAATGCGCCGTATCTGTTCTAGTAGAGTGGGTTCTCGGAAAGCAGAGGGTCAAATTTGTGAATTGGTTTTTGAGGAAAATAAAGGCTCCGTATCGGTTGTCCGCAGCTTCGGAACTAGTAGACGGGGGCTCGGAAAGCAGAGGGTAAAATTTGTGAATTGGTTTTTGAGGAAAAGAAATGCGCCGTATCTGTTGTGCGCAGCTTCGGAAGTAGTAGAACAGGGGCTCGGAAAGCAGAGTAAAATTTGTGAATTGATTTTTGAGGAAATGAAATGCGCCGTATCTGTTGTCCGCAGCTTCGGAAATAGTAGAGCGGGGGCTCGGAAAGCAGAGTAAAATTTGTGAATTGATTTTTGGGGAAAAGAAATGCGCCGTATCTGTTGTCCGTAGCTTCGGAAGTTGTAGAGCAGGGGCTCGGAAAGCAGAGTAAAATTTGTGAACTGATTTTTGGTGAAAAGAAATGCGCCGTATCTGTTGTCAGGAGCTTCGGAAGTAGTAGAACAGGGGCTCGGAAAGCAGAGTAAAATTTGTGAATTGATTTTTGGGGAAAAGAAATGCGCAGTATCTGTTGTCCGCTGCTTCGGAACGAGTGGAGTGGGGCTCGGAAAGCACAGGGTAAAATTTGTGAATCGGTTTTCGGGGAAAAGAAATGCGCAGTATCTGTTGTCGGCAGCTTCGGAACTAGTAGAGCTGGGGCTCGGAAAGCAGAGGGTAAGATTTGTTATTTGGTTTTCAAGCAAAAAATGCGCCGTATCTGTTGTCGGCAGCTTCGGAACCAGCAGAGCGGGGGCTCGGAAAGCAGAGGGTCAAATTTGGGAATTGGTTTTTGAGGAAAAGAAATGTGCCATATCTGTTGTCCGCAGCTTCGGAGCTTATAGAGCGGGGGCTCGGAAAGCAAAGGGTAAATTTGTGAATTGGTTTTTGAGGAAAAAAAATGCGCTGTATCTGTTGTCCGCAGCTTCGGAACTAGTAGAGCGGGGGTTCAAAAAGCAGAAGGTAAAATTTGTGAATTGGTTTTTGAGGAAAAGAAATGTGCCGTATCTGTTGTCCGCAGCTTCGGAACTAGTAGAGTGGTGGCTCGGAAAGCAGAGGGTCAAATTTCTGAATTGGTTTTTGAGGAAAAGAAATGCCCCGTATCTGTTGCCCGCAGGGTCGGAACTAGTAGAGCAGGGGCTCGGAAAGCAGAGTAAAATTTGTGAATTTGTTTTTGGGGAAAAGAAATGCGCCGTATCTGTTGTCAGGAGCTTCGGAACAAGTAGAGCGGGGGCGCGGACAGCAGAGGGTAAAATTTGTGAATTGGTTTTTGAGGAATAGAAATGCGCCGTATCTGTTGTCCGCAGCTTCGGAACTAGAAGAGCGGGGGCTCGGAAAGCAGAGGGTAAAATTTGTGAATTGGTTTTTGGGAAAAAGAAATGCGCCGTATCTGTTGTCCGCAGCTTCGGAACTAGTAGAGCGGGGGATCGGAAAGCAGAGGGTAAAATTTGTGAATTGGTTTTTGAGGAAAAGAAATATGCCGTATCTGTTGCCCGCAGCGTCGGAACTAGTGGAGCGGGGGTTCTGAAAGCAGAGGGTAAAATTTGTGAATTGATTTTTGGGGAAAAGAAATGCGCCGTATCTGTTGTCCGCAGCTTCGGAACTAGTTGAGCGCGTACTCGTAAAGCAGAGGGTAAAATTTTTGAATTGGTTTTTGAGGAAAAGAAATGTGCCGTATCTGTTGCCCGCAGCGTCGGAACAAGTGGAGCGGGGGTTCGGAAAGCAGAGGGTAAAATTTGTGAATTGATTTTTGAGGAAATTAAATGCGCCGCATCTGTTGTCCGCTCCTTCGGAACTAGTTGAGCGGGGACTCGGAAAGCAGAGGGTAAAATTTTTGAATTGGTTTTTGAGGAAAAGAAATGAGCCGTATCTGTTGTCATGAGCATCGGAACTAGTAGAGCAGGGGTTCAGAAAGGAGAGGGTCAAATTTGTGAATTGGTTTTTGGGGAAAAGAAATGCGCCGTATCTGTTGTCATGAGCTTTGGAACTAGTAGAGCGGGGGTTCGGTAAGCAGAGGGTCAAATTTGTGAATTGGTTTTTGGGGAAAAGAAATGCGCCGTATCTGTTGTCAGGAGCTTCGGAAGTAGTAGAACAGGGGCTCGGAAAGCAGAGTAAAATTTGTGAATTGATTTTTGAGGAAATGAAATGCGCCGTATCTGTTGTCCGCAGCTTCGGAAATAGTAGAGCGGGGGCTCGGAAAGCAGAGTAAAATTTGTGAATTGATTTTTGGGGAAAAGAAATGCGCCGTATCTGTTGTCCGCAGCTTCGGAAGTTGTAGAGCAGGGCATCGGAAAGCAGAGTAAAATTTGTGAATTGATTTTTGGGGAAAAGAAATGCGCCGTATCTGTTGTCAGGAGCTTCGGAAGTAGTAGAACAGGGGCTCGGAAAGCAGAGTAAAATTTGTGAATTGATTTTTGGGGAAAAGAAATGCGCAGTATCTGTTGTCCGCAGCTTCGGAAGTTGTAGAGCAGGGGCTTGGAAAGCAGAGTAAAATTTGTGAATTGATTTTTGGGGAAAAGAAATGCGCCGTATCTGTTGTCAGGAGCTTCGGAAGTAGTAGAACAGGGGCTCGGAAAGCAGAGTAAAATTTGTGAATTAATTTTTGGGGGAAAGAAATGCGCAGTATCTGTTGTCCGCAGCTTCGGAAGTTGTAGAGCAGGGGCTCGGAAAGCAGAGTAAAATTTGTGAATTGATTTTTGGGGAAAAGAAATGCGCCGTATCTGTTGTCAGGAGCTTCGGAAGCAGTAGAACAGGGGCTCGGAAAGCAGAGTAAAATTTGTGAATTGATTTTTGAGGAAATGAAATGCGCCGTATCTGTTGTCCGCAGCTTCGGAAGTAGTAGAGCGGGGGCTCGGAAAGCAGAGTAAAATTTGTGAATTGATTTTTGGGGAAAAGAAATGCGCCGTATCTGTTGTCCGCACCTTCGGAAGTAGTAAAGCAGGGGCTGGGAAAGCAGAGTAAAATTTGTGAATTGATTTTTGGGGAAAAGAAATGCGCCGTATCTGTTGTCCGCAGCTTCGGAAGTAGTAGAGCAGGGGCTCGGAAAGCAGAGGGTCAAATTTGGGAATTGGTTTTTGAGGAAAAGAAATGTGCCATATCTGTTGTCCGCAGCTTCGGAGCTTATAGAGCGGGGGCTCGGAAAGCAAAGGGTAAATTAGTGAATTGATTTTTGGGGAAAAGAAATGCGCCGTATCTGTTGTCAGGAGCTTCGGAACTAGTAGAGCGGGGGCTCGGACAGCAGAGGGTAAAATTTGTGAATTGGTTTTTGAGGAAACGAAATGCGCCGTATCTGTTGTCAGGAGGTTCGGAACTAGTAGAGCGGGGCCTCGGAAAGAAGAGGGTAAAATTTGTGAAGGGGTTTTCAAGCAAAAAAATGCGCCGTATCTGTTGTCGCCAGCTTCGGAACCAGTAGAGCGCGGGCTCGGAAAGCAGAGGGTCAAATTTGTGAATTGGTTTTTGAGGAAAAGAAATGCGCCATATCTGTTGTCATGAGCTTCGGAACTAGTAGAGCGGGGGTTCGGAAAGAAGAGGGTCAAATTTCTGAATTGGTTTTTGAGGAAAAGAAATGCCCCGTATCTGTTGCCCGCAGGGTCGGAACTAGTAGAGCAGGGGCTGGGAAAGCAGAGTAAAATTTGTGAATTGATTTTTGGGGAAAAGAAATGCGCCGTATCTGTTGTCAGGAGCTTCGGAACAAGTAGAGCGGGGGCGCGGACAGCAGAGGGTAAAATTTGTGAATTGGTTTTTGAGGAATAGAAATGCGCCGTATCTGTTGTCCGCAGCTTCGGAACTAGTAGAGCGGGGGCTCGGAAAGAAGAGGGTAAAATTTGTGAATGGGTTTTTAAGGAATAGAAATGCGCCGTATCTGGTGTCTGCAGCTTCGGAACGAGTGGAGTGGGGCTCGGAAAGCACACGGTAAAATTTGTGAATGGGTTTTCGGGGAAAAGAAATGCGCCGTATCTGTTGTCGGCAGCTTCGGAACTAGTAGAGCTGGGGCTCGGAAAGCAGAGGGTAAGATTTTTTATTTGGTTTTCAAGCAAAAAATGCGCCGTATCTGTTGTCGGCAGCTTCGGAACCAGTAGAGCGGGGGCTCGGAAAGCAGAGGGTCAAATTTGGGAATTGGTTTTTGAGGAAAAGAAATGTGCCATATCTGTTGTCCGCAGCTTCGGAGCTTATAGAGCGGGGGCTCGGAAAGCAAAGGGTAAATTTGTGAATTGGTTTTTGAGGAAAAAAAAATGCGCCGTATCTGTTGTCCGCAGCTTCGGAGCTTATAGAGCGGGGGCTCGGAAAGCAGAGGGTAAAATTTTGGAATTGGTTTTTGAGGAAAAGAAATGCGCCGTATCTGTTCTAGTAGAGTGGGGGCTCGGAAAGCAGAGGGTCAAATTTGTGAATTGGTTTTTGAGGAAAATAAAGGCTCCGTATCTGTTGTCCGCAGCTTCGGAACTAGTAGACGGGGGCTCGGAAAGCAGAGGGTAAAATTTGTGAATGGGTTTTGGGGGAAAATAAATGCGCCGTATTTGTTGTCATGAGCTTCGGAAATAGTAGAGCGGGGGCTCGGAAAGAAGAGGGTAAAATTTGTGAATGGGTTTTTAAGGAATAGAAATGCGCCGTATCTGGTGTCTGCAGCTTCGGAACGAGTGGAGTGGGGCTCGGAAAGCACAGGGTAAAATTTGTGAATGGGTTTTCGGGGAAAAGAAATGCGCCGTATCTGTTGTCGGCAGCTTCGGAACTAGTAGAGCTGGGGCTCGGAAAGCAGAGGGTAAGATTTGTTATTTGGTTTTCAAGCAAAAAATGCGCCGTATCTGTTGTCGGCAGCTTCGGAGCCAGTAGAGCGGGGGCTCGGAAAGCAGAGGGTCAAATTTGGGAATTGGTTTTTGAGGAAAAGAAATGTGCCATATCTTTTGTCCGCAGCTTCGGAGCTTATAGAGCGGGGGCTCGGAAAGCAGAGGGTAAAATTTTGGAAATGGTTTTTGAGGAAAAGAAATGCGCCGTATCTGTTCTAGTAGAGTGGGTTCTCTGAAAGCAGAGGGTCAAATTTGTGAATTGGTTTTTGAGGAAAATAAAGGCTCCGTATCTGTTGTCCGCAGCTTCGGAACTAGTAGACGGGGGCTCGGAAAGCAGAGGGTAAAATTTGTGAATTGGTTTTTGAGGAAAAGAAATACGCCGTATCTGTTGTCCGCAGCTTCGGAAGTAGTAGAACAGGGGCTCGGAAAGCAGAGTAAAATTTGTGAATTGATTTTTGAGGAAATGAAATGCGCCGTATCTGTTGTCCGCAGCTTCGGAAATAGTAGAGCGGGGGCTCGGAAAGCAGAGTAAAATTTGTGAATTGATTTTTGGGGAAAAGAAATGCGCCGTATCTGTTGTCCGCAGCTTCGGAAGTTGTAGAGCAGGGGCTCGGAAAGCAGAGTAAAATTTGTGAACTGATTTTTGGTGAAAAGAAATGCGCCGTATCTGTTGTCAGGAGCTTCGGAAGTTGTAGAACAGGGGCTCGGAAAGCAGAGTAAAATTTGTGAATTGATTTTTGGGGAAAAGAAATGCGCAGTATCTGTTGTCCGCAGCTTCGGAAGTTGTAGAGCAGGGGCTCGGAAAGCAGAGTAAAATTTGTGAATTGATTTTTGGGGAAAAGAAATGCGCCGTATCTGTTGTCAGGAGCTTCGGAAGTAGTAGAACAGGGGCTCGGAAAGCAGAGTAAAATTTGTGAATTGATTTTTGAGGAAATGAAATGCGCCGTATCTGTTGTCCGCAGCTTCGGAAGTAGTAGAGCGGGGGCTCGGAAAGCAGAGTAAAATTTGTGAATTGATTTTTGGGGAAAAGAAATGCGCCGTATCTTTTGTCCGCAGCTTCGGAAGTAGTAAAGCAGGGGCTCGGAAAGCGGAGTAAAATTTGTGAATTGATTTTTGGGGAAAAGAAATGCGCCGTATCCGTTGTCCGCAGCTTCGGAAGTAGTAGAGCAGGGGCTCGGAAAGCAGAGTAAAATTTGTGAATTGATTTTTGGGGAAAATAAATGCGCCGTATCTGTTGTCAGGAGCTTTGGAACTAGTAGAGCGGGGGCTCGGAAAGAGGAGGGTAAAATTTGTGAATGGGTTTTTAAGGAATAGAAATGCGCCGTATCTGTTGTCCGCAGCTTCGGAACTACTAGAGCGGGGGCTCGGAAAGCAGAGGGTAAAATTTGTGAATTGGTTTTTGGGGAAAAGAAATGCGCCGTATTTGTTGTCATGAGCTTCGGAACTAGTAGAGCGGGGCTCGGACAGCAGAGGGTAAAATTTGTGAATTGGTTTTTGAGGAAAAGAAATGCGCCGTATCTGTTGTCAGGAGCTTCGGAACTAGTTGAGCGGGGGCTCAGAAAGAAGAGGGTAAAATTTATGAATGGGTTTTTAAGGAATAGAAATGCGCCGTATTTGTTGTCCGCAGCTTCGGAACTAGTAGAGCGGGGGATCGGAAAGCAGAGGGTAAAATTTGTGAATTGGTTTTTGGGGAAAAGAAATGCGCCTTATTTGTTGTCATGAGCTTCGGAACTAGTAGAGCGGGGGCTCGGAAAGAAGAGGGTAAAATTTGTGAATGGGTTTTTAAGGAAAAGAAATATGCCGTATCTGTTGCCCGCAGTGTCGGAACTAGTGGAGCGGGGGTTCTGAAAGCAGAGGGTAAAATTTGTGAATTGATTTTTGGGGAAAAGAAATGCGCCGTATCTGTTGTCCGCAGCTTCGGAACTAGTTGAGCGCGTACTCGTAAAGCAGAGGGTAAAATATTTGAATTGGTTTTTGAGGAAAAGAAATGTGCCGTATCTGTTGCCCGCAGCGTCGGAACAAGTGGAGCGGGGGTTCGGAAAGCGGAGGGTAAAATTTGTGAATTGATTTTTGAGGAAATGAAATGCGCCGCATCTGTTGTCCGCTCCTTCGGAACTAGTTGAGCGGGGACTCGGAAAGCAGAGGGTAAAATTTTTGAATTGGTTTTTGAGGAAAAGAAATGAGCCGTATCTGTTGCCCGGAGCGTCGGAACAAGTGGAGCGGGGGTTCGGAAAGCAGAGGGTAAAATTTGTAAATTGATTTTTGGGGAAAAGAAATGCGCCGTATCTGTTGTCAGGAGCTTCGGAACTAGTAGAGCGGGGGCTCGGACAGCAGAGGGTAAAATTTGTGAATTGGTTTTTGAGGAAACGAAATGCGCCGTATCTGTTGTCAGGAGGTTCGGAACTAGTAGAGCGGGGCCTCGGAACGAAGAGGGTAAAATTTGTGAAGGGGTTTTCAAGCAAAAAAATGCGCCGTATCTGTTGTCCGCAGCTTCGGAACCAGTAGAGCGCGGGCTCGGAAAGCAGAGGGTTAAATTTGTGAATTGGTTTTTGAGGAAAAGAAATGCGCCATATCTGTTGTCATGAGCTTCGGAACTAGTAGAGCGGGGGTTCGGAAAGCAGAGGGTCAAATTTGTGAATCGGTTTTTGGGGAAAAGAAATGCGCCGTATTTGTTGTCATGAGCTTCGGAACTAGTAGAGCGGGGCTCGGACAGCAGAGGGTAAAATTTGTGAATTGGTTTTTGAGGAAAAGAAATGCGCCGTATCTGTTGTCAGGAGCTTCGGAACTAGTTGAGCGGGGGCTCAGAAAGAAGAGGGTAAAATTTATGAATGGGTTTTTAAGGAATAGAAATGCGCCGTATCTGTTGTCCGCAGCTTCGGAACTAGTAGAGCGGGGGATCGGAAAGCAGAGGGTAAAATTTGTGAATTGGTTTTTGGGGAAAAGAAATGCGCCTTATTTGTTGTCATGAGCTTCGGAACTAGTAGAGCGGGGGCTCGGAAAGAAGAGGGTAAAATTTGTGAATGGGTTTTTAAGGAAAAGAAATATGCCGTATCTGTTGCCCGCAGCGTCGGAACTAGTGGAGCGGGGGTTCTGAAAGCAGAGGGTAAAATTTGTGAATTGATTTTTGGGGAAAAGAAATGCGCCGTATCTGTTGTCCGCAGCTTCGGAACTAGTTGAGCGCGTACTCGTAAAGCAGAGGGTAAAATTTTTGAATTGGTTTTTGAGGAAAAGAAATGTGCCGTATCTGTTGTCAGGAGGTTCGGAACTAGTAGAGCGGGGCCTCGGAACGAAGAGGGTAAAATTTGTGAAGGGGTTTTCAAGCAAAAAAATGCGCCGTATCTGTTGTCCGCAGCTTCGGAACCAGTAGAGCGCGGGCTCGGAAAGCAGAGGGTTAAATTTGTGAATTGTTTTTTGAGGAAAAGAAATGCGCCATATCTGTTGTCATGAGCTTCGGAACTAGGAGAGCGGGGGTTCGGAAAGCAGAGGGTCAAATTTGTGAATCGGTTTTTGGGGAAAAGAAATGCGCCGTATCTGTTGTCATGAGCTTCGGAACTAGTAGAGCGGGGGTTCGGAAAGCAGAGGGTCAAATTTGTGAATTGGTTTTTGGGGAAAAGAAATGCGCCGTATCTGTTGTGATGAGCATCGGAACTAGTAGAGCAGGGGTTCGGAAAGGAGAGGGTCAAATTTGTGAATTGGTTTTTGGGGAAAAGAAATGCGCCGTATCTGTTGTCATGAGCTTTGGAACTAGTAGAGCGGGGGTTCGGTAAGCAGAGGGTCAAATTTGTGAATTGGTTTTTGGGGAAAAGAAATGCGTCGTATCTGTTGTCAGGAGCTTCGGAAGTAGTAGAACAGGGGCTCGGAAAGCAGAGTAAAATTTGTGAATTGATTTTTGAGGAAATGAAATGCGCCGTATCTGTTGTCCGCAGCTTCGGAAATAGTAAAGCGGGGGCTCGGAAAGCAGAGTAAAATTTGTGAATTGATTTTTGGGGAAAAGAAATGCGCCGTATCTGTTGTCCGCAGCTTCGGAAGTTGTAGAGCAGGGCATCGGAAAGCAGAGTAAAATTTGTGAATTGATTTTTGGGGAAAAGAAATGCGCCGTATCTGTTGTCGGCAGATTCGGAACTAGTAGAGCTGGGGCTCGGAAAGCAGAGGGTAAGATTTGTTATTTGGTTTTCAAGCAAAAAATGCGCCGTATCTGTTGTCGGCAGCTTCGGAGCCAGTAGAGCGGGGGCTCGGAAAGCAGAGGGTCAAATTTGGGAATTGGTTTTTGAGGAAAAGAAATGTGCCATATCTTTTGTCCGCAGCTTCGGAGCTTATAGAGCGGGGGCTCGGAAAGCAGAGGGTAAAATTTTGGAAATGGTTTTTGAGGAAAAGAAATGCGCCGTATCTGTTCTAGTAGAGTGGGTTCTCGGAAAGCAGAGGGTCAAATTTGTGAATTGGTTTTTGAGGAAAATAAAGGCTCCGTATCTGTTGTCCGCAGCTTCGGAACTAGTAGACGGGGGCTCGGAAAGCAGAGGGTAAAATTTGTGAATTGGTTTTTGAGGAAAAGAAATACGCCGTATCTGTTGTCCGCAGCTTCGGAAGTAGTAGAACAGGGGCTCGGAAAGCAGAGTAAAATTTGTGAATTGATTTTTGAGGAAATGAAATGCGCCGTATCTGTTGTCCGCAGCTTCGGAAATAGTAGAGCGGGGGCTCGGAAAGCAGAGTAAAATTTGTGAATTGATTTTTGGGGAAAAGAAATGCGCCGTATCTGTTGTCCGCAGCTTCGGAAGTTGTAGAGCAGGGGCTCGGAAAGCAGAGTAAAATTTGTGAACTGATTTTTGGTGAAAAGAAATGCGCCGTATCTGTTGTCAGGAGCTTCGGAAGTAGTAGAACAGGGGCTCGGAAAGCAGAGTAAAATTTGTGAATTGATTTTTGGGGAAAAGAAATGCGCAGTATCTGTTGTCCGCAGCTTCGGAAGTTGTAGAGCAGGGGCTCGGAAAGCAGAGTAAAATTTGTGAATTGATTTTTGGGGAAAAGAAATGCGCCGTATCTGTTGTCAGGAGCTTCGGAAGTAGTAGAACAGGGGCTCGGAAAGCAGAGTAAAATTTGTGAATTCATTTTTGGGGAAAAGAAATGCGCAGTATCTGTTGTCCGCAGCTTCGGAAGTTGTAGAGCAGGGGCTCGGAAAGCAGAGTAAAATTTGTGAATTGATTTTTGGGGAAAAGAAATGCGCCGTATCTGTTGTCAGGAGCTTCGGAAGTAGTAGAACAGGGGCTCGGAAAGCAGAGTAAAATTTGTGAATTGATTTTTGAGGAAATTAAATGCGCCGTATCTGTTGTCCGCAGCTTCGGAAGTAGTAGAGCGGGGGCTCGGAAAGCAGAGTAAAATTTGTGAATTGATTTTTGGGGAAAAGAAATGCGCCGTATCTGTTGTCCGCAGCTTCGGAAGTAGTAAAGCAGGGGCTCGGAAAGCGGAGTAAAATTTGTGAATTGATTTTTGGGGAAAAGAAATGCGCCGTATCTGTTGTCCGCAGCTTCGGAAGTAGTAGAGCAGGGGCTCGGAAAGCAGAGTAAAATTTGTGAATTGATTTTTGGGGAAAATAAATGCGCCGTATCTGTTGTCAGGAGCTTTGGAACTAGTAGAGCGGGGGCTCGGAAAGAGGAGGGTAAAATTTGTGAATGGGTTTTTAAGGAATAGAAATGCGCCGTATCTGTTGTCCGCAGCTTCGGAACTACTAGAGCTGTGGCTCGGAAAGCAGAGGGTAAAATTTGTGAATTGGTTTTTGGGGAAAAGAAATGCGCCGTATTTGTTGTCATGAGCTTCGGAACTAGTAGAGCGGGGCTCGGACAGCAGAGGGTAAAATTTGTGAATTGGTTTTTGAGGAAAAGAAATGCGCCGTATCTGTTGTCAGGAGCTTCGGAACTAGTTGAGCGGGGGCTCAGAAAGAAGAGGGTAAAATTTATGAATGGGTTTTTAAGGAATAGAAATGCGCCGTATCTGTTGTCCGCAGCTTCGGAACTAGTAGAGCGGGGGATCGGAAAGCAGAGGGTAAAATTTGTGAATTGGTTTTTGGGGAAAAGAAATGCGCCTTATTTGTTGTCATGAGCTTCGGAACTAGTAGAGCGGGGGCTCGGAAAGAAGAGGGTAAAATTTGTGAATGGGTTTTTAAGGAAAAGAAATATGCCGTATCTGTTGCCCGCAGTGTCGGAACTAGTGGAGCGGGGGTTCTGAAAGCAGAGGGTAAAATTTGTGAATTGATTTTTGGGGAAAAGAAATGCGCCGTATCTGTTGTCCGCAGCTTCGGAACTAGTTGAGCGCGTAATCGTAAAGCAGAGGGTAAAATATTTGAATTGGTTTTTGAGGAAAAGAAATGTGCCGTATCTGTTGCCCGCAGCGTCGGAACAAGTGGAGCGGGGGTTCGGAAAGCAGAAGGTAAAATTTGTAAATTGATTTTTGGGGAAAAGAAATGCGCCGTATCTGTTGTCAGGAGCTTCGGAACTAGTAGAGCGGGGGCTCGGACAGCAGAGGGTAAAATTTGTGAATTGGTTTTTGAGGAAACGAAATGCGCCGTATCTGTTGTCAGGAGGTTCGGAACTAGTAGAGCGGGGCCTCGGAACGAAGAGGGTAAAATTTGTGAAGGGGTTTTCAAGCAAAAAAATGCGCCGTATCTGTTGTCCGCAGCTTCGGAACCAGTAGAGCGCGGGCTCGGAAAGCAGAGGGTTAAATTTGTGAATTGGTTTTTGAGGAAAAGAAATGCGCCATATCTGTTGTCATGAGCTTCGGAACTAGTAGAGCGGGGGTTCGGAAAGCAGAGGGTCAAATTTGTGAATCGGTTTTTGGGGAAAAGAAATGCGCCGTATTTGTTGTCATGAGCTTCGGAACTAGTAGAGCGGGGCTCGGACAGCAGAGGGTAAAATTTGTGAATTGGTTTTTGAGGAAAAGAAATGCGCCGTATCTGTTGTCAGGAGCTTCGGAACTAGTTGAGCGGGGGCTCAGAAAGAGGGTAAAATTTATGAATGGGTTTTTAAGGAATAGAAATGCGCCGTATCTGTTGTCCGCAGCTTCGGAACTAGTAGAGCGGGGGATCGGAAAGCAGAGGGTAAAATTTGTGAATTGGTTTTTGGGGAAAAGAAATGCGCCTTATTTGTTGTCATGAGCTTCGGAACTAGTAGAGCGGGGGCTCGGAAAGAAGAGGGTAAAATTTGTGAATGGGTTTTTAAGGAAAAGAAATATGCCGTATCTGTTGCCCGCAGCGTCGGAACTAGTGGAGCGGGGGTTCTGAAAGCAGAGGGTAAAATTTGTGAATTGATTTTTGGGGAAAAGAAATGCGCCGTATCTGTTGTCCGCAGCTTCGGAACTAGTTGAGCGCGTACTCGTAAAGCAGAGGGTAAAATTTTTGAATTGGTTTTTGAGGAAAAGAAATGTGCCGTATCTGTTGTCAGGAGGTTCGGAACTAGTAGAGCGGGGCCTCGGAACGAAGAGGGTAAAATTTGTGAAGGGGTTTTCAAGCAAAAAAATGCGCCGTATCTGTTGTCCGCAGCTTCGGAACCAGTAGAGCGCGGGCTCGGAAAGCAGAGGGTTAAATTTGTGAATTGTTTTTTGAGGAAAAGAAATGCGCCATATCTGTTGTCATGAGCTTCGGAACTAGGAGAGCGGAGGTTCGGAAAGCAGAGGGTCAAATTTGTGAATCGGTTTTTGGGGAAAAGAAATGCGCCGTATCTGTTGTCATGAGCTTCGGAACTAGTAGAGCGGGGGTTCGGAAAGCAGAGGGTCAAATTTGTGAATTGGTTTTTGGGGAAAAGAAATGCGCCGTATCTGTTGTCATGAGCATCGGAACTAGTAGAGCAGGGGTTCGGAAAGGAGAGGGTCAAATTTGTGAATTGGTTTTTGGGGAAAAGAAATGCGCCGTATCTGTTGTCATGAGCTTTGGAACTAGTAGAGCGGGGGTTCGGTAAGCAGAGGGTCAAATTTGTGAATTGGTTTTTGGGGAAAAGAAATGCGTCGTATCTGTTGTCAGGAGCTTCGGAAGTAGTAGAACAGGGGCTCGGAAAGCAGAGTAAAATTTGTGAATTGATTTTTGAGGAAATGAAATGCGCCGTATCTGTTGTCCGCAGCTTCGGAAATAGTAGAGCGGGGGCTCGGAAAGCAGAGTAAAATTTGTGAATTGATTTTTGGGGAAAAGAAATGCGCCGTATCTGTTGTCCGCAGCTTCGGAAGTTGTAGAGCAGGGCATCGGAAAGCAGAGTAAAATTTGTGAATTGATTTTTGGGGAAAAGAAATGCGCCGTATCTGTTGTCAGGAGCTTCGGAAGTAGTAGAACAGGGGCTCGGAAAGCAGAGTAAAATTTGTGAATAGATTTTTGGGGAAAAGAAATGCGCAGTATCTGTTGTCCGCAGCTTCGGAAGTTGTAGAGCAGGGGATTGGAAAGCAGAGTAAAATTTGTGAATTGATTTTTGGGGAAAAGAAATGCGCCGTATCTGTTGTCAGGAGCTTCGGAAGTTGTAGAGCAGGGGCTCGGAAAGCAGAGTAAAATTTGTGAATTGATTTTTGGGGAAAAGAAATGCGCCGTATCTGTTGTCAGGAGCTTCGGAAGTAGTAGAACAGGGGCTCGGAAAGCAGAGTAAGATTTGTGAATTGATTTTTGAGGAAATGAAATGCGCCGTATCTGTTGTCCGCAGCTTCGGAAGTAGTAGAGCGGGGGCTCGGAAAGCAGAGTAAAATTTGTGAATTGATTTTTGGGGAAAAGAAATGCGCCGTATCTGTTGTCCGCAGCTTCGGAAGTAGTAAAGCAGGGGCTGGGAAAGCAGAGTAAAATTTGTGAATTGATTTTTGGGGAAAAGAAATGCGCCGTATCTGTTGTCCGCAGCTTCGGAAGTAGTAGAGCAGGGGCTCGGAAAGCAGAGTAAAATTTGTGAATTGATTTTTGGGGAAAATAAATGCGCCGTATCTGTTGTCAGGAGCTTTAACTAGTAGAGCGGGGGCTCGGAAAGAGGAGGGTAAAATTTGTGAATGGGTTTTTAAGGAATAGAAATGCGCCGTATCTGGTGTCCGCAGCTTCGGAACTACTAGAGCGGGGGCTCGGAAAGCAGAGGGTAAAATTTGTGAATGGGTTTTTAAGGAATAGAAATGCGCCGTATCTGTTGTCCGCAGCTTCGGAACTACTAGAGCGGGGGCTCGGAAAGAGGAGGGTAAAATTTGTGAATGGGTTTTTAAGGAATAGAAATGCGCCGTATCTGTTGTCCGCAGCTTCGGAACTACTAGAGCGGGGGCTCGGAAAGCAGAGGGTAAAATTTGTGAATTGGTTTTTGGGGAAAAGAAATGCGCCGTATTTGTTGTCATGAGCTTCGGAACTAGTAGAGCGGGGGCTCAGAAAGAAGAGGGTAAAATTTATGAATGGGTTTTTAAAGAATAGAAATGCGCCGTATCTGGTGTCTGCAGCTTCGGAACGAGTGGAGTGGGGCTCGGAAAGCACAGGGTAAAATTTGTGAATGGGTTTTCGGGGAAAAGAAATGCGCCGTATCTGTTGTCGGCAGCTTCGGAACTAGTAGAGCTGGGGCTCGGAAAGCAGAGGGTAAGATTTGTTATTTGGTTTTCAAGCAAAAAAATGCGCCGTATCTGTTGTCGGCAGCTTCGGAACCAGTAGAGCGGGGGCTCGGAAAGCAGAGGGTCAAATTTGGGAATTGGTTTTTGAGGAAAAGAAATGTGCCATATCTGTTGTCCGCAGCTTCGGAGCTTATAGAGCGGGGGCTCGGAAAGCAAAGGGTAAATTAGTGAATTGATTTTTGGGGAAAAGAAATGAGCCGTATCTGTTGTCAGGAGCTTCGGAACTAGTAGAGCGGGGGCTCGGACAGCAGAGGGTAAAATTTGTGAATTGGTTTTTGAGGAAACGAAATGCGCCGTATCTGTTGTCAGGAGGTTCGGAACTAGTAGAGCGGGGCCTCGGAAAGAAGAGGGTAAAATTTGTGAAGGGGTTTTCAAGCAAAAAAATGCGCCATATCTGTTGTCGCCAGCTTCGGAACCAGTAGAGCGCGGGCTCGGAAAGCAGAGGGTCAAATTTGTGAATTGGTTTTTGAGGAAAAGAAATGCGCCATATCTGTTGTCATGAGCTTCGGAACTAGTAGAGCGGGGGTTCGGAAAGCAGAGGGTCAAATTTCTGAATTGGTTTTTGAGGAAAAGAAATGCCCCGTATCTGTTGCCCGCAGGGTCGGAACTAGTAGAGCAGGGGCTGGGAAAGCAGAGTAAAATTTGTGAATTGATTTTTGGGGAAAAGAAATGCGCCGTATCTGTTGTCAGGAGCTTCGGAACAAGTAGAGCGGGGGCGCGGACAGCAGAGGGTAAAATTTGTGAATTGGTTTTTGAGGAATAGAAATGCGCCGTATCTGTTGTCCGCAGCTTCGGAACTAGTAGAGCGGGGGCTCGGAAAGCAGAGGGTAAAATTTGTGAATTGGTTTTTGGGGAAAAGAAATGCGCCGTATTTGTTGTCATGAGCTTCGGAACTAGTTGAGCGGGGGCTCGGAAAGAAGAGGGTAAAATTTATGAATGGGTTTTTAAAGAATAGAAATGCGCCGTATCTGGTGTCTGCAGCTTCGGAACGAGTGGAGTGGGGCTCGGAAAGCACAGGGTAAAATTTGTGAATGGGTTTTCGGGGAAAAGAAATGCGCCGTATCTGTTGTCGGCAGCTTCGGAACTAGTAGAGCTGGGGCTCGGAAAGCAGAGGGCAAGATTTGTTATTTGGTTTTCAAGCAAAAAATGCGCCGTATCTGTTGTCGGCAGCTTCGGAACTAGTAGAGCGGGGGCTCGGACAGCAGAGGGTAAAATTTGTGAATTGGTTTTTGAGGAAACGAAATGCGCCGTATCTGTTGTCAGGAGGTTCGGAACTAGTAGAGCGGGGCCTCGGAACGAAGAGGGTAAAATTTGTGAAGGGGTTTTCAAGCAAAAAAATGCGCCGTATCTGTTGTCCGCAGCTTCGGAACCAGTAGAGCGCGGGCTCGGAAAGCAGAGGGTTAAATTTGTGAATTGGTTTTTGAGGAAAAGAAATGCGCCATATATGTTGTCATGAGCTTCGGAACTAGTAGAGCGGGGGTTCGGAAAGCAGAGGGTCAAATTTGTGAATCGGTTTTTGGGGAAAAGAAATGCGCCGTATCTGTTGTCAGGAGCTTTGGAACTAGTTGAGCGGGGGCTCAGAAAGAAGAGGGTAAAATTTATGAATGGGTTTTTAAGGAATAGAAATGCGCCGTATCTGTTGTCCGCAGCTTCGGAACTAGTAGAGCGGGGGATCGGAAAGCAGAGGGTAAAATTTGTGAATTGGTTTTTGGGGAAAAGAAATGCGCCTTATTTGTTGTCATGAGCTTCGGAACTAGTAGAGCGGGGGCTCGGAAAGAAGAGGGTAAAATTTGTGAATGGGTTTTTAAGGAAAAGAAATATGCCGTATCTGTTGCCCGCAGCGTCGGAACTAGTGGAGCGGGGGTTCTGAAAGCAGAGGGTAAAATTTGTGAATTGATTTTTGGGGAAAAGAAATGCGCCGTACCTGTTGTCTGCAGCTTCGGAACTAGTTGAGCGCGTACTCGTAAAGCAGAGGGTAAAATTTTTGAATTGGTTTTTGAGGAAAAGAAATGTGCCGTATCTGTTGTCAGGAGGTTCGGAACTAGTAGAGCGGGGCCTCGGAACGAAGAGGGTAAAATTTGTGAAGGGGTTTTCAAGCAAAAAAATGCGCCGTATCTGTTGTCCGCAGCTTCGGAACCAGTAGAGCGCGGGCTCGGAAAGCAGAGGGTTAAATTTGTGAATTGTTTTTTGAGGAAAAGAAATGCGCCATATCTGTTGTCATGAGCTTCGGAACTAGGAGAGCGGGGGTTCGGAAAGCAGAGGGTCAAATTTGTGAATCGGTTTTTGGGGAAAAGAAATGCGCCGTATCTGTTGTCATGAGCTTCGGAACTAGTAGAGCGGGGGTTCGGAAAGCAGAGGGTCAAATTTGTGAATTGGTTTTTGGGGAAAAGAAATGCGCCGTATCTGTTGTCATGAGCATCGGAACTAGTAGAGCAGGGGTTCGGAAAGGAGAGGGTCAAATTTGTGAATTGGTTTTTGGGGAAAAGAAATGCGCCGTATCTGTTGTCATGAGCTTTGGAACTAGTAGAGCGGGGGTTCGGTAAGCAGAGGGTCAAATTTGTGAATTGGTTTTTGGGGAAAAGAAATGCGCCGTATCTGTTGTCAGGAGCTTGGGAAGTAGTAGAACAGGGGCTCGGAAAGCAGAGTAAAATTTGTGAATTGATTTTTGAGGAAATGAAATGCGTCGTATCTGTTGTCCGCAGCTTCGGAAATAGTAGAGCGGGGGCTCGGAAAGCAGAGTAAAATTTGTGAATTGATTTTTGGGGAAAAGAAATGCGCCGTATCTGTTGTCCGCAGCTTCGGAAGTTGTAGAGCAGGGCATCGGAAAGCAGAGTAAAATTTGTGAATTGATTTTTGGGGAAAAGAAATGCGCCGTATCTGTTGTCAGGAGCTTCGGAAGTAGTAGAACAGGGGCTCGGAAAGCAGAGTAAAATTTGTGAATTGATTTTTGGGGAAAAGGAATGGGCAGTATCTGTTGTCCGCAGCTTCGGAAGTTGTAGACCAGGGGCTCGGAAAGCAGAGTAAAATTTGTGAACTGATTTTTGGTGAAAAGAAATGCGCCGTATCTGTTGTCAGGAGCTTCAGAAGTAGTAGAACAGGGGCTCGGAAAGCAGAGTAAAATTTGTGAATTGATTTTTGGGGAAAAGAAATGCGCAGTATCTGTTGTCCGCAGCTTCGGAAGTTGTAGAGCAGGGGCTCGGAAAGCAGAGTAAAATTTGTGAATTGATTTTTGGGGAAAAGAAATGCGCCGTATCTGTTGTCAGGAGCTTCGGAAGTAGTAGAACAGGGGATCGGAAAGCAGAGTAAAATTTGTGAATTCATTTTTGGGGAAAAGAAATGCGCAGTATCTGTTGTCCGCAGCTTCGGAAGTTGTAGAGCAGGGGCTCGGAAAGCAGAGTAAAATTTGTGAATTGATTTTTGGGGAAAAGAAATGCGCCGTATCTGTTGTCAGGAGCTTCGGAAGTAGTAGAACAGGGGCTCGGAAAGCAGAGTAAAATTTGTGAATTGATTTTTGAGGAAATGAAATGCGCCGTATCTGTTGTCCGCAGCTTCGGAAGTAGTAGAGCGGGGGTTCGGAAAGCAGAGGGTAAAATTTGTGAATTGGTTTTTGAGGAAAAGAAATATTCCGTATCTGTTGCCCGCAGCGTCGGAACTAGTGGAGCGGGGGTTCTGAAAGCAGAGGGTAAAATTTGTGAATTGATTTTTGGGGAAAAGAAATGCGCCGTATCTGTTGTCCGCAGCTTCGGAACTAGTTGAGCGCGTACTCGTAAAGCAGAGGGTAAAATTTTTGAATTGGTTTTTGAGGAAAAGAAATGTGCCGTATCTGTTGCCCGCAGCGTCGGAACAAGTGGAGCGGGGGTTCGGAAAGCAGAGGGTAAAATTTGTGAATTGATTTTTGAGGAAATGAAATGCGCCGCATCTGTTGTCCGCTCCTTCGGAACTAGTTGAGCGGGGACTCGGAAAGCAGAGGGTAAAATTTGTGAATTGATTTTTGGGGAAAAGAAATGCGCCGTATCTGTTGTCAGGAGCTTCGGAACTAGTAGAGCGGGGGCTCGGACAGCAGAGGGTAAAATTTGTGAATTGGTTTTTGAGGAAACGAAATGCGCCGTATCTGTTGTCAGGAGGCTCGGAACTAGTAGAGCGGGGCCTCGGAACGAAGAGGGTAAAATTTGTGATGGGGTTTTCAAGCAAAAAAATGCGCCGTATCTGTTGTCCGCAGCTTCGGAACCAGTAGAGCGCGGGCTCGGAAAGCAGAGGGTTAAATTTGTGAATTGGTTTTTAAAGGAAAAGAAATGCGCCATATCTGTTGTCATGAGCTTCGGAACTAGTAGAGCGGGGGTTCGGAAAGCAGAGGGTCATATTTGTGAATCGGTTTTTGGGGAAAAGAAATGCGCCGTATCTGTTGTCATGCGCTTCGGAACTAGTAGAGCGGGGGTTCGGAAAGCAGAGGGTCAAGTTTGTGAATTGGTTTTTGGGGAAAAGAAATGCGCCGTATCTGTTGTCATGAGCATCGGAACTAGTAGAGCAGGGGTTCGGAAAGCAGAGGGTCAAATTTGTGAATTGGTTTTTGGGGAAAAGAAATGCGCCGTATCTGTTGTCATGAGCTTTGGAACTAGTAGAGCGGGGGTTCGGTAAGCAGAGGGTCAAATTTGTGAATTGGTTTTTGGGGAAAAGAAATGCGCCGTATCTGTTGTCAGGAGCTTGGGAAGTAGTAGAACAGGGGCTCGGAAAGCAGAGTAAAATTTGTGAATTGATTTTTGAGGAAATGAAATGCGTCGTATCTGTTGTCCGCAGCTTCGGAAATAGTAGAGCGGGGGCTCGGAAAGCAGAGTAAAATTTGTGAATTGATTTTTGGGGAAAAGAAATGCGCCGTATCTGTTGTCCGCAGCTTCGGAAGTTGTAGAGCAGGGCATCGGAAAGCAGAGTAAAATTTGTGATTTGATTTTTGGGGAAAAGAAATGCGCCGTATCTGTTGTCAGGAGCTTCGGAAGTAGTAGAACAGGGGCTCGGAAAGCAGAGTAAAATTTGTGAATTGATTTTTGGGGAAAAGGAATGGGCAGTATCTGTTGTCCGCAGCTTCGGAAGTTGTAGACCAGGGGCTCGGAAAGCAGAGTAAAATTTGTGAACTGATTTTTGGTGAAAAGAAATGCGCCGTATCTGTTGTCAGGAGCTTCAGAAGTAGTAGAACAGGGGCTCGGAAAGCAGAGTAAAATTTGTGAATTGATTTTTGGGGAAAAGAAATGCGCAGTATCTGTTGTCCGCAGCTTCGGAAGTTGTAGAGCAGGGGCTCGGAAAGCAGAGTAAAATTTGTGAATTGATTTTTGGGGAAAAGAAATGCGCCGTATCTGTTGTCAGGAGCTTCGGAAGTAGTAGAACAGGGGATCGGAAAGCAGAGTAAAATTTGTGAATTCATTTTTGGGGAAAAGAAATGCGCAGTATCTGTTGTCCGCAGCTTCGGAAGTTGTAGAGCAGGGGCTCGGAAAGCAGAGTAAAATTTGTGAATTGATTTTTGGGGAAAAGAAATGCGCCGTATCTGTTGTCAGGAGCTTCGGAAGTAGTAGAACAGGGGCTCGGAAAGCAGAGTAAAATTTGTGAATTGATTTTTGAGGAAATGAAATGCGCCGTATCTGTTGTCCGCAGCTTCGGAAGTAGTAGAGCGGGGGCTCGGAAAGCAGAGTAAAATTTGTGAATTGATTTTTGGGGAAAAGAAATGCGCCGTATCTGTTGTCCGCAGCTTCGGAAGTAGTAAAGCAGGGGCTCGGAAAGCGGAGTAAAATTTGTGAATTGATTTTTGGGGAAAAGAAATGCGCCGTATCTGTTGTCCGCAGCTTCGAAAGTAGTAGAGCAGGGGCTCGGAAAGCAGAGTAAAATTTGTGAATTGATTTTTGGGGAAAATAAATGCGCCGTATCTGTTGTCAGGAGCTTTGGAACTAGTAGACCGGGGGCTCGGAAAGAGGCGGGTAAAATTTGTGAATGGGTTTTTAAGGAATAGAAATGCGCCGTATCTGTTGTCCGCAGCTTCGGAACAACTAGAGCGGGGGCTCGGAAAGCAGAGGGTAAAATTTGTGAATTGGTGTTTTGGGGAAAAGAAATGCGCCGTATTTGTTGTCATGAGCTTCGGAACTAGTAGAGCGGGGCTCGGACAGCAGAGGGTAAAATTTGTGAATTGGTTTTTGAGGAAAAGAAATGCGCCGTATCTGTTGTCAGGAGCTTCGGAACTAGTTGAGCGGGGGCTCAGAAAGAAGAGGGTAAAATTTATGAATGGGTTTTTAAGGAATAGAAATGCGCCGTATCTGTTGTCTGCAGCTTCGGAACTAGTAGAGCGGGGGCTCGGAAAGCAGAGGGTAAAATTTGTGAATTGGTTTTTGGGGAAAAGAAATGCGCCGTATTTGTTGTCATGAGCTTCGGAACTAGTAGAGCGGGGGCTCGGAAAGAAGAGGGTAAAATTTATTAATGGGTTTTTAAGGAATAGAAATGCGCCGTATCTGGTGTCTGCAGCTTCGGAACGAGTGGAGTGGGGCTCGGAAAGCACAGGGTAAAATTTGTGAATGGGTTTTCGGGGAAAAGAAATGCGCCGTATCTGTTGTCGGCAGCTTCGGAACTAGTAGAGCTGGGGCTCGGAAAGCAGAGGGTAAGATTTGTTATTTGGTTTTCAAGCAAAAAAATGCGCCGTATCTGTTGTCGGCAGCTTCGGAACCAGTAGAGCGGGGGCTCGGAAAGCAGAGGGTCAAATTTGGGAATTGGTTTTTGAGGAAAAGAAATGTGCCATATCTGTTGTCCGCAGCTTCGGAGCTTATAGAGCGGGGGCTCGGAAAGCAAAGGGTAAATTAGTGAATTGATTTTTGGGGAAAAGAAATGCGCCGTATCTGTTGTCCGCAGCTTCGGAGCTTATAGAGCGGGGGCTCGGAAAGCAGAGGGTAAAATTTTGGAATTGGTTTTTGAGGAAAAGAAATGCGCCGTATCTGTTCTAGTAGAGTGGGGGCTCGGAAAGCAGAGGGTCAAATTTGTGAATTGGTTTTTGAGGAAAATAAAGGCTCCGTATCTGTTGTCCGCAGCTTCGGAACTAGTAGACGGGGGCTCGGAAAGCAGAGGGTAAAATTTGTGAATTGGTTTTTGGGGAAAAGAAATGCGCAGTATCTGTTGTCCGCAGCTTCGGAAGTTGTAGAGCAGGGGCTTGGAAAGCAGAGTAAAATTTGTGAATTGATTTTTGGGTAAAAGAAATGCGCCGTATCTGTTGTCAGGAGCTTCGGAAGTAGTAGAACAGGGGCTCGGAAAGCAGAGTAAAATTTGTGAATTCATTTTTGAGGAAATGAAATGCGCCGTATCTGTTGTCCGCAGCTTCGGAAGTAGTAGAGCGGGGGCTCGGAAAGCAGAGTAAAATTTGTGAATTGATTTTTGGGGAAAAGAAATGCGCCGTATCTGTTGTCCGCAGCTTCGGAAGTAGTAAAGCAGGGGCTGGGAAAGCAGAGTAAAATTTGTGAATTGATTTTTGGGGAAAAGAAATGCGCCGTATCTGTTGTCCGCAGCTTCGGAAGTAGTAGAGCAGGGGCTCGGAAAGCAGAGTAAAATTTGTGAATTGATTTTTGGGGAAAATAAATGCGCCGTATCTGTTGTCAGGAGCTTTAACTAGTAGAGTGGGGGCTCGGAAAGAGGAGGGTAAAATTTGTGAATGGGTTTTTAAGGAATAGAAATGCGCCGTATCTGGTGTCCGCAGCTTCGGAACTACTAGAGCGGGGGCTCGGAAAGTAGAGGGTAAAATTTGTGAATGGGTTTTTAAGGAATAGAAATGCGCCGTATCTGTTGTCCGCAGCTTCGGAACTACTACAGCGGGGGCTCGGAAAGAGGAGGGTAAAATTTGTGAATTTGTTTTTAAGGAATAGAAATGCGCCGTATCTGTTGTCCGCAGCTTCGGAACTACTAGAGCGGGGGCTCGGAAAGCAGAGGGTAAAATTTGTGAATTGGTTTTTGGGGAAAAGAAATGCGCCGTATTTGTTGTCATGAGCTTCGGAACTAGTAGAGCGGGGCTTGGACAGCAGAGGGTAAAATTTGTGAATTGGTTTTTGAGGAAAAGAAATGCGCCGTATCTGTTGTCAGGAGCTTCGGAACTAGTTGAGCGGGGGCTCAGAAAGAAGAAGGTAAAATTTATGAATGGGTTTTTAAGGAATAGAAATGCGCCGTATCTGTTGTCTGCAGCTTCGGAACTAGTAGAGCGGGGGCTCGGAAAGCAGAGGGTAAAATTTGTGAATTGGTTTTTGGGGAAAAGAAATGCGCCGTGTTTGTTGTCATGAGCTTCGGAACTAGTAGAGCGGGGGCTTGGAAAGAAGAGGGTAAAATTTATGAATGGGTTTTTAAGGAATAGAAATGCGCCGTATCTGTTGTCTGCAGCTTCGGAACTAGTAGAGCGGGGGCTCGGAAAGCAGAGGGTAAAATTTGTGAATTGGTTTTTGGGGAAAAGAAATGCGCCGTATTTGTTGTCATGAGCTTCGGAACTAGTAGAGCGGGGGCTCGGAAAGAAGAGGGTAAAATTTATGAATGGGTTTTTAAGGAATAGAAATGCGCCGTATCTGGTGTCTGCACCTTCGGAACGAGTGGAGTGGGGCTCGGAAAGCACAGGGTAAAATTTGTGAATGGGTTTTCGGGGAAAAGAAATGCGCCGTATCTGTTGTCGGCAGCTTCGGAACTAGTAGAGCTGGGGCTCGGAAAGCAGAGGGTAAGATTTGTTATTTGGTTTTCAAGCAAAAAATGCGCCGTATCTGTTGTCGGCAGCTTCGGAACCAGTAGAGCGGAGGCTCGGAAAGCAGAGGGTCAAATTTGGGAATTGGTTTTTGAGGAAAAGAAATGTGCCATATCTGTTGTCCGCAGCTTCGGAGCTTATAGAGCGGGGGCTCGGAAAGCAAAGGGTAAATTTGTGAATTGGTTTTTGAGGAAAAAAAAATGCGCCGTATCTGTTGTCCGCAGCTTCGGAGCTTATAGAGCGGGGGCTCGGAAAGCAGAGGGTAAAATTTTGGAATTGGTTTTTGAGGAAAAGAAATGCGCCGTATCTGTTCTAGTAGAGTGGGGGCTCGGAAAGCAGAGGGTCAAATTTGTGAATTGATTTTTGAGGAAAATAAAGGCTCCGTATCTGTTGTCCGCAGCTTCGGAACTAGTAGACGGGGGCTCGGAAAGCAGAGGGTAAAATTTGTGAATTGGTTTTTGAGGAAAAGAAATGCGCCGTATCTGTTGTCCGCAGCTTCAGAACTATTAGAGCGGGGGCTCGGAAAGCAGAGGGTAAAATTGGTGAATTGATTTTTGAGGAAATCAAATGCGCCGTATCTGTTGTCCGCAGCTTCAGACCTAGTAGAGCAGGGGCTCAGAAAGCAGAAGGTAAAATTTGTGAATTGGTTTTTGGGGAAAAGAAATGCGCCGTATCTGTTGTCCGCAGCTTCGGAACTAGTAGAGTGGTGGCTCGGAAAGCAGAGGGTCAAATTTCTGAATTTGTTTTTGAGGAAAAGAAATGCCCCGTATCTGTTGTCCACAACTTCGCAACTAGTAGAGCGGGGGCTCGGAAAGCAGAGTAAAATTTGTGAATTGATTTTTGGGGAAAAGAAATGCGCCGTATCTGTTGTCAGGAGCTTCGGAAGTAGTAGAACAGGGGCTCGGAAAGCAGAGTAAAATTTGTGAATTCATTTTTGGGGAAAAGAAATGCGCAGTATCTGTTGTCCGCAGCTTCGGAAGTTGTAGAGCAGGGGCTCGGAAAGCAGAGTAAAATTTGAGAATTGATTTTTGGGGAAAAGAAATGCGCCGTATCTGTTGTCAGGAGCTTCGGAAGTAGTAGAACAGGGGCTCGGAAAGCAGAGTAAAATTTGTGAATTGATTTTTGAGGAAATGAAATGCGCCGTATCTGTTGTCCGCAGCTTCGGAAGTAGTAGAGCGGGGGCTCGGAAAGCAGAGTAAAATTTGTGAATTGATTTTTGGGGAAAAGAAATGCGCCGTATCTGTTGTCCGCAGCTTCGGAAGTAGTAAAGCAGGGGATCGGAAAGCAGAGTAAAATTTGTGAATTGATTTTTGGGGAAAAGAAATGCGCCCGTATCTGTTGTCCGCAGCTTCGGAAGTAGTAGAGCAGGGGCTCGGAAAGCAGAGTAAAATTTGTGAATTGATTTTTGGGGAAAATAAATGCGCCGTATATGTTGTCAGGAGCTTTGGAACTAGTAGAGCGGGGGCTCGGAAAGAGGAGGGTAAAATTTGTGAATGGGTTTTTAAGGAATAGAAATGCGCCGTATCTGTTGTCCGCAGCTTCGGAACTACTAGAGCGGGGGCTCGGAAAGCAGAAGGTAAAATTTGTGAATTGGTTTTTGGGGAAAAGAAATGCGCCGTATTTGTTGTCATGAGCTTCGGAACTAGTAGAGCGGGGCTCGGACAGCAGAGGGTAAAATTTGTGAATTGGTTTTTGAGGAAACGAAATGCGCCGTATCTGGTGTCAGGAGCTTCGGAACTAGTTGAGCGGGGGCTCAGAAAGAAGAGGGTAAAATTTATGAATGCGTTTTTAAGGAATAGAAATGCGCCGTATCTGTTGTCCGCAGCTTCGGATTTAGTAGAGCGGGGGCTCGGAAAGCAGAGGGTAAAATTTGTGAATTGGTTTTTGGGGAAAAGAAATGCGCCGTATTTGTTGTCATGAGCTTCGGAACTAGTTGAGCGGGGGCTCGGAAAGAAGAGGGTAAAATTTGTGAATGGGTTTTTAAGGAATAGAAATGCGCCGTATCTGGTGTCTGCAGCTTCGGAACGAGTGGAGTGGGGCTCGGAAAGCACAGGGTAAAATTTGTGAATGGGTTTTCGGGGAAAAGAAATGCGCCGTATCTGTTGTCGGCAGCTTCGGAAGTAATAGAGCTGGGGCTCGGAAAGCAGAGGGTAAGATTTGTTATTTGGTTTTCAAGCAAAAAATGCGCCGTATCTGTTGTGGGCAGCTTCGGAACCAGTAGAGCGGGGGCTCGGAAAGCAGAGGGTCAAATTTGGGAATTGGTTTTTGAGGAAAAGAAATGTGCCATATCTGTTGTCCGCAGCTTCGGAGCTTATAGAGCGGGGGCTCGGAAAGCAAAGGGTAAATTTGTGAATTGGTTTTTGAAGAAAAGAAATGCGCCGTATATGTTGTCAGGAGCTTCGGAACTAGTTGAGCGGGGGCTCAGAAAGAAGAGGGTAAAATTTATGAATGCGTTTTTAAGGAATAGAAATGCGCCGTATCTGTTGTCCGCAGCTTCGGAACTAGTAGAGCGGGGGCTCGGAAAGCAGAGGGTAAAATTTGTGAATTGGTTTTTGGGGAAAAGAAATCCGCCGTATTTGTTGTCATGAGCTTCGGAACTAGTTGAGCGGGGGCTCGGAAAGAAGAGGGTAAAATTTGTGAATGGGTTTTTAAGGAATAGAAATGCGCCGTATCTGGTGTCTGCAGCTTCGGAACTAATAGAGCTGGGGCTCGGAAAGCAGAGGTAAGATTTGTTATTTGGTTTTCAAGCAAAAAATGCGCCGTATCTGTTGTCGGCAGCTTCGGAACCAGTAGAGCGGGGGCTCGGAAAGCAGAGGGTCAAATTTGGGAATTGGTTTTTGAGGAAAAGAAATGTGCCATATCTGTTGTCCGCATCTTCGGAGCTTATAGAGCGGGGGCTCGGAAAGCAAAGGGTAAATTTGTGAATTGGTTTTTGAGGAAAAAAAAATGCGCCGTATCTGTTGTCCGCAGCTTCGGAGCTTATAGAGCGGGGGCTCGGAAAGCAGAGGGTAAAATTTTGAAATTGGTTTTTGAGGAAAAGAAATGCGCCGTATCTGTTCTAGTAGAGTGGGGGCTCGGAAAGCAGAGGGTCAAATTTGTGAATTGGTTTTTGAGGAAAATAAAGGCTCCGTATCTGTTGTCCGCAGCTTCGGAACTAGTAGACGGGGGCTCGGAAAGCAGAGGGTAAAATTTGTGAATTGGTTTTTGAGGAAAAGAAATGCGCCGTATCTGTTGTCCGCAGCTTCAGAACTATTAGAGCGGGGGCTCGGAAAGCAGAGGGTAAAATTGGTGAATTGATTTTTGAGGAAATCAAATGCGCCGTATCTGTTGTCCGGAGCTTCAGACCTAGTAGAGCAGGGGCTCGGAAAGCAGAAGGTAAAATTTGTGAATTGGTTTTTGGGGAAAAGAAATGCGCCGTATCTGTTGTCCGCAGCTTCGGAACTAGTAGAGTGGTGGCTCGGAAAGCAGAGGGTCAAATTTCTGAATTTGTTTTTGAGGAAAAGAAATGCCCCGTATCTGTTGTCCACAACTTCGCAACTAGTAGAGCGGGGGCTCGGAAAGCAGAGTAAAATTTGTGAATTGATTTTTGGGGAAAAGAAATGCGCCGTATCTGTTGTCAGGAGCTTCGGAAGTAGTAGAACAGGGGCTCGGAAAGCGGAGTAAAATTTGTGAATTGATTTTTGAGGAAATGAAATGCGCCGTATCTGTTTCCGCAGCTTCGGAAATAGTAGAGCGGGGGCTCGGAAAGCAGAGTAAAATTTGTGAATTGATTTTTGGGGAAAGAAATGCGCCGTATCTGTTGTCCGCAGCTTCGGAAGTTGTAGAGCAGGGGCTCGGAAAGCATCGTAAAATTTGTGAATTGATTTTTGGGGAAAAGAAATGCGCCGTATCTGTGTTCCGCAGCTTCGGAAGTTGTAGAGCAGGGGCTCGGAGAGCAGAGTAAAATTTGTGAATTGATTTTTGGGGAAACGAAATGCGCCGTATCTGTTGTCAGGAGCTTCGGAAGTAGTAGAACAGGGGCTCGGAAAGCAGAGTAAAATTTGTGAATTGATTTTTGGGGACAATAAATGCGCAGTATCTGTTGTCCGCAGCTTCGGAAGTTGTAGAGCAGGGGCTCGGAAAGCAGAGTAAAATTTGTGAATTGATTTTTGGGGAAAAGAAATGCGCCGTATCTGTTGTCAGGAGCTTCGGAAATAGTAGAACAGGGGCTCGGAAAGCAGAGTAAAATTTGTGAATTCATTTTTGGGGCAAAGAAATGCGCCGTATCTGTTGTCCGCAGCTTCGGAAGTAGTAGAGCAGGGGCTCGGAAAGCAGAGTAAAATTTGTGAATTGATTTTTGGGGAAAAGAAATGCGCCGTATCTGTTGTCCGCAGCTTCGGAAGTAGTAGAGCAGGGGCTCGGAAAGCAGAGTAAAATTTGTGAATTGATTTTTGGGGAAAATAAATGCGCCGTATCTGTTGTCAGGAGCTTTGGAACTAGTAGAGCGGGGGCTCGGAAAGAGGAGGGTAAAATTTGTGAATGGGTTTTTAAGGAATAGAAATGCGTCGTATCTGTTGTCCGCAGCTTCGGAACTACTAGAGCGGGGGCTCGGAAAGCAGAGGGTAAAATTTGTGAATTGGTTTTTGGGGAAAAGAAATGCGCCGTATTTGTTGTAATGAGCTTCGGAACTAGTAGAGTGGGGGCTCGGACAGCAGAGGGTAAAATTTGTAAATTGGTTTTTGAGGAAAAGAAATGCGCCGTATCTGTTGTCAGGAGCTTCGGAACTAGTAGAGCGGGGGCTCAGAAAGAAGAGGGTAAAATTTATGAATGGGTTTTTAAGGAATAGAAATGCGCCGTATCTGTTGTCCGCAGCTTCGGAACTATTAGAGCGGGGGCTCGGAAAGCAGAGGGTAATATTTGTGAATTGGTTTTTGGGGAAAAGAAATGCGCCGTATTTGTTGTCATGAGCTTCGGAACTAGTAGAGCGGGGGCTCGGAAAGAGGAGGGTAAAATTTGTGAATGGGTTTTTGAGGAAAAGAAATGCCCCGTATCTGTTGCCCGCAGGGTCGGAACTAGTAGAGCAGGGGCTGGGAAAGCAGAGTAAAATTTGTGAATTGATTTTTGGGGAAAAGAAATGCGCCGTATCTGTTGTCAGGAGCTTCGGAACAAGTAGAGCGGGGGCGCGGACAGCAGAGGGTAAAATTTGTGAATTGGTTTTTGAGGAATAGAAATGCACCGTATCTGTTGTCCGCAGCTTCGGAACTAGTAGAGCGGGGGCTCGGAAAACAGAGGGTAAAATTTGTGAATTGGTTTTTGGGGAAAAGAAATGCGCCGTATTTGTTGTCATGAGCTTCGGAACTAGTTGAGCGGGGGCTCGGAAAGAAGAGGGTAAAATTTGTGAATGGGTTTTTAAGGAATAGAAATGCACCGTATCTGGTGTCTGCAGCTTCGGAACGAGTGGAGTGGGGCTCGGAAAGCACAGGGTAAAATTTGTGAATGGGTTTTCGGGGAAAAGAAATGCGCCGTATCTGTTGTCGGCAGCTTCGGAACTAGTAGAGCTGGGGCTCGGAAAGCAGAGGGTAAGATTTGTTATTTCGTTTTCAAGCAAAAAATGCGCCGTATCTGTTGTCGGCAGCTTCGGAACCAGTAGAGCGGGGGCTCGGAAAGCAGAGGGTCAAATTTGGGAATTGGTTTTTGAGGAAAAGAAATGTGCCATATCTTTTGTCCGCAGCTTCGGAGCTTATAGAGCGGGGGCTCGGAAAGCAGAGGGTAAAATTTTGGAAATGGTTTTTGAGGAAAAGAAATGCGCCGTATCTGTTCTAGTAGAGTGGGTTCTCGGAAAGCAGAGGGTCAAATTTGTGAATGGGTTTTTGAGGAAAATAAAGGCTCCGTATCTGTTGTCCGCAGCTTCGGAACTAGTAGACGGGGGCTGGGAAAGCAGAGGGTAAAATTTGTGAATGGGTTTTTAAGGAATAGAAATGCGCCGTATCTGGTGTCTGCAGCTTCGGAACGAGTGGAGTGGGGCTCGGAAAGCACAGGGTAAAATTTGTGAATGGGTTTTCGGGGAAAAGAAATGCGCCGTATCTGTTGTCGGCAGCTTCGGAACTAGTAGAGCTGGGGCTCGGAAAGCAGAGGGTAAGATTTGTTATTTGGTTTTCAAGCAAAAAATGCGCCGTATCTGTTGTCGGCAGCTTCGGAACCAGTAGATCGGGGGCTCGGAAAGCAGAGGGTAAAATTTGTGAATGGGTTTTTAAGGAATAGAAATGCGCCGTATCTGGTGTCTGCAGCTTCGGAACGAGTGGAGTGGGGCTCGGAAAGCACAGGGTAAAATTTGTGAATGGGTTTTCGGGGAAAAGAAATGCGCCGTATCTGTTGTCGGCAGCTTCGGAACTAGTAGAGCTGGGGCTCGGAAAGCAGAGGGTAAGATTTGTTATTTGGTTTTCAAGCAAAAAATGCGCCGTATCTGTTGTCGGCAGCTTCGGAACCAGTAGAGCGGGGGCTCGGAAAGCAGAGGGTCAAATTTGGGAATTGGTTTTTGAGGAAAAGAAATGTGCCATATCTTTTGTCCGCAGCTTCGGAGCTTATAGAGCGGGGGCTCGGAAAGCAGAGGGTAAAATTTTGGAAATGGTTTTTGAGGAAAAGAAATGCGCCGTATCTGTTCTAGTAGAGTGGGTTCTCGGAAAGCAGAGGGTCAAATTTGTGAATTGGTTTTTGAGGAAAATAAAGGCTCCGTATCTGTTGTCCGCAGCTTCGGAACTAGTAGACGGGGGCTCGGAAAGCAGAGGGTAAAATTTGTGAATTGGTTTTTGAGGAAAAGAAATGCGCCGTATCTGTTGTCCGCAGCTTCGGAAGTAGTAGAACAGGGGCTCGGAAAGCAGAGTAAAATTTGTGAATTGATTTTTGAGGAAATCAAATGCGCCGTATCTGTTGTCCGCAGCTTCAGACCTAGTAGAGCAGGGGCTCGGAAAGCAGAAGGTAAAATTTCTGAATTGGTTTTTGGGGAAAAGAAATGCGCCGTATCTGTTGTCCGCAGCTTCGGAACTAGTAGAGTGGTGGCTCGGAAAGCAGAGGGTCAAATTTCTGAATTTGTTTTTGAGGAAAAGAAATGCCCCGTATCTGTTGTCCACAACTTCGCAACTAGTAGAGCGGGGGCTCGGAAAGCAGAGTAAAATTTGTGAATTGATTTTTGGGGAAAAGAAATGCGCCGTATCTGTTGTCAGGAGCTTCGGAAGTAGTAGAACAGGGGCTCGGAAAGCGGAGTAAAATTTGTGAATTGATTCTTGAGGAAATGAAATGCGCCGTATCTGTTGTCCGCAGCTTCGGAAATAGTAGAGCGGGGGCTCGGAAAGCAGAGTAAAATTTGTGAATTGATTTTTGGGGAAAAGAAATGCGCCGTATCTGTTGTCCGCAGCTTCGGAAGTTGTAGAGCAGGGGCTCGGAAAGCATCGTAAAATTTGTGAATTGATTTTTGGGGAAAAGAAATGCGCCGTATCTGTGTTCCGCAGCTTCGGAAGTTGTAGAGCAGGGGCTCGGAGAGCAGAGTAAAATTTGTGAATTGATTTTTGGGGAAACGAAATGCGCCGTATCTGTTGTCAGGAGCTTCGGAAGTAGTAGAACAGGGGCTCGGAAAGCAGAGTAAAATTTGTGAATTGATTTTTGGGGACAATAAATGCGCAGTATCTGTTGTCCGCAGCTTCGGAAGTTGTAGAGCAGGGGCTCGGAAAGCAGAGTAAAATTTGTGAATTGATTTTTGGGGAAAAGAAATGCGCCGTATCTGTTGTCAGGAGCTTCGGAAGTAGTAGAACAGGGGCTCGGAAAGCAGAGTAAAATTTGTGAATTCATTTTTGGGGAAAAGAAATGCGCCGTATCTGTTGTCCGCAGCTTCGGAAGTAGTAGAGCAGGGGCTCGGAAAGCAGAGTAAAATTTGTGAATTGATTTTTGGGGAAAAGAAATGCGCCGTATCTGTTGTCCGCAGCTTCGGAAGTAGTAGAGCAGGGGCTCGGAAAGCAGAGTAAAATTTGTGAATTGATTTTTGGGGAAAATAAATGCGCCGTATCTGTTGTCAGGAGCTTTGGAACTAGTAGAGCGGGGGCTCGGAAAGAGGAGGGTAAAATTTGTGAATGGGTTTTTAAGGAATAGAAATGCGCCGTATCTGTTGTCCGCAGCTTCGGAACTACTAGAGCGGGGGCTCGGAAAGCAGAGGGTAAAATTTGTGAATTGGTTTTTGGGGAAAAGAAATGCGCCGTATTTGTTGTAATGAGCTTCGGAACTAGTAGAGTGGGGGCTCGGACAGCAGAGGGTAAAATTTGTAAATTGGTTTTTGAGGAAAAGAAATGCGCCGTATCTGTTGTCAGGAGCTTCGGAACTAGTAGAGCGGGGGCTCAGAAAGAAGAGGGTAAAATTTATGAATGGGTTTTTAAGGAATAGAAATGCGCCGTATCTGTTGTCCGCAGCTTCGGAACTATTAGAGCGGGGGCTCGGAAAGCAGAGGGTAAAATTTGTGAATTGGTTTTTGGGGAAAAGAAATGCGCCGTATTTGTTGTCATGAGCTTCGGAACTAGTAGAGCGGGGGCTCGGAAAGAGGAGGGTAAAATTTGTGAATGGGTTTTTGAGGAAAAGAAATGCCCCGTATCTGTTGCCCGCAGGGTCGGAACTAGTAGAGCAGGGGCTGGGAAAGCAGAGTAAAATTTGTGAATTGATTTTTGGGGAAAAGAAATGCGCCGTATCTGTTGTCAGGAGCTTCGGAACAAGTAGAGCGGGGGCGCGGACAGCAGAGGGTAAAATTTGTGAATTGGTTTTTGAGGAATAGAAATGCACCGTATCTGTTGTCCGCAGCTTCGGAACTAGTAGAGCGGGGGCTCGGAAAACAGAGGGTAAAATTTGTGAATTGGTTTTTGGGGAAAAGAAATGCGCCGTATTTGTTGTCATGAGCTTCGGAACTAGTTGAGCGGGGGCTCGGAAAGAAGAGGGTAAAATTTGTGAATGGGTTTTTAAGGAATAGAAATGCGCCGTATCTGGTGTCTGCAGCTTCGGAACGAGTGGAGTGGGGCTCGGAAAGCACAGGGTAAAATTTGTGAATGGGTTTTCGGGGAAAAGAAATGCGCCGTATCTGTTGTCGGCAGCTTCGGAACTAGTAGAGCTGGGGCTCGGAAAGCAGAGGGTAAGATTTGTTATTTGGTTTTCAAGCAAAAAATGCGCCGTATCTGTTGTCGGCAGCTTCGGAACCAGTAGAGCGGGGGCTCGGAAAGCAGAGGGTAAAATTTGTGAATTGGTTTTTGGGGAAAAGAAATGCGCCGTATTTGTTGTAATGAGCTTCGGAACTAGTAGAGTGGGGGCTCGGACAGCAGAGGGTAAAATTTGTAAATTGGTTTTTGAGGAAAAGAAATGCGCCGTATCTGTTGTCAGGAGCTTCGGAACTAGTAGAGCGGGGGCTCAGAAAGAAGAGGGTAAAATTTATGAATGGGTTTTTAAGGAATAGAAATGCGCCGTATCTGTTGTCCGCAGCTTCGGAACTATTAGAGCGGGGGCTCGGAAAGCAGAGGGTAATATTTGTGAATTGGTTTTTGGGGAAAAGAAATGCGCCGTATTTGTTGTCATGAGCTTCGGAACTAGTAGAGCGGGGGCTCGGAAAGAGGAGGGTAAAATTTGTGAATGGGTTTTTGAGGAAAAGAAATGCCCCGTATCTGTTGCCCGCAGGGTCGGAACTAGTAGAGCAGGGGCTGGGAAAGCAGAGTAAAATTTGTGAATTGATTTTTGGGGAAAAGAAATGCGCCGTATCTGTTGTCAGGAGCTTCGGAACAAGTAGAGCGGGGGCGCGGACAGCAGAGGGTAAAATTTGTGAATTGGTTTTTGAGGAATAGAAATGCACCGTATCTGTTGTCCGCAGCTTCGGAACTAGTAGAGCGGGGGCTCGGAAAACAGAGGGTAAAATTTGTGAATTGGTTTTTGGGGAAAAGAAATGCGCCGTATTTGTTGTCATGAGCTTCGGAACTAGTTGAGCGGGGGCTCGGAAAGAAGAGGGTAAAATTTGTGAATGGGTTTTTAAGGAATAGAAATGCGCCGTATCTGGTGTCTGCAGCTTCGGAACGAGTGGAGTGGGGCTCGGAAAGCACAGGGTAAAATTTGTGAATGGGTTTTCGGGGAAAAGAAATGCGCCGTATCTGTTGTCGGCAGCTTCGGAACTAGTAGAGCTGGGGCTCGGAAAGCAGAGGGTAAGATTTGTTATTTCGTTTTCAAGCAAAAAATGCGCCGTATCTGTTGTCGGCAGCTTCGGAACCAGTAGAGCGGGGGCTCGGAAAGCAGAGGGTCAAATTTGGGAATTGGTTTTTGAGGAAAAGAAATGTGCCATATCTTTTGTCCGCAGCTTCGGAGCTTATAGAGCGGGGGCTCGGAAAGCAGAGGGTAAAATTTTGGAAATGGTTTTTGAGGAAAAGAAATGCGCCGTATCTGTTCTAGTAGAGTGGGTTCTCGGAAAGCAGAGGGTCAAATTTGTGAATGGGTTTTTGAGGAAAATAAAGGCTCCGTATCTGTTGTCCGCAGCTTCGGAACTAGTAGACGGGGGCTGGGAAAGCAGAGGGTAAAATTTGTGAATGGGTTTTTAAGGAATAGAAATGCGCCGTATCTGGTGTCTGCAGCTTCGGAACGAGTGGAGTGGGGCTCGGAAAGCACAGGGTAAAATTTGTGAATGGGTTTTCGGGGAAAAGAAATGCGCCGTATCTGTTGTCGGCAGCTTCGGAACTAGTAGAGCTGGGGCTCGGAAAGCAGAGGGTAAGATTTGTTATTTGGTTTTCAAGCAAAAAATGCGCCGTATCTGTTGTCGGCAGCTTCGGAACCAGTAGATCGGGGGCTCGGAAAGCAGAGGGTAAAATTTGTGAATGGGTTTTTAAGGAATAGAAATGCGCCGTATCTGGTGTCTGCAGCTTCGGAACGAGTGGAGTGGGGCTCGGAAAGCACAGGGTAAAATTTGTGAATGGGTTTTCGGGGAAAAGAAATGCGCCGTATCTGTTGTCGGCAGCTTCGGAACTAGTAGAGCTGGGGCTCGGAAAGCAGAGGGTAAGATTTGTTATTTGGTTTTCAAGCAAAAAATGCGCCGTATCTGTTGTCGGCAGCTTCGGAACCAGTAGAGCGGGGGCTCGGAAAGCAGAGGGTCAAATTTGGGAATTGGTTTTTGAGGAAAAGAAATGTGCCATATCTTTTGTCCGCAGCTTCGGAGCTTATAGAGCGGGGGCTCGGAAAGCAGAGGGTAAAATTTTGGAAATGGTTTTTGAGGAAAAGAAATGCGCCGTATCTGTTCTAGTAGAGTGGGTTCTCGGAAAGCAGAGGGTCAAATTTGTGAATTGGTTTTTGAGGAAAATAAAGGCTCCGTATCTGTTGTCCGCAGCTTCGGAACTAGTAGACGGGGGCTCGGAAAGCAGAGGGTAAAATTTGTGAATTGGTTTTTGAGGAAAAGAAATGCGCCGTATCTGTTGTCCGCAGCTTCGGAAGTAGTAGAACAGGGGCTCGGAAAGCAGAGTAAAATTTGTGAATTGATTTTTGAGGAAATCAAATGCGCCGTATCTGTTGTCCGCAGCTTCAGACCTAGTAGAGCAGGGGCTCGGAAAGCAGAAGGTAAAATTTCTGAATTGGTTTTTGGGGAAAAGAAATGCGCCGTATCTGTTGTCCGCAGCTTCGGAACTAGTAGAGTGGTGGCTCGGAAAGCAGAGGGTCAAATTTCTGAATTTGTTTTTGAGGAAAAGAAATGCCCCGTATCTGTTGTCCACAACTTCGCAACTAGTAGAGCGGGGGCTCGGAAAGCAGAGTAAAATTTGTGAATTGATTTTTGGGGAAAAGAAATGCGCCGTATCTGTTGTCAGGAGCTTCGGAAGTAGTAGAACAGGGGCTCGGAAAGCGGAGTAAAATTTGTGAATTGATTCTTGAGGAAATGAAATGCGCCGTATCTGTTGTCCGCAGCTTCGGAAATAGTAGAGCGGGGGCTCGGAAAGCAGAGTAAAATTTGTGAATTGATTTTTGGGGAAAAGAAATGCGCCGTATCTGTTGTCCGCAGCTTCGGAAGTTGTAGAGCAGGGGCTCGGAAAGCATCGTAAAATTTGTGAATTGATTTTTGGGGAAAAGAAATGCGCCGTATCTGTGTTCCGCAGCTTCGGAAGTTGTAGAGCAGGGGCTCGGAGAGCAGAGTAAAATTTGTGAATTGATTTTTGGGGAAACGAAATGCGCCGTATCTGTTGTCAGGAGCTTCGGAAGTAGTAGAACAGGGGCTCGGAAAGCAGAGTAAAATTTGTGAATTGATTTTTGGGGACAATAAATGCGCAGTATCTGTTGTCCGCAGCTTCGGAAGTTGTAGAGCAGGGGCTCGGAAAGCAGAGTAAAATTTGTGAATTGATTTTTGGGGAAAAGAAATGCGCCGTATCTGTTGTCAGGAGCTTCGGAAGTAGTAGAACAGGGGCTCGGAAAGCAGAGTAAAATTTGTGAATTCATTTTTGGGGAAAAGAAATGCGCCGTATCTGTTGTCCGCAGCTTCGGAAGTAGTAGAGCAGGGGCTCGGAAAGCAGAGTAAAATTTGTGAATTGATTTTTGGGGAAAAGAAATGCGCCGTATCTGTTGTCCGCAGCTTCGGAAGTAGTAGAGCAGGGGCTCGGAAAGCAGAGTAAAATTTGTGAATTGATTTTTGGGGAAAATAAATGCGCCGTATCTGTTGTCAGGAGCTTTGGAACTAGTAGAGCGGGGGCTCGGAAAGAGGAGGGTAAAATTTGTGAATGGGTTTTTAAGGAATAGAAATGCGCCGTATCTGTTGTCCGCAGCTTCGGAACTACTAGAGCGGGGGCTCGGAAAGCAGAGGGTAAAATTTGTGAATTGGTTTTTGGGGAAAAGAAATGCGCCGTATTTGTTGTAATGAGCTTCGGAACTAGTAGAGTGGGGGCTCGGACAGCAGAGGGTAAAATTTGTAAATTGGTTTTTGAGGAAAAGAAATGCGCCGTATCTGTTGTCAGGAGCTTCGGAACTAGTAGAGCGGGGGCTCAGAAAGAAGAGGGTAAAATTTATGAATGGGTTTTTAAGGAATAGAAATGCGCCGTATCTGTTGTCCGCAGCTTCGGAACTATTAGAGCGGGGGCTCGGAAAGCAGAGGGTAAAATTTGTGAATTGGTTTTTGGGGAAAAGAAATGCGCCGTATTTGTTGTCATGAGCTTCGGAACTAGTAGAGCGGGGGCTCGGAAAGAGGAGGGTAAAATTTGTGAATGGGTTTTTGAGGAAAAGAAATGCCCCGTATCTGTTGCCCGCAGGGTCGGAACTAGTAGAGCAGGGGCTGGGAAAGCAGAGTAAAATTTGTGAATTGATTTTTGGGGAAAAGAAATGCGCCGTATCTGTTGTCAGGAGCTTCGGAACAAGTAGAGCGGGGGCGCGGACAGCAGAGGGTAAAATTTGTGAATTGGTTTTTGAGGAATAGAAATGCACCGTATCTGTTGTCCGCAGCTTCGGAACTAGTAGAGCGGGGGCTCGGAAAACAGAGGGTAAAATTTGTGAATTGGTTTTTGGGGAAAAGAAATGCGCCGTATTTGTTGTCATGAGCTTCGGAACTAGTTGAGCGGGGGCTCGGAAAGAAGAGGGTAAAATTTGTGAATGGGTTTTTAAGGAATAGAAATGCGCCGTATCTGGTGTCTGCAGCTTCGGAACGAGTGGAGTGGGGCTCGGAAAGCACAGGGTAAAATTTGTGAATGGGTTTTCGGGGAAAAGAAATGCGCCGTATCTGTTGTCGGCAGCTTCGGAACTAGTAGAGCTGGGGCTCGGAAAGCAGAGGGTAAGATTTGTTATTTGGTTTTCAAGCAAAAAATGCGCCGTATCTGTTGTCGGCAGCTTCGGAACCAGTAGAGCGGGGGCTCGGAAAGCAGAGGGTAAAATTTGTGAATGGGTTTTTAAGGAATAGAAATGCGCCGTATCTGGTGTCTGCAGCTTCGGAACGAGTGGAGTGGGGCTCGGAAAGCACAGGGTAAAATTTGTGAATGGGTTTTCGGGGAAAAGAAATGCGCCGTATCTGTTGTCGGCAGCTTCAGAACTAGTAGAGCTGGGGCTCGGAAAGCAGAGGGTAAGATTTGTTATTTGGTTTTCAAGCAAAAAATGCGCCGTATCTGTTGTCGGCAGCTTCGGAACCAGTAGAGCGGGGGCTCGGAAAGCAGAGGGTCAAATTTGGGAATTGGTTTTTGAGGAAAAGAAATGTGCCATATCTTTTGTCCGCAGCTTCGGAGCTTATAGAGCGGGGGCTCGGAAAGCAGAGGGTAAAATTTTGGAAATGGTTTTTGAGGAAAAGAAATGCGCCGTATCTGTTCTAGTAGAGTGGGTTCTCGGAAAGCAGAGGGTCAAATTTGTGAATTGGTTTTTGAGGAAAATAAAGGCTCCGTATCTGTTGTCCGCAGCTTCGGAACTAGTAGACGGGGGCTCGGAAAGCAGAGGGTAAAATTTATGAATTGGTTTTTGAGGAAAAGAAATGCGCCGTATCTGTTGTCCGCAGCTTCGGAAGTAGTAGAACAGGGGCTCGGAAAGCAGAGTAAAATTTGTGAACTGATTTTTGGTGAAAAGAAATGCGCCGTATCTGTTGTCAGGAGCTTCGGAAGTAGTAGAACAGGGGCTCGGAAAGCAGAGTAAAATTTGTGAATTGATTTTTGGGGAAAAGAAATGCGCAGTATCTGTTGTCCGCAGCTTCGGAAGTTGTAGAGCAGGGGCTCGGAAAGCAGAGTAAAATTTGTGAATTGATTTTTGGGGAAAAGAAATGCGCCGTATCTGTTGTCAGGAGCTTCGGAAGTAGTAGAACAGGGGCTCGGAAAGCAGAGTAAAATTTGTGAATTCATTTTTGGGGAAAAGAAATGCGCAGTATCTGTTGTCCGCAGCTTCGGAAGTTGTAGAGCAGGGGCTCGGAAAGCAGAGTAAAATTTGTGAATTGGTTTTTGGGGAAAAGAAATGCGCCGTATTTGTTGTCATGAGCTTCGGAACTAGTAGAGCGGGGGCTCGGAAAGAAGAGGGTAAAATTTGTGAATGGGTTTTTAAGGAAAAGAAATATGCCGTATCTGTTGCCCGCAGCGTCGGAACTAGTGGAGCGGGGGTTCTGAAAGCAGAGGGTAAAATTTGTGAATTGATTTTTGGGGAAAAGAAATGCGCCGTATCTGTTGTCCGCAGCTTCGGAACTAGTTGAGCGCGTACTCGTAAAGCAGAGGGTAAAATTTTTGAATTGGTTTTTGAGGAAAAGAAATGTGCCGTATCTGTTGCCCGCAGCGTCGGAACAAGTGGAGCGGGGGTTCGGAAAGCAGAGCGTAAAATTTGTGAATTGATTTTTGAGGAAATGAAATGCGCCGCATCTGTTGTCCGCTCCTTCGGAACTAGCTGAGCGGGGACTCGGAAAGCAGAGGGTAAAATTTTTGAATTGGTTTTTGAGGAAAAGAAATGAGCCGTATCTGTTGCCCGGAGCGTCGGAACAAGTGGAGCGGGGGTTCGGAAAGCAGAGGGTAAAATTTGTGAATTGATTTTTGGGGAAAAGAAATGCGCCGTATCTGTTGTCAGGAGCTTCGGAACTAGTAGAGCGGGGGCTCGGACAGCAGAGGGTAAAATTTGTGAATTGGTTTTTGAGGAAACGAAATGCGCCGTATCTGTTGTCAGGAGGTTCGGAACTAGTAGAGCGGGGCCTCGGAACGAAGAGGGTAAAATTTGTGAAGGGGTTTTCAAGCAAAAAAATGCGCCGTATCTGTTGTCCGCAGCTTCGGAACCAGTAGAGCGCGGGCTCGGAAAGCAGAGGGTTAAATTTGTGAATTGGTTTTTGAGGAAAAGAAATGCGCCATATCTGTTGTCATGAGCTTCGGAACTAGTAGAGCGGGGGTTCGGAAAGCAGAGGGTCAAATTTGTGAATTGGTTTTTGGGGAAAAGAAATGCGCCGTATCTGTTGTCAGGAGCTTCGGAAGTAGTAGAACAGGGGCTCGGAAAGCAGAGTAAAATTTGTGAATTGATTTTTGGGGAAAAGAAATGCGCCGTATCTGTTGTCAGGAGCTTCGGAAGTAGTAGAACAGGGGCTCGGAAAGCAGAGTAAAATTTGTGAATTGATGTTTGAGGAAATGAAATGCGCCGTATCTGTTGTCCGCAGCTTCGGAAGTAGTAGAGCGGGGGCTCGGAAAGCAGAGTAAAATTTGTGAATTGATTTTTGGGGAAAAGAAATGCGCCGTATCTGTTGTCCGCAGCTTCGGAAGTAGTAGAGCAGGGGCTCGGAAAGCAGAGTAAAATTGGTGAATTGAATTTTGGGGAAAATAAATGCGCCCTATCTGTTGTCAGGAGCTTTAACTAGTAGAGCGGGGGCTCGGAAAGAGGAGGGTAAAATTTGTGAATGGGTTTTTAAGGAATAGAAATGCGCCGTATCTGGTGTCCGCAGCTTCGGAACTACTAGAGCGGGGGCTCGGAAAGCAGAGGGTAAAATTTGTGAATGGGTTTTTAAGGAATAGAAATGCGCCGTATCTGTTGTCCGCAGCTTCGGAACTACTAGAGCGGGGGCTCGGAAAGAGGAGGGTAAAATTTGTGAATGGGTTTTTAAGGAATAGAAATGCGCCGTATCTGTTGTCCGCAGCTTCGGAACTACTAGAGCGGGGGCGCGGAAAGCAGAGGGTAAAATTTGTGAATTGGTTTTTGGGGAAAAGAAATGCGCCGTATTTGTTGTCATGAGCTTCGGAACTAGTGGAGCGGGGGCTCGGAAAGAAGAGGGTAAAATTTATGAATGGGTTTTTAAGGAATAGAAATGCGCCGTATCTGGTGTCTGCAGCTTCGGAACGAGTGGAGTGGGGCTCGGAAAGCACAGGGTAAAATTTGTGAATGGGTTTTCGGGGAAAAGAAATGCGCCGTATCTGTTGTCGGCAGCTTCGGAACTAGTAGAGCTGGGGCTCGGAAAGCAGAGGGTAAGATTTGTTATTTGGTTTTCAAGCAAAAAAATGCGCCGTATCTGTTGTCGGCAGCGTCGGAACCAGTAGAGCGGGGGCTCGGAAAGCAGAGGGTCAAATTTGGGAATTGGTTTTTGAGGAAAAGAAATGTGCCATATCTGTTGTCCGCAGCTTCGGAGCTTATAGAGCGGGGGCTCGGAAAGCAAAGGGTGAATTAGTGAATTGATTTTTGGGGAAAAGAAATGCGCCGTATCTGTTGTCCGCAGCTTCGGAAATAGTAGAGCGGGGGCTCGGAAAGCAGAGTAAAATTTGTGAATTGATTTTTGGGGAAAAGAAATGCGCCGTATCTGTTGTCCGCAGCTTCGGAAGTTGTAGAGCAGGGCATCGGAAAGCAGAGTAAAATTTGTGAATTGATTTTTGGGGAAAAGAAATGCGCCGTATCTGTTGTCAGGAGCTTCGGAAGTAGTAGAACAGGGGCTCGGAAAGCAGAGTAAAATTTGTGAATTGATTTTTGGGGAAAAGAAATGCGCAGTATCTGTTGTCCGCAGCTTCGGAAGTTGTAGAGCAGGGGCTTGGAAAGCAGAGTAAAATTTGTGAATTGATTTTTGGGGAAAAGAAATGCGCCGTATCTGTTGTCAGGAGCTTCGGAAGTAGTAGAACAGGGGCTCGGAAAGCAGAGTAAAATTTGTGAATTCATTTTTGGGGAAAAGAAATGCGCAGTATCTGTTGTCCGCAGCTTCGGAAGTTGTAGAGCAGGGGCTGGGAAAGCAGAGTAAAATTTGTGAATTGATTTTTGGGGAAAAGAAATGCGCCGTATCTGTTGTCCGCAGCTTCGGAAGTAGTAGAGCAGGGGCTCGGAAAGCAGAGTAAAATTTGTGAATTGATTTTTGGGGAAAATAAATGCGCCGTATCTGTTGTCAGGAGCTTTAACTAGTAGAGCGGGGGCTCGGAAAGAGGAGGGTAAAAATTGTGAATGGGTTTTTAAGGAATAGAAATGCGCCGTATCTGGTGTCCGCAGCTTCGGAACTACTAGAGCGGGGGCTCGGAAAGCAGAGGGTAAAATTTGTGAATGGGTTTTTAAGGAATAGAAATGCGCCGTATCTGTTGTCCGCAGCTTCGGAACTACTAGAGCGGGGGCTCGGAAAGAGGAGGGTAAAATTTGTGAATGGGTTTTTAAGGAATAGAAATGCGCCGTATCTGTTGTCCGCAGCTTCGGAACTACTAGAGCGGGGGCTCGGAAAGCAGAGGGTAAAATTTGTGAATTGGTTTTTGAGGAAAAGAAATGCGCCGTATCTGTTGTCAGGAGCTTCGGAACTAGTTGAGCGGGGGCTCAGAAAGAAGAGGGTAAAATTTATGAATGGGTTTTTAAGGAATAGAAATGCGCCGTATCTGTTGTCTGCAGCTTCGGAACTAGTAGAGCGGGGGCTCGGAAAGCAGAGGGTAAAATTTGTGAATTGGTTTTTGGGGAAAAGAAATGCGCCGTATTTGTTGTCATGAGCTTCGGAACTAGTAGAGCGGGGGCTCGGAAAGAAGAGGGTAAAATTTATGAATGGGTTTTTAAGGAATAGAAATGCGCCGTATCTGGTGTCTGCAGCTTCGGAACGAGTGGAGTGGGGCTCGGAAAGCACAGGGTAAAATTTGTGAATGGGTTTTCGGGGAAAAGAAATGCGCCGTATCTGTTGTCGGCAGCTTCGGAACTAGTAGAGCTGGAGCTCGGAAAGCAGAGGGTAAGATTTGTTATTTGGTTTTCAAGCAAAAAAATGCGCCGTATCTGTTGTCGGCAGCTTCGGAACCAGTAGAGCGGGGGCTCGGAAAGCAGAGGGTCAAATTTGGGAATTGGTTTTTGAGGAAAAGAAATGTGCCATATCTGTTGTCCGCAGCTTCGGAGCTTATAGAGCGGGGGCTCGGAAAGCAAAGGGTAAATTAGTGAATTGATTTTTGGGGAAAAGAAATGCGCCGTATCTGTTGTCAGGAGCTTCGGAACTAGTAGAGCGGGGGCTCGGACAGCAGAGGGTAAAATTTGTGAATTGGTTTTTGAGGAAACGAAATGCGCCGTATCTGTTGTCAGGAGGTTCGGAACTAGTAGAGCGGGGCCTCGGAAAGAAGAGGGTAAAATTTGTGAAGGGGTTTTCAAGCAAAAAAATGCGCCGTATCTGTTGTCGCCAGCTTCGGAACCAGTAGAGCGCGGGCTCGGAAAGCAGAGGGTCAAATTTGTGAATTGGTTTTTGAGGAAAAGAAATGCGCCATATCTGTTGTCATGAGCTTCGGAACTAGTAGAGCGGGGGTTCGGAAAGCAGAGGGTCAAATTTCTGAATTGGTTTTTGAGGAAAAGAAATGCCCCGTATCTGTTGCCCGCAGGGTCGGAACTAGTAGAGCAGGGGCTGGGAAAGCAGAGTAAAATTTGTGAATTGATTTTTGGGGAAAAGAAATGCGCCGTATCTGTTGTCAGGAGCTTCGGAACAAGTAGAGCGGGGGCGCGGACAGCAGAGGGTAAAATTTGTGAATTGGTTTTTGAGGAATAGAAATGCGCCGTATCTGTTGTCCGCAGCTTCGGAACTAGTAGAGCGGGGGCTCGGAAAGCAGAGGGTAAAATTTGTGAATTGGTTTTTGGGGAAAAGAAATGCGCCGTATTTGTTGTCATGAGCTTCGGAACTAGTTGAGCGGGGGCTCGGAAAGAAGAGGGTAAAATTTGTGAATGGGTTTTTAAGGAATAGAAATGCGCCGTATCTGGTGTCTGCAGCTTCGGAACGAGTGGAGTGGGGCTCGGAAAGCACAGGGTAAAATTTGTGAATGGGTTTTCGGGGAAAAGAAATGCGCCGTATCTGTTGTCGGCAGCTTCGGAACTAGTAGAGCTGGGGCTCGGAAAGCAGAGGGTAAGATTTGTTATTTGGTTTTCAAGCAAAAAATGCGCCGTATCTGTTGTCGGCAGCTTCGGAACCAGTAGAGCGGGGGCTCGGAAGGCAGAGGGTCAAATTTGGGAATTGGTTTTTGAGGAAAAGAAATGTGCCATATCTGTTGTCCGCAGCTTCGGAGCTTATAGAGCGGGGGCTCGGAAAGCGAAGGGTAAATTTGTGAATTGGTTTTTGAGGAAAAAAAAATGCGCCGTATCTGTTGTCCGCAGCTTCGGAGCTTATAGAGCGGGGGCTCGGAAAGCAGAGGGTAAAATTTTGGAATTGGTTTTTGAGGAAAAGAAATGTGCCGTATCTGTTCTAGTAGAGTGGGGGCTCGGAAAGCAGAGGGTCAAATTTGTGAATTGGTTTTTGAGGAAAATAAAGGCTCCGTATCTGTTGTCCGCAGCTTCGGAACTAGTAGACGGGGGCTCGGAAAGCAGAGGGTAAAATTTGTAATGGGTTTTTGGGGAAAATAAATGCGCCGTATTTGTTGTCATGAGCTTGGGAACTAGTAGAGCGGGGGCTCGGAAAGAAGAGGGTAAAATTTGTGAATGGGTTTTTAAGGAATAGAAATGCGCCGTATCTGGTGTCTGCAGCTTCGGAACGAGTGGAGTGGGGCTCGGAAAGCACAGGGTAAAATTTGTGAATGGGTTTTCGGGGAAAAGAAATGCGCCGTATCTGTTGTCGGCAGCTTCGGAACTAGTAGAGCTGGGGCTCGGAAAGCAGAGGGTAAGATTTGTCATTTGGTTTTCAAGCAAAAAATGCGCCGTATCTGTTGTCGGCAGCTTCGGAGCCAGTAGAGCGGGGGCTCGGAAAGCAGAGGGTCAAATTTGGGAATTGGTTTTTGAGGAAAAGAAATGTGCCATATCTTTTGTCCGCAGCTTCGGAGCTTATAGAGCGGGGGCTCGGAAAGCAGAGGGTAAAATTTTGGAAATGGTTTTTGAGGAAAAGAAATGCGCCGTATCTGTTCTAGTAGAGTGGGTTCTCGGAAAGCAGAGGGTCAAATTTGTGAATTGGTTTTTGAGGAAAATAAAGGCTCCGTATCTGTTGTCCGCAGCTTCGGAACTAGTAGACGGGGGCTCGGAAAGCAGAGGGTAAAATTTGTGAATTGGTTTTTGAGGAAAAGAAATGCGCCGTATCTGTGTTCCGCAGCTTCGGAAGTAGTAGAACAGGGGCTCGGAAAGCAGAGTAAAATTTGTGAATTGATTTTTGGGGAAAAGAAATGCGCCGTATCTGTTGTCAGGAGCTTCGGAAGTAGTAGAACAGGGGCTCGGAAAGCAGAGTAAAATTTGTGAATTCATTTTTGGGGAAAAGAAATGCGCAGTATCTGTTGTCCGCAGCTTCGGAAGTTGTAGAGCAGGGGCTCGGAAAGCAGAGTAAAATTTGTGAATTGATTTTTGGGGAAAAGAAATGCGCCGTATCTGTTGTCAGGAGCTTCGGAAATAGTAGAACAGGGGCTCGGAAAGCAGAGTAAAATTTGTGAATTGATTTTTGAGGAAATTAAATGCGCTGTATCTGTTGTCCGCAGCTTCGGAAGTAGTAGAGCGGGGGCTCGGAAAGCAGAGTAAAATTTGTGAATTGATTTTTGGGGAAAAGAAATGCGCCGTATCTGTTGTCCGCAGCTTCGGAAGTAGTAAAGCAGGGGCTCGGAAAGCGGAGTAAAATTTGTGAATTGATTTTTGGGGAAAAGAAATGCGCCGTATCTGTTGTCCGCAGCTTCGGAAGTAGTAGAGCAGGGGCTCGGAAAGCAGAGTAAAATTTGTGAATTGATTTTTGGGGAAAATAAATGCGCCGTATCTGTTGTCAGGAGCTTTGGAACTAGTAGAGCGGGGGCTCGGAAAGAGGAGGGTAAAATTTGTGAATGGGTTTTTAAGGAATAGAAATGCGCCGTATCTGTTGTCCGCAGCTTCGGAACTACTAGAGCGGGGGCTCGGAAAGCAGAGGGTAAAATTTGTGAATTGGTTTTTGGGGAAAAGAAATGCGCCGTATCTTTTGTCCGCAGCTTCGGAGCTTATAGAGCGGGGGCTCGGAAAGCAGAGGGTAAAATTTTGGAAATGGTTTTTGAGGAAAAGAAATGCGCCGTATCTGTTCTAGTAGAGTGGGTTCTCGGAAAGCAGAGGGTCAAATTTGTGAATTGGTTTTTGAGGAAAATAAAGGCTCCGTATCTGTTGTCCGCAGCTTCGGAACTAGTAGACGGGGGCTCGGAAAGCAGAGGGTAAAATTTGTGAATTGGTTTTTGAGGAAAAGAAATGCGCCGTATCTGTGTTCCGCAGCTTCGGAAGTAGTAGAACAGGGGCTCGGAAAGCAGAGTAAAATTTGTGAATTGATTTTTGGGGAAAAGAAATGCGCCGTATCTGTTGTCAGGAGCTTCGGAAGTAGTAGAACAGGGGCTCGGAAAGCAGAGTAAAATTTGTGAATTCATTTTTGGGGAAAAGAAATGCGCAGTATCTGTTGTCCGCAGCTTCGGAAGTTGTAGAGCAGGGGCTCGGAAAGCAGAGTAAAATTTGTGAATTGATTTTTGGGGAAAAGAAATGCGCCGTATCTGTTGTCAGGAGCTTCGGAAATAGTAGAACAGGGGCTCGGAAAGCAGAGTAAAATTTGTGAATTGATTTTTGAGGAAATTAAATGCGCCGTATCTGTTGTCCGCAGCTTCGGAAGTAGTAGAGCGGGGGCTCGGAAAGCAGAGTAAAATTTGTGAATTGATTTTTGGGGAAAAGAAATGCGCCGTATCTGTTGTCCGCAGCTTCGGAAGTAGTAAAGCAGGGGCTCGGAAAGCGGAGTAAAATTTGTGAATTGATTTTTGGGGAAAAGAAATGCGCCGTATCTGTTGTCCGCAGCTTCGGAAGTAGTAGAGCAGGGGCTCGGAAAGCAGAGTAAAATTTGTGAATTGATTTTTGGGGAAAATAAATGCGCCGTATCTGTTGTCAGGAGCTTTGGAACTAGTAGAGCGGGGGCTCGGAAAGAGGAGGGTAAAATTTGTGAATGGGTTTTTAAGGAATAGAAATGCGCCGTATCTGTTGTCCGCAGCTTCGGAACTACTAGAGCGGGGGCTCGGAAAGCAGAGGGTAAAATTTGTGAATTGGTTTTTGGGGAAAAGAAATGCGCCGTATTTGTTGTCATGAGCTTCGGAACTAGTAGAGCGGGGCTCGGACAGCAGAGGGTAAAATTTGTGAATTGGTTTTTGAGGAAAAGAAATGCGCCGTATCTGTTGTCAGGAGCTTCGGAACTAGTTGAGCGGGGGCTCAGAAAGAAGAGGGTAAAATTTATGAATGGGTTTTTAAGGAATAGAAATGCGCCGTATCTGTTGTCCGCAGCTTCGGAACTAGTAGAGCGGGGGATCGGAAAGCAGAGGGTAAAATTTGTGAATTGGTTTTTGGGGAAAAGAAATGCGCCGTATTTGTTGTCATGAGCTTCGGAACTAGTAGAGCGGGGGCTCGAAAGAAGAGGGTAAAATTTGTGAATGGGTTTTTAAGGAATAGAAATGCGCCGTATCTGGTGTCTGCAGCTTCGGAACGAGTGGAGTGGGGCTCGGAAAGCACAGGGTAAAATTTGTGAATGGGTTTTCGGGGAAAAGAAATGCGCGGTATCTGTTGTCGGCAGCTTCGGAACTAGTAGAGCTGGGGCTCGGAAAGCAGAGGGTAAGATTTGTTATTTGGTTTTCAAGCAAAAAATGCGCCGTATCTGTTGTCGGCAGCTTCGGAACCAGTAGAGCGGGGGCTCGGAAAGCAGAGGGTCAAATTTGGGAATTGGTTTTTGAGGAAAAGAAATGTGCCATATCTGTTGTCCGCAGCTTCGGAGCTTATAGAGCGGGCGCTCGGAAAGCAAAGGGTAAATTTGTGAATTGGTTTTTGAGGAAAAAAATGCGCTGTATCTGTTGTCCGCAGCTTCGGAACTAGTAGAGCGGGGGTTCAAAAAGCAGAAGGTAAAATTTGTGAATTGGTTTTTGAGGAAAAGAAATGTGCCGTATCTGTTGTCCGCAGCTTCGGAACTAGTAGAGTGGTGGCTCGGAAAGCAGAGGGTCAAATTTCTGAATTGGTTTTTGAGGAAAAGAAATGCCCCGTATCTGTTGCCCGCAGGGTCGGAACTAGTAGAGCAGGGGCTCGGAAAGCAGAGTAAAATTTGTGAGTTTGTTTTTGGGGAAAAGAAATGCGCCGTATCTGTTGTCAGGAGCTTCGGAACAAGTAGAGCGGGGGCGCGGACAGCAGAGAGTAAAATTTGTGAATTGGTTTTTGAGGAATAGAAATGCGCCGTATCTGTTGTCCGCAGCTTCGGAACTAGAAGAGCGGGGGCTCGGAAAGCAGAGGGTAAAATTTGTGAATTGGTTTTTGGGAAAAAGAAATGCGCCGTATCTGTTGTCCGCAGCTTCGGAACTAGTAGAGCGGGGGTTCGGAAAGCAGAGGGTAAAATTTGTGAATTGGTTTTTGAGGAAAAGAAATATTCCGTATCTGTTGCCCGCAGCGTCGGAACTAGTGGAGCGGGGGTTCTGAAAGCAGAGGGTAAAATTTGTGAATTGATTTTTGGGGAAAAGAAATGCGCCGTATCTGTTGTCCTCAGCTTCGGAACTAGTTGAGCGCGTACTCGTAAAGCAGAGGGTAAAATTTTTGAATTGGTTTTTGAGGAAAAGAAATGTGCCGTATCTGTTGCCCGCAGCGTCGGAACAAGTGGAGCGGGGGTTCGGAAAGCAGAGGGTAAAATTTGTGAATTGATTTTTGAGGAAATGAAATGCGCCGCATCTGTTGTCCGCTCCTTCGGAACTAGTTGAGCGGGGACTCGGAAAGCAGAGGGTAAAATTTGTGAATTGGTTTTTGGGGAAAAGAAATGCGCCGTATCTGTTGTCAGGAGCTTCGGAACTAGTAGAGCGGGGGCTCGGACAGCAGAGGGTAAAATTTGTGAATTTGTTTTTGAGGAAACGAAATGCGCCGTATCTGTTGTCAGGAGGTTCGGAACTAGTAGAGCGGGGCCTCGGAACGAAGAGGGTAAAATTTGTGAAGGGGTTTTCAAGCAAAAAAATGCGCCGTATCTGTTGTCCGCAGCTTCGGAACCAGTAGAGCGCGGGCTCGGAAAGCAGAGGGTTAAATTTGTGAATTGGTTTTTGAGGAAAAGAAATGCGCCATATCTGTTGTCATGAGCTTCGGAACTAGTAGAGCGGGGGTTCGGAAAGCAGAGGGTCAAATTTGTGAATCGGTTTTTGGGGAAACGAAATGCGCCGTATCTGTTGTCATGCGCTTCGGAACTAGTAGAGCGGGGGTTCGGAAAGCAGAGGGTCAAATTTGTGAATTGGTTTTTGGGGAAAAGAAATGCGCCGTATCTGTTGTCATGAGCATCGGAACTAGTAGAGCAGGGGTTCGGAAAGCAGAGGGTCAAATTTGTGAATTGGTTTTTGGGGAAAAGAAATGCGCCGTATCTGTTGTCATGAGCTTTGGAACTAGTAGAGCGGGGGTTCGGTAAGCAGAGGGTCAGATTTGTGAATTGGTTTTTGGGGAAAAGAAATGCGCCGTATCTGTTGTCAGGAGCTTCGGAAGTAGTAGAACAGGGGCTCGGAAAGCAGAGTAAAATTTGTGAATTGATTTTTGAGGAAATGAAATGCGCCGTATCTGTTGTCCGCAGCTTCGGAAATAGTAGAGCGGGGGCTCGGAAAGCAGAGTAAAATTTGTGAATTGATTTTTGGGGAAAAGAAATGCGCCTTATCTGTTGTCCGCAGCTTCGGAAGTTGTAGAGCAGGGCATCGGAAAGCAGAGTAAAATTTGTGAATTGATTTATGGGGAAAAGAAATGCGCCGTATCTGTTGTCAGGAGCTTCGGAAGTAGTAGAGCTGGGGCTCGGAAAGCAGAGGGTAAGATTTGTTATTTGGTTTTCAAGCAAAAAAATGCGCCGTATCTGTTGTCCGCAGCTTCGGAGCTTATAGAGCGGGGGCTCGGAAAGCAAAGGGTAAATTAGTGAATTGATTTTTGGGGAAAAGAAATGCGCCGTATCTGTTGTCAGGAGGTTCGGAACTAGTAGAGCGGGGCCTCGGAAAGAAGAGGGTAAAATTTGTGAAGGGGTTTTCAAGCAAAAAAATGCGCCGTATCTGTTGTCGCCAGCTTCGGAACCAGTAGAGCGCGGGCTCGGAAAGCAGAGGGTCAAATTTGTGAATTGGTTTTTGAGGAAAAGAAATGCGCCATATCTGTTGTCATGAGCTTCGGAACTAGTAGAGCGGGGGTTCGGAAAGCAGAGGGTCAAATTTCTGAATTGGTTTTTGAGGAAAAGAAATGCCCCGTATCTGTTGCCCGCAGGGTCGGAACTAGTAGAGCAGGGGCTGGGAAAGCAGAGTAAAATTTGTGAATTGATTTTTGGGGAAAAGAAATGCGCCGTATCTGTTGTCAGGAGCTTCGGAACAAGTAGAGCGGGGGCGCGGACAGCAGAGGGTAAAATTTGTGAATTGGTTTTTGAGGAATAGAAATGCGCCGTATCTGTTGTCCGCAGCTTCGGAACTAGTAGAGCGGGGGCTCGGAAAGCAGAGGGTAAAATTTGTGAATTGGTTTTTGGGGAAAAGAAATGCGCCGTATTTGTTGTCATGAGCTTCGGAACTAGTTGAGCGGGGGCTCGGAAAGAAGAGGGTAAAATTTGTGAATGGGTTTTTAAGGAATAGAAATGCGCCGTATCTGGTGTCTGCAGCTTCGGAACGAGTGTAGTGGGGCTCGGAAAGCACAGGGTAAAATTTGTGAATGGGTTTTCGGGGAAAAGAAATGCGCCGTATCTGTTGTCGGCAGCTTCGGAACTAGTAGAGCTGGGGCTCGGAAAGCAGAGGGTAAGATTTGTTATTTGGTTTTCAAGCAAAAAATGCGCCGTATCTGTTGTCGGCAGCTTCGGAACCAGTAGAGCGGGGGCTCGGAAAGCAGAGGGTCAAATTTGGGAATTGGTTTTTGAGGAAAAGAAATGTGCCATATCTGTTGTCCGCAGCTTCGGAGCTTATAGAGCGGGGGCTCGGAAAGCAAAGGGTAAATTTGTGAATTGGTTTTTGAGGAAAAAAAAATGCGCCGTATCTGTTGTCCGCAGCTTCGGAGCTTATAGAGCGGGGGCTCGGAAAGCAGAGGGTAAAATTTTGGAACTGGTTTTTGAGGAAAAGAAATGCGCCGTATCTGTTCTAGTAGAGTGGGGGCTCGGAAAGCAGAGGGTCAAATTTGTGAATTGGTTTTTGAGGAAAATAAAGGCTCCGTATCTGTTGTCCGCAGCTTCGGAACTAGTAGACGGGGGCTCGGAAAGCAGAGGGTAAAATTTGTGAATGGGTTTTTAAGGAATAGAAATGCGCCGTATCTGTTGTCCGCAGCTTCGGAACTACTAGAGCGGGGGCTCGGAAAGCAGAGGGTAAAATTTGTGAATTGGTTTTTGGGGAAAAGAAATGCGCCGTATTTGTTGTCATGAGCTTCGGAACTAGTAGAGCGGGGCTCGGACAGCAGAGGGTAAAATTTGTGAATTGGTTTTTGAGGAAAAGAAATGCGCCGTATCTGTTGTCAGGAGCTTCGGAACTAGTAGAGTGGTGGCTCGGAAAGCAGAGGGTCAAATTTCTGAATTGGTTTTTGAGGAAAAGAAATGCCCCGTATCTGTTGCCCGCAGGGTCGGAACTAGTAGAGCAGGGGCTCGGAAAGCAGAGTAAAATTTGTGAATTGATTTTTGGGGAAAAGAAATGCGCCGTATATGTTGTCAGGAGCTTCGAAACAAGTAGAGCGGGGGCGTTGACAGCAGAGGGTAAAATTTGTGAATTGGTTTTTGGGGAAAAGAAATGCGCCGTATTTGTTGTCATGAGCTTCGGAACTAGTAGAGCGGGGGCTCGGACAGCAGAGGGTAAAATTTGTGAATTGGTTTTTGAGGAAAAGAAATGCGCCGTATCTGTTGTCAGGAGCTTCGGAACTAGTAGAGCGGGGGCTCAGAAAGCAGAGGTTAAAATTTTTGAATTGGTTTTTGAGGAAAAGAAATGTGCCGTATCTGTTGCCCGCAGCGTCGGAACAAGTGGAGCGGGGGTTCGGAAAGCAGAGGGTAAAATTTGTGAATTGATTTTGGGGGAAAATAAATGCGCCGTATCTGTTGTCAGGAGCTTCGGAACTAGTAGAGCGGGGGCTCGGACAGCAGAGGGTAAAACTTGTGAATTGGTTTTTGAGGAAACGAAATGCGCCGTATCTGTTGTCAGGAGGTTCGGAACTAGTAGAGCGGGGCCTCGGAAAGAAGAGGGTAAAATTGGTGAAGGGGTTTTCAAGCAAAAAAATGCGCCGTATCTGTTGTCCGCAGCTTCGGAACCAGTAGAGCGCGGGCTCGGAAAGCAGAGGTTCAAATTTGTGAATTGGTTTTTGAGGAAAAGAAATGCGCAATATCTGTTGTCATGAGCTTCGGAACTAGTAGAGCGGGGGTTCGGAAAGCAGAGGGTCAAATTTGTGAATCGGTTTTTGGGGAAAAGAAATGCGCCGTATCTGTTGCCAGGAGCTTCGGAAGTAGTAGAACAAGGGCTCGGAAAGCAGAGTAAAATTTGTGAATTGATTTTTGGGGAAAAGAAATGCGCAGTATCTGTTGTCCGCAGCTTCGGAAGTTGTAGAGCAGGGGCTCGGAAAGCAGAGTAAAATTTGTGAATTGATTTTTGGGGAAAAGAAATGCGCCGTATCTGTTGTCAGGAGCTTCGGAAGTAGTAGAACAGGGGCTCGGAAAGCAGAGTAAAATTTGTGAATTCATTTTTGGGGAAAAGAAATGCGCAGTATCTGTTGTCCGCAGCTTCGGAAGTTGTAGAGCAGGGGCTCGGAAAGCAGAGTAAAATTTGAGAATTGATTTTTGGGGAAAAGAAATGCGCCGTATCTGTTGTCAGGAGCTTCGGAAGTAGTAGAACAGGGGCTCGGAAAGCAGAGTAAAATTTGTGAATTGATTTTTGAGGAAATGAAATGCGCCGTATCTGTTGTCCGCAGCTTCGGAAGTAGTAGAGCGGGGGCTCGGAAAGCAGAGTAAAATTTGTGAATTGATTTTTGGGGAAAAGAAATGCGCCGTATCTGTTGTCCGCAGCTTCGGAAGTAGTAAAGCAGGGGCTCGGAAAGCAGAGTAAAATTTGTGAATTGATTTTTGGGGAAAAGAAATGCGCCCGTATCTGTTGTCCGCAGCTTCGGAATTAGTAGAGCAGGGGCTCGGAAAGCAGAGTAAAATTTGTGAATTGATTTTTGGGGAAAATAAATGCGCCGTATATGTTGTCAGGAGCTTTGGAACTAGTAGAGCGGGGGCTCGGAAAGAGGAGGGTAAAATTTGTGAATGGGTTTTTAAGGAATAGAAATGCGCCGTATCTGTTGTCCGCAGCTTCGGAACTACTAGAGCGGGGGCTCGGAAAGCAGAAGGTAAAATTTGTGAATTGGTTTTTGGGGAAAAGAAATGCGCCGTATTTGTTGTCATGAGCTTCGGAACTAGTAGAGCGGGGCTCGGACAGCAGAGGGTAAAATTTGTGAATTGGTTCTTGACGAAAAGAAATGCGCCGTATCTGGTGTCAGGAGCTTCGGAACTAGTTGAGCGGGGGCTCAGAAAGAAGAGGGTAAAATTTATGAATGCGTTTTTAAGGAATAGAAATGCGCCGTATCTGTTGTCCGCAGCTTCGGAACTAGTAGAGCGGGGGCTCGGAAAGCAGAGGGTAAAATTTGTGAATTGGTTTTTGGGGAAAAGAAATGCGCCGTATTTGTTGTCATGAGCTTCGGAACTAGTTGAGCGGGGGCTCGGAAAGAAGAGGGTAAAATTTGTGAATGGGTTTTTAAGGAATAGAAATGCGCCGTATCTGGTGTCTGCAGCTTCGGAACGAGTGGAGTGGGGCTCGGAAAGCACAGGGTAAAATTTGTGAATGGGTTTTCGGGGAAAAGAAATGCGCCGTATCTGTTGTCGGCAGCTTCGGAAGTAATAGAGCTGGGGCTCGGAAAGCAGAGGGTAAGATTTGTTATTTGGTTTTCAAGCAAAAAATGCGCCGTATCTGTTGTCGGCAGCTTCGGAACCAGTAGAGCGGGGGCTCGGAAAGCAGAGGGTCAAATTTGGGAATTGGTTTTTGAGGAAAAGAAATGTGCCATATCTGTTGTCCGCAGCTTCGGAGCTTATAGAGCGGGGGCTCGAAAAGCAAAGGGTAAATTTGTGAATTGGTTTTTGAGGAAAAGATATGCGCCGTATATGTTGTCAGGAGCTTCGGAACTAGTTGAGCGGGGGCTCAGAAAGAAGAGGGTAAAATTTATGAATGCGTTTTTAAGGAATAGAAATGCGCCGTATCTGTTGTCCGCAGCTTCGGAACTAGTAGAGCGGGGGCTCGGAAAGCAGAGGGTAAAATTTGTGAATTGGTTTTTGGGGAAAAGAAATGCGCCGTATTTGTTGTCATGAGCTTCGGAACTAGTTGAGCGGGGGCTCGGAAAGAAGAGGGTAAAATTTGTGAATGGGTTTTTAAGGAATAGAAATGCGCCGTATCTGGTGTCTGCAGCTTCGGAACGAGTGGAGTGGGGCTCGGAAAGCACAGGGTAAAATTTGTGAATGGGTTTTCGGGGAAAAGAAATGCGCCGTATCTGTTGTCGGCAGCTTCGGAACTAATAGAGCTGGGGCTCGGAAAGCAGAGGTTAAGATTTGTTATTTGGTTTTCAAGCAAAAAATGCGCCGTATCTGTTGTCGGCAGCTTCGGATCCAGTAGAGCGGGGGCTCGGAAAGCAGAGGGTCAAATTTGGGAATTGGTTTTTGAGGAAAAGAAATGTGCCATATCTGTTGTTCGCAGCTTCGGAGCTTATAGAGCGGGGGCTCGGAAAGCAAAGGGTAAAATTTTGGAATTGGTTTTTGAGGAAAAGAAATGCGCCGTATCTGTTCTAGTAGAGTGGGGGCTCGGAAAGCAGAGGGTCAAATTTGTGAATTGGTTTTTGAGGAAAATAAAGGCTCCGTATCTGTTGTCCGCAGCTTCGGAACTAGTAGACGGGGGCTCGGAAAGCAGAGGGTAAAATTTGTGAATTGGTTTTTGAGGAAAAGAAATGCGCCGTATCTGTTGTCCGCAGCTTCAGAACTATTAGAGCGGGGGCTCGGAAAGCAGAGGGTAAAATTGGTGAATTGATTTTTGAGGAAATCAAATGCGCCGTATCTGTTGTCCGCAGCTTCAGACCTAGTAGAGCAGGGGCTCGGAAAGCAGAAGGTAAAATTTGTGAATTGGTTTTTGGGGAAAAGAAATGCGCCGTATCTGTTGTCCGCAGCTTCGGAACTAGTAGAGTGGTGGCTCGGAAAGCAGAGGGTCAAATTTCTGAATTTGTTTTTGAGGAAAAGAAATGCCCCGTATCTGTTGTCCACAACTTCGCAACTAGTAGAGCGGGGGCTCGGAAAGCAGAGTAAAATTTGTGAATTGATTTTTGGGGAAAAGAAATGCGCCGTATCTGTTGTCAGGAGCTTCGGAAGTAGTAGAACAGGGGCTCGGAAAGCAGAGTAAAATTTGTGAATTGATTTTTGAGGAAATGAAATGCGCCGTATCTGTTGTCCGCAGCTTCGGAAATAGTAGAGCGGGGGCTCGGAAAGCAGAGTAAAATTTGTGAATTGATTTTTGGGGAAAAGAAATGCGCCGTATCTGTTGTCCGCAGCTTCGGAAGTTGTAGAGCAGGGGCTCGGAAAGCATCGTAAAATTTGTGAAATGATTTTTGGGGAAAAGAAATGCGCCGTATCTGTGTTCCGCAGCTTCGGAAGTTGTAGAGCAGGGGCTCGGAGAGCAGAGTAAAATTTGTGAATTGATTTTTGGGGAAAAGAAATGCGCCGTATCTGTTGTCAGGAGCTTCGGAAGTAGTAGAACAAGGGCTCGGAAAGCAGAGTAAAATTTGTGAATTGATTTTTGGGGAAAAGAAATGCGCAGTATCTGTTGTCCGCACCTTCGGAAGTTGTAGAGCAGGGGCTCGGAAAGCAGAGTAAAATTTGTGAATTGATTTTTGGGGAAACGAAATGCGCCGTATCTGTTGTCAGGAGCTTCGGAAGTAGTAGAACAGGAGCTCGGAAAGCAGAGTAAAATTTGTGAATTGATTTTTGAGGAAATGAAATGCGCCGTATCTGTTGTCCGCAGCTTCGGAAGTAGTAGAGCAGGGGCTCGGAAAGCAGAGTAAAATTTGTGAATTGATTTTTGGGGAAAAGAAATGCGCCGTATCTGTTGTCCGCAGCTTCGGAAGTAGTAGAGCAGGGGCTCGGAAAGCAGAGTAAAATTTGTGAATTGATTTTTGGGGAAAATAAATGCGCCGTATCTGTTGTCAGGAGCTTTGGAACTAGTAGAGCGGGGGCTCGGAAAGAGGAGGGTAAAATTTGTGAATGGGTTTTTAAGGAATAGAAATGCGCCGTATCTGTTGTCCGCAGCTTCGGAACTACTAGAGCGGGGGCTCGGAAAGCAGAGGGTAAAATTTGTGAATTGGTTTTTGGGGAAAAGAAATGCGCCGTATTTGTTGTCATGAGCTTCGCAACTAGTAGAGTGGGGGCTCGGACAGCAGAGGGTAAAATTTGTAAATTGGTTTTTGAGGAAAAGAAATGCGCCGTATCTGTTGTCAGGAGCTTCGGAACTAGTAGAGCGGGGGCTCAGAAAGAAGAGGGTAAAATTTATGAATGGGTTTTTAAGGAATAGAAACGCGCCGTATCTGTTGTCCGCAGCTTCGGAACTATTAGAGCGGGGGCTCGGAAAGCAGAGGGTAAAATTTGTGAATTGGTTTTTGGGGAAAAGAAATGCGCCGTATTTGTTGTCATGAGCTTCGGAACTAGTAGAGCGGGGGCTCGGAAAGAAGAGGGTAAAATTTGTGAATGGGTTTTTAAGGAATAGAAATGCGCCGTATCTGGTGTCTGCAGCTTCGGAACGAGTGGAGTGGGGCTCGGAAAGCACAGGGTAAAATTTGTGAATGGGTTTTCGGGGAAAAGAAATGCGCCGTATCTTGTTCGGCAGCTTCGGAACTAGTAGAGCTGGGGCTCGGAAAGCAGAGGGTAAGATTTGTTATTTGGTTTTCAAGCAAAAAAATGCGCCGTATCTGTTGTCGGCAGCTTCGGAACCAGTAGAGCGGGGGCTCGGAAAGCAGAGGGTCAAATTTGGGAATTGGTTTTTGAGGAAAAGAAATGCGCCATATCTGTTGTCCGCAGCTTCGGAGCTTATAGAGCGGGGGCTCGGAAAGCAGAGGGTAAAATTTTGGAATTGGTTTTTGAGGAAAAGAAATGCGCCGTATCTGTTCTAGTAGAGTGGGGGCTCGGAAAGCAGAGGGTCAAATTTGTGAATTGGTTTTTGAGGAAAATAAAGGCTCCGTATCTGTTGTCCGCAGCTTCGGAACTAGTAGAGCGGGGGCTCGGAAAGCAGAGGGTAAAATTTGTGAATTGGTTTTTGAGGAAAAGAAATGCGCCGTATCTGTTGTCCGCAGCTTCAGAACTATTAGAGCGGGGGCTCGGAAAGCAGAGGGTAAAATTCGTGAATTGATTTTTGAGGAAAGCAAATGCGCCGTATCTGTTGTCCGCAGCTTCAGACCTAGTAGAGCAGGGGCTCGGAAAGCAGAAGGTAAAATTTGTGAATTGGTTTTTGGGGAAAAGAAATGCGCCGTATCTGTTGTCCGCAGCTTCGGAACTAGTAGAGTGGTGGCTCGGAAAGCAGAGGGTCAAATTTCTGAATTGGTTTTTGAGGAAAAGAAATGCCCCGTATCTGTTGTCCGCAACTTCGGAACTAGTAGAGCGGGGGCTCGGAAAGCAGAGGGTAAAATTTGTGAATTGGTTTTTGGGGAAAAGAAATGCGCCGTATCTGTTGTCAGGAGCTTCGGAACAAGTAGAGCGGGGGCGCGGACAGCAGAGGGTAAAATTTGTGAATGGGTTTTTGAGGAATAGAAATGCGCCGTATCTGTTGTCCGCAGCTTCGGAACTAGAAGAGCGGGGGCTCGGAAAGCAGAGGGTAAAATTTGTGAATTGGTTTTTGGGAAAAAGAAATGCGCCGTATCTGTTGTCCGCAGCTTCGGAACTAGTAGAGCGGGGGTTCGGAAAGCAGAGGGTAAAATTTGTGAATTGGTTTTTGAGGAAAAGAAATGTGCCGTATCTGTTGCCCGCAGCGTCGGAACTAGTGGAGCGGGGGTTCTGAAAGCAGAGGGTAAAATTTGTGAATTGATTTTTAGGGAAAAGAAATGCGCCGTATCTGTTGTCCGCAGCTTCGGAACTAGTTGAGCGGGGACTCGTAAAGCAGAGGGTAAAATTTTTGAATTGGTTTTTGAGGAAAAGAAATGTGCCGTATCTGTTGCCCGCAGCGTCGGAACAAGTGGAGCGGGGGTTCAGAAAGCAGAGGGTAAAATTTGTGAATTGATTTTTGGGGAAAAGAAATGCGCCGTATCTGTTGTCAGGAGCTTCGGAACTAGTAGAGCGGGGGCTCGGACAGCAGAGGGTAAAATTTGTGAATTGGTTTTTGAGGAAACGAAATGCGCCGTATCTGTTGTCAGGAGGTTCGGAACTAGTAGAGCGGGGCTTCGGAAAGAAGAGGGTAAAATTTGTGAAGGGGTTTTCAAGCAAAAAAATGCGCCGTACCTGTTGTCCGCAGCTTCGGAACCAGTAGAGCAGGGGCTCGGAAAGCAGAAGGTAAAATTTGTGAATTGGTTTTTGGGGAAAAGAAATGCGCCGTATCTGTTGTCCGCAGCTTCGGAACTAGTAGAGTGGTGGCTCGGAAAGCAGAGGGTCAAATTTCTGAATTTGTTTTTCAGGAAAAGAAATGCCCCGTATCTGTTGTCCACAACTTCGCAACTAGTAGAGCGGGGGCTCGGAAAGCAGAGTAAAATTTGTGAATTGATTTTTGGGGAAAAGAAATGCGCCGTATCTGTTGTCAGGAGCTTCGGAACTAGTAGAACAGGGGCTCGGAAAGCAGAGTAAAATTTGTGAATTGATTTTTGAGGAAATGAAATGCGCCGTATCTGTTGTCAGGAGCTTCTGAACTAGTAGAGCGGGGGTTCGGAAAGCAGAGGGTCAAATTTGTGAATTGGTTTTTGAGGAAATGAAATGCACCGCATCTGTTGTCCGGAGCTTCGGAAGTAGTAGAGCGGGGGCTCGGAAAGCAGAGTAAAATTTGTGAATTGATTTTTGGGGAAAAGAAATGCGCCGTATCTGTTGTCAGGAGCTTCGGAAGTAGTAGAACAGGGGCTCGGAAAGCAGAGTAAAATTTGTGAATTGACTTTTGAGGAAATGAAATGCGCCGTATCTGTTGTCCGCAGCTTCGGAAATAGTAGAGCGGGGGCTCGGAAAGCAGAGTAAAATTTGTGAATTGATTTTTGGGGAAAAGAAATGCGCCGTATCTGTTGTCCTCAGCTTCGGAAGTTGTAGAGCAGGGGCTCGGAAAGCAGAGTAAAATTTGTGAATTGATATTTGGGGAAAAGAAATGCGCCGTATCTGTTGTCAGGAGCTTCGGAAGTAGTAGAACAGGGGCTCGGAAAGCAGAGTAAAATTTGTGAATTGATTTTTGGGGAAAAGAAATGCGCAGTATCTGTTGTCCGCAGCTTCGGAAGTTGTAGAGCAGGGGCTCGGAAAGCAGAGTAAAATTTGTGAATTGATATTTGGGGAAAAGAAATGCGCCGTATCTGTTGTCAGGAGCTTCGGAAGTAGTAGAACAGGGGCTCGGAAAGCAGAGTAAAATTTGTGAATTCATTTTTGGGGAAAAGAAATGCGCAGTATCTGTTGTCCGCAGCTTCGGAAGTTGTAGAGCTGGTGCTCGGAAAGCAGAGGGTAAGATTTGTTATTTGGTTTTCAAGCAAAAAAATGCGCCGTATCTGTTGTCGGCAGCTTCGGAACCAGTAGAGCGGGGGCTCGGAAAGCAAAGGGTAAATTTGTGAATTGGTTTTTGAGGAAAAAAAATGCGCCGTATCTGTTGTCCGCAGCTTCGGAGCTTATAGAGCGGGGGCTCGGAAAGCAGAGCGTAAAATTTTGGAATTGGTTTTTGAGGAAAAGAAATGCGCCGTATCTGTTCTAGTAGAGTGGGGGCTCAGAAAGCAGAGGGTAAAATTTGTGAATTGGTTTTTGAGGATAAGAAATGCGCCGTATCTGTTGTCCGCAGCTTGAGAACAATTAGAGCGGGGGCTCGGAAAGCAGAAGGTAAAATTTGTGAATTGGTTTTTGGGGAAAAGAAATGCGCCGTATCTGTTGTCCGCAGCTTCGGAACTAGTAGAGTGGTGGCTCGGAAAGCAGAGGGTCAAATTTCTGAATTGGTTTTTGAGGAAAAGAAATGCCCCGTATCTGTTGTCCGCAACTTTGGAACTAGTAGAGCGGGGGCTCGGAAAGCAGAGGGTAAAATTTGTGAATTGGTTTTTGGGGAAAAGAAATGCGCCGTATCTGTTGTCAGGAGCTTCGGAACAAGTAGAGCGGGGGCGCGGACAGCAGAGGGTAAAATTTGTGAATTGGTTTTTGAGGAATAGAAATGCGCCGTATCTGTTGTCCGCAGCTTCGGAACTAGAAGAGCGGGGGCTCGGAAAGCAGAGGGTAAAATTTGTGAATTGGTTTTTGGGAAAAAGAAATGCGCCGTATCTGTTGTCCGCAGCTTCGGAACTAGTAGAGCGGGGGTTCAAAAAGCAGAGGGTAAAATTTGTGAATTGGTTTTTGAGGAAAAGAAATGTGCCGTATCTGTTCTCCGCAGCTTCGGAACTAGTAGAGTGGTGGCTCGGAAAGCAGAGGGTCAAATTTCTGAATTGGTTTTTGAGGAAAAGAAATGCCCCGTATCTGTTGCCCGCAGGGTCGGAACTAGTAGAGCAGGGGCTCGGAAAGCAGAGTAAAATTTGTGAATTGATTTTTGGGGAAAAGAAATGCGCCGTATATGTTGTCAGGAGCTTCGGAACAAGTAGAGCGGGGGCGCGGACAGCAGAGGATAAAATTTGTGAATTGGTTTTTGGGGAAAAGAAATGCGCCGTATTTATTGTCATGAGCTTCGGAACTAGTAGAGCGGGGGCTCGGACAGCAGAGGGTAAAATTTGTGAATTGGTTTTTGAGGAAAAGAAATGCGCCGTATCTGTTGTCAGGAGCTTCGGAACTAGTAGAGTGGGGGCTCAGAAAGAAGAGGGTAAAATTTATGAATGGGTTTTTAAGGAATAGAAATGCGCCGTATCTGTTGTCCGCAGCTTCGGAACTAGAAGAGCGGGGGTTCTGAAAGCAGAGGGTAAAATTTTTGAATTGGTTTTTGAGGAAAAGAAATGTGCCGTATCTGTTGCCCGCAGCGTCGGAACAAGTGGAGCGGGGGTTCGGAAAGCAGAGGGTAAAATTTGTGAATTGATTTTTGGGGAAAATAAATGCGCCGTATCTGTTGTCAGGAGCTTCGGAACTAGTAGAGCGGGGGCTCGGACAGCAGAGGGTAAAACTTGTGAATTGGTTTTTGAGGAAACGAAATGCGCCGTATCTGCTGTCAGGAGGTTCGGAACTAGTAGAGCGGGGCCTCGGAAAGAAGAGGGTAAAATTTGTGAAGGGGTTTTCAAGCAAAAAAATGCGCCGTATCTGTTGTCCGCAGCTTCGGAACCAGTAGAGCGCGGGCTCGGAAAGCAGAGGGTCAAATTTGTGAATTGGTTTTTGAGGAAAAGAAATGCGCAATATCTGTTGTCATGAGCTTCGGAACTAGTAGAGCGGGGGTTCGGAAAGCAGAGGGTCAAATTTGTGAATCGGTTTTTGGGGAAAAGAAATGCGCCGTATCTGTTGTCATGAGCTTCGGAACTAGTAGAGCGGGGGTTCGGAAAGCAGAGGGTCAAATTTGTGAATTGGTTTTTGAGGAAATGAAATGCACCGCATCTGTTGTCCGGAGCTTCGGAAGTAGTAGTGCGGGGGCTCGGAAAGCAGAGTAAAATTTGTGAATTGATTTTTGGGGAAAAGAAATGCGCCGTATCTCTTGTCAGGAGCTTCGGAAGTAGTAGAACAGGGGCTCGGAAAGCAGAGTAAAATTTGTGAATTGATTTTTGAGGAAATGAAATGCGCCGTATCTGTTGTCCGCAGCTTCGCAAATAGTAGAGCGGGGGCTCGGAAAGCAGAGTAAAATTTGTGAATTGATTTTTGGGGAAAAGAAATGCGCCGTATCTGTTGTCCGCAGCTTCGGAAGTTGTAGAGCAGGGGCTCGGAAAGCAGAGTAAAATTTGTGAATTGATTTTTGGGGAAAAGAAATGCGCCGTATCTGTTGTCAGGAGCTTCGGAAGTAGTAGAACAGGGGCTCGGAAAGCAGAGTAAAATTTGTGAATTCATTTTTGGGGAAAAGAAATGCGCAGTATCTGTTGTCCGCAGCTTCGGAAGTTGTAGAGCAGGGGCTCGGAAAGCAGAGTAAAATTTGAGAATTGATTTTTGGGGAAAAGAAATGCGCCGTTATCTGTTGTCAGGAGCTTCGGAAGTAGTAGAACAGGGGCTCGGAAAGCAGAGTAAAATTTGTGAATTGATTTTTGAGGAAATGAAATGCGCCGTATCTGTTGTCCGCAGCTTCGGAAGTAGTAGAGCGGGGGCTCGGAAAGCAGAGTAAAATTTGTGAATTGATTTTTGGGGAAAAGAAATGCGCCGTATCTGTTGTCCGCAGCTTCGGAAGTAGTAAAGCAGGGGCTCGGAAAGCAGAGTAAAATTTGTGAATTGATTTTTGGGGAAAAGAAATGCGCCCGTATCTGTTGTCCGCAGCTTCGGAAGTAGTAGAGCAGGGGCTCGGAAAGCAGAGTAAAATTTGTGAATTGATTTTTGGGGAAAATAAATGCGCCGTATATGTTGTCAGGAGCTTTGGAACTAGTAGAGCGGGGGCTCGGAAAGAGGAGGGTAAAATTTGTGAATGGGTTTTTAAGGAATAGAAATGCGCCGTATCTGTTGTCCGCAGCTTCGGAACTACTAGAGCGGGGGCTCGGAAAGCAGAGGGTAAAATTTGTGAATTGGTTTTTGGGGAAAAGAAATGCGCCGTATTTGTTGTCATGAGCTTCGGAACTAGTAGAGCGGGGCTCGGACAGCAGAGGGTAAAATTTGTGAATTGGTTTTTGAGGAAAAGAAATGCACCGTATCTGTTGTCCGCAGCTTCGGAACTAGTAGAGCGGGGGCTCGGAAAGCAGAGGGTAAAATTTGTGAATTGGTTTTTGGGGAAAAGAAATGCGCCGTATTTGTTGTCATGAGCTTCGGAACTAGTTGAGCGGGGGCTCGGAAAGAAGAGGGTAAAATTTGTGAATGGGTTTTCAAGGAATAGAAATGCGCCGTATCTGGTGTCTGCAGCTTCGGAACGAGTGGAGTGGGGCTCGGAAAGCACAGGGTGAATTTGTGAATGGGTTTTCGGGGAAAAGAAATGCGCCGTATCTGTTGTCGGCAGCTTCGGAACTAGTAGAGCTGGGGCTCGGAAAGCAGAGGGTAAGATTTGTTATTTGGTTTTCAAGCAAAAAATGCGCCGTATCTGTTGTCGGCAGCTTCGGAACCAGTAGAGCGCGGGCTCGGAAAGCAGAGGGTCAAATTTGTGAATTGGTTTTTGAGGAAAAGAAATGCGCAATATCTGTTGTCATGAGCTTCGGAACTAGTAGAGCGGGGGTTCGGAAAGCAGAGGGTCAAATTTGTGAATCGGTTTTTGGGGAAAAGAAATGCGCCGTATCTGTTGTCATGAGCTTCGGAACTAGTAGAGCGGGGGTTCGGAAAGCAGAGGGTCAAATTTGTGAATTGGTTTTTGAGGAAATGAAATGCACCGCATCTGTTGTCCGGAGCTTCGGAAGTAGCAGTGCGGGGGCTCGGAAAGCAGAGTAAAATTTGTGAATTGATTTTTGGGGAAAAGAAATGCGCCGTATCTGTTGTCAGGAGCTTCGGAAGTAGTAGAACAGGGGCTCGGAAAGCAGAGTAAAATTTGTGAATTGATTTTTGAGGAAAGGAAATGCGCCGTATCTGTTGTCCGCAGCTTCGCAAATAGTAGAGCGGGGGCTCGGAAAGCAGAGTAAAATTTGTGAATTGATTTTTGGGGAAAAGAAATGCGCCGTATCTGTTGTCCGCAGCTTCGGAAGTTGTAGAGCAGGGGCTCGGAAAGCAGAGTAAAATTTGTGAATTGATTTTTGGGGAAAAGAAATGCGCCGTATCTGTTGTCAGGAGCTTCGGAAGTAGTAGAACAGGGGCTCGGAAAGCAGAGTAAAATTTGTGAATTGATTTTTGGGGAAAAGAAATGCGCAGTATCTGTTGTCCGCAGCTTCGGAAGTTGTAGAGCAGGGGCTCGGAAAGCAGAGTAAAATTTGTGAATTGATTTTTGGGGAAAAGAAATGCGCCGTATCTGTTGTCAGGAGCTTCGGAAGTAGTAGAACAGGGGCTCGGAAAGCAGAGTAAAATTTGTGAATTCATTTTTGGGGAAAAGAAATGCGCAGTATCTGTTGTCCGCAGCTTCGGAAGTTGTAGAGCAGGGGCTCGGAAAGCAGAGTAAAATTTGAGAATTGATTTTTGGGGAAAAGAAATGCGCCGTTATCTGTTGTCAGGAGCTTCGGAAGTAGTAGAACAGGGGCTCGGAAAGCAGAGTAAAATTTGTGAATTGATTTTTGAGGAAATGAAATGCGCCGTATCTGTTGTCCGCAGCTTCGGAAGTAGTAGAGCGGGGGCTCGGAAAGCAGAGTAAAATTTGTGAATTGATTTTTGGGGAAAAGAAATGCGCCGTATCTGTTGTCCGCAGCTTCGGAAGTAGTAAAGCAGGGGCTCGGAAAGCAGAGTAAAATTTGTGAATTGATTTTTGGGGAAAAGAAATGCGCCCGTATCTGTTGTCCGCAGCTTCGGAAGTAGTAGAGCAGGGGCTCGGAAAGCAGAGTAAAATTTGTGAATTGATTTTTGGGGAAAATAAATGCGCCGTATATGTTGTCAGGAGCTTTGGAACTAGTAGAGCGGGGGCTCGGAAAGAGGAGGGTAAAATTTGTGAATGGGTTTTTAAGGAATAGAAATGCGCCGTATCTGTTGTCCGCAGCTTCGGAACTACTAGAGCGGGGGCTCGGAAAGCAGAGGGTAAAATTTGTGAATTGGTTTTTGGGGAAAAGAAATGCGCCGTATTTGTTGTCATGAGCTTCGGAACTAGTAGAGCGGGGCTCGGACAGCAGAGGGTAAAATTTGTGAATTGGTTTTTGAGGAAAAGAAATGCACCGTATCTGTTGTCCGCAGCTTCGGAACTAGTAGAGCGGGGGCTCGGAAAGCAGAGGGTAAAATTTGTGAATTGGTTTTTGGGGAAAAGAAATGCGCCGTATTTGTTGTCATGAGCTTCGGAACTAGTTGAGCGGGTGCTCGGAAAGAAGAGGGTAAAATTTGTGAATGGGTTTTCAAGGAATAGAAATGCGCCGTATCTGGTGTCTGCAGCTTCGGAACGAGTGGAGTGGGGCTCGGAAAGCACAGGGTGAATTTGTGAATGGGTTTTCGGGGAAAAGAAATGCGCCGTATCTGTTGTCGGCAGCTTCGGAACTAGTAGAGCTGGGGCTCGGAAAGCAGAGGGTAAGATTTGTTATTTGGTTTTCAAGCAAAAAATGCGCCGTATCTGTTGTCGGCAGCTTCGGAACCAGTAGAGCGGGGGCTCGGAAAGCAGAGGGTCAAATTTGGGAATTGGTTTTTGAGGAAAAGAAATGTGCCATATCTGTTGTCCGCAGCTTCGGAGCTTATAGAGCGGGGGCTCGGAAAGCAAAGGGTAAATTTGTGAATTGGTTTTTGAGGGGAAAAAAATGCGCCGTATCTGTTGTCCGCAGCTTCGGAGCTTATAGAGCGGGGGCTCGGAAAGCAGAGGGTAAAATTTTGGAATTGGTTTTTGAGGAAAAGAAATGCGCCGTATCTGTTCTAGTAGAGTGGGGGCTCGGAAAGCAGAGGGTCAAATTTGTGAATTGGTTTTTGAGGAAAATAAAGGCTCCGTATCTGTTGTCCGCAGCTTCGGAACTAGTAGACGGGGGCTCGGAAAGCAGAGGGTAAAATTTGTGAATTGGTTTTTGAGGAAAAGAAATGCGCCGTATCTGTTGTCCGCAGCTTCAGAACTATTAGAGCGGGGGCTCGGAAAGCAGAGGGTAAAATTGGTGAATTGATTTTTGAGGAAATCAAATGCGCCGTATCTGTTGTCCGCAGCTTCAGACCTAGTAGAGCAGGGGCTCGGAAAGCAGAAGGTAAAATTTGTGAATTGGTTTTTGGGGAAAAGAAATGCGCCGTATCTGTTGTCCGCAGCTTCGGAACTAGTAGAGTGGTGGCTCGGAAAGCAGAGGGTCAAATTTCTGAATTTGTATTTGAGGAAAAGAAATGCCCCGTATCTGTTGTCCACAACTTCGCAACTAGTAGAGAGGGGGCTCGGAAAGCAGAGTAAAATTTGTGAATTGATTTTTGGGGAAAAGAAATGCGCCGTATCTGTTGTCAGGAGCTTCGGAAGTAGTAGAACAGGGGCTCGGAAAGCAGAGTAAAATTTGTGAATTGATTTTTGAGGAAATGAAATGCGCCGTATCTGTTGTCCGCAGCTTCGGAAATAGTAGAGCGGGGGCTCGGAAAGCAGAGTAAAATTTGTGAATTGATTTTTGGGGAAAAGAAATGCGCAGTATCTGTTGTCCGCAGCTTCGGAAGTTGTAGAGCAGGGGCTCAGAAAGCAGAGTAAAATTTGTGAATTGATTTTTGGGGAAAAGAAATGCGCCGTATCTGTGTTCCGCAGCTTCGGAAGTTGTAGAGCAGGGGCTCGGAGAGCAGAGTAAAATTTGTGAATTGATTTTTGGGGAAAAGAAATGCGCCGTATCTGTTGTCAGGAGCTTCGGAAGTAGTAGAACAGGGGCTCGGAAAGCAGAGTGAAATTTGTGAATTGATTTTTGGGGAAAAGAAATGCGCAGTATCTGTTGTCCGCAGCTTCGGAAGTTGTAGAGCAGGGGCTCGGAAAGCAGAGTAAAATTTGTGAATTGATTTTTGGGGAAAAGAAATGCGCCGTATCTGTTGTCAGGAGCTTCGGAAGTAGTAGAACAGGGGCTCGGAAAGCAGAGTAAAATTTGTGAATTCATTTTTGGGGAAAAGAAATGCGCAGTATCTGTTGTCCGCAGCTTCGGAAGTTGTAGAGCTGGGGCTCGGAAAGCAGAGGGTAAGATTTGTTATTTGGTTTTCAAGCAAAAAAATGCGCCGTATCTGTTGTCGGCCGCTTCGGAACCAGTAGAGCGGGGGCTCGGAAAGCAGAGGGTCAAATTTGGGAATTGGTTTTTGACGAAAAGAAATGCGCCATATCTGTTGTCCGCAGCTTCGGAGCTTATAGAGCGGGGGCTCGGAAAGCAAAGGGTAAATTTGTGAATTGGTTTTTGAGGAAAAAAAATGCGCCGTATCTGTTGCCCGCAGCTTCGGAGCTTATAGAGCGGGGGCTCGGAAAGCAGAGGGTAAAATTTTGGAATTGGTTTTTGAGGAAAAGAAATGCGCCGTATCTGTTCTAGTAGAGTGGGGGCTCGGAAAGCAGAGGGTAAAATTTGTGAATTGGTTTTTGAGGATAAGAAATGCGCCGTATCTGTTGTCCGCAGCTTGAGAACTATTAGAGCGGGGGCTCGGAAAGCAGAGGGTAAAATTGGTGAATTGATTTTTGAGGAAATCAAATGCGCCGTATCTGTTGTCCGCAGCTTCAGACCTAGTAGAGCAGGGGCTCGGAAAGCAGAAGGTAAAATTTGTGAATTGGTTTTTGGGGAAAAGAAATGCGCCGTATCTGTTGTCCGCGGCTTCGGAACTAGTAGAGTGGTGGCTCGGAAAGCAGAGGGTCAAATTTCTGAATTGGTTTTTGAGGAAAAGAAATGCCCCGTATCTGTTGTCCGCAACTTCGGAACTAGTAGAGCGGGGGCTCGGAAAGCAGAGGGTAAAATTTGTGAATTGGTTTTTGGGGAAAAGAAATGCGCCGTATCTGTTGTCAGGAGCTTCGGAACAAGTAGAGCGGGGGCGCGGACAGCAGAGGGTAAAATTTGTGAATTGGTTTTTGGGGAAAAGAAATGCGCCGTATTTGTTGTCATGAGCTTCGGAACTAGTAGAGCGGGGGCTCGGACAGCAGAGGGTAAAATTTGTGAATTGGTTTTTGAGGAAAAGAAATGCGCCGTATCTGTTGTCAGGAGCTTCGGAACTAGTAGAGCGGGGGCTCAGAAAGAAGAGGGTAAAATTTATGAATGGGTTTTTAAGGAATAGAAATGCGCCGTATCTGTTGTCCGCAGCTTCGGAACTAGAAGAGCGGGGGTTCTGAAAGCAGAGGGTAAAATTTTTGAATTGGTTTTTGAGGAAAAGAAATGTGCCGTATCTGTTGCCCGCAGCGTCGGAACAAGTGGAGCGGGGGTTCGGAAAGCAGAGGGTAAAATTTGTGAATTGATTTTTGGGGAAAATAAATGCGCCGTATCTGTTGTCAGGAGCTTCGGAACTAGTAGAGCGGGGGTTCAGACAGCAGAGGGTAAAATTTGTGAATTGGTTTTTGAGGAAACGAAATGCGCCGTATCTGTTGTCAAGAGGTTCGGAACTAGTAGAGCGGGGCCTCGGAAAGAAGAGGGTAAAACTTGTGAAGGGGTTTTCAAGCAAAAAAATGCGCCGTATCTGTTGTCCGCAGCTTCGGAACCAGTAGAGCGCGGGCTCGGAAAGCAGAGGGTCAACTTTGTGAATCGGTTTTGGGGGAAAAGAAATGCGCCGTATCTGTTGTCATGAGCTTCGGAACTAGTAGAGCGGGGGTTCGGAAAGCAGAGGGTCAAATTTGTAAATTGGTTTTTGGGGAAAAGAAATGCGCCGTATCTGTTGTCATGAGCATCGGAACTAGTAGAGCAGGGGTTCGGAAAGCAGAGGGTCAAATTTGTGAATTGGTTTTTGGGGAAAAGAAATGCGCCGTATCTGTTGTCATGAGCTTTGGAACTAGTAGAGCGGGGGTTCGGTAAGCAGAGGGTCATATTTGTGAATTGGTTTTTGGGGAAAAGAAATGCGCCGTATCTGTTGTCTGGAGCTTCGGAACTAGTAGAGCGGGGGTTCGGAAAGCAGAGGGTCAAATTTGTGAATTGGTTTTTGAGGAAATGAAATGCACCGCATCTGTTGTCCGGAGCTTCGGAAGTAGTAGAGCGGGGGCTCGGAAAGCAGAGTAAAATTTGTGAATTGATTTTTGGGGAAAAGAAATGCGCCGTATCTGTTGTCAGGAGCTTCGGAAGTAGTAGAACAGGGGCTCGGAAAGCAGAGTAAAATTTGTGAATTCATTTTTGGGGAAAAGAAATGCGCAGTATCTGTTGTCCGCAGCTTCGGAAGTTGTAGAGCTGGGGCTCGGAAAGCAGAGGGTAAGATTTGTTATTTGGTTTTCAAGCAAAAAAATGCGCCGTATCTGTTGTCGGCAGCTTCGGAACCAGTAGAGCGGGGGCTCGGAAAGCAGAGGGTCAAATTTGGGAATTGGTTTTTGACGAAAAGAAATGCGCCATATCTGTTGTCCGCAGCTTCGGAGCTTATAGAGCGGGGGCTCGGAAAGCAAAGGGTAAATTTGTGAATTGGTTTTTGAGGAAAAAAAATGCGCCGTATCTGTTGTCCGCAGCTTCGGAGCTTATAGAGCGGGGGCTCGGAAAGCAGAGGGTAAAATTTTGGAATTGGTTTTTGAGGAAAAGAAATGCGCCGTATCTGTTCTAGTAGAGTGGGGGCTCGGAAAGCAGAGGGTAAAATTTGTGAATTGGTTTTTGAGGATAAGAAATGCGCCGTATCTGTTGTCCGCAGCTTGAGAACTATTAGAGCGGGGGCTCGGAAAGCAGAGGGTAAAATTGGTGAATTGATTTTTGAGGAAATCAAATGCGCCGTATCTGTTGTCCGCAGCTTCAGACCTAGTAGAGCAGGGGCTCGGAAAGCAGAAGGTAAAATTTGTGAATTGGTTTTTGGGGAAAAGAAATGCGCCGTATCTGTTGTCCGCGGCTTCGGAACTAGTAGAGTGGTGGCTCGGAAAGCAGAGGGTCAAATTTCTGAATTGGTTTTTGAGGAAAAGAAATGCCCCGTATCTGTTGTCCGCAACTTCGGAACTAGTAGAGCGGGGGCTCGGAAAGCAGAGGGTAAAATTTGTGAATTGTTTTTTGGGGAAAAGAAATGCGCCGTATTTGTTGTCATGAGCTTCGGAACTAGTAGAGCGGGGGCTCGGACAGCAGAGGGTAAAATTTGTGAATTGGTTTTTGAGGAAAAGAAATGCGCCGTATCTGTTGTCCGCAGCTTCGCAACTAGAAGAGCGGGGGTTCTGAAAGCAGAGGGTAAAATTTTTGAATTGGTTTTTGAGGAAAAGAAATGTGCCGTATCTGTTGCCCGCAGCGTCGGAACAAGTGGAGCGGGGGTTCGGAAAGCAGAGGGTAAAATTTGTGAATTGATTTTTGGGGAAAATAAATGCGCCGTATCTGTTGTCAGGAGCTTCGGAACTAGTAGAGCGGGGGCTCGGACAGCAGAGGGTAAAATTTGTGAATTGGTTTTTGAGGAAACGAAATGCGCCGTATCTGTTGTCAGGAGGTTCGGAACTAGTAGAGCGGGGCCTCGGAAAGAAGAGGGTAAAATTTGTGAAGGGGTTTTCAAGCAAAAAAATGCGCCGTATCTGTTGTCCGCAGCTTCGGAACCAGTAGAGCGCGGGCTCGGAAAGCAGAGGGTCAACTTTGTGAATCGGTTTTGGGGGAAAAGAAATGCGCCGTATCTGTTGTCATGAGCTTCGGAACTAGTAGAGCGGGGGTTCGGAAAGCAGAGGGTCAAATTTGTAAATTGGTTTTTGGGGAAAAGAAATGCGCCGTATCTGTTGTCATGAGCATCGGAACTAGTAGAGCAGGGGTTCGGAAAGCAGAGGGTCAAATTTGTGAATTGGTTTTTGGGGAAAAGAAATGCGCCGTATCTGTTGTCATGAGCTTTGGAACTAGTAGAGCGGGGGTTCGGTAAGCAGAGGGTCAAATTTGTGAATTGGTTTTTGGGGAAAAGAAATGCGCCGTATCTGTTGTCAGGAGCTTCGGAACTAGTAGAGCGGGGGTTCGGAAAGCAGAGGGTCAAATTTGTGAATTGGTTTTTGAGGAAATGTAATGCACCGCATCTGTTGTCCGGAGCTTCGGAAGTAGTAGAGCGGGGGCTCGGAAAGCAGAGTAAAATTTGTGAATTGATTTTTGGGGAAAAGAAATGCGCCGTATCTGTTGTCAGGAGCTTCGGAAGTAGTAGAACAGGGGCTCGGAAAGCAGAGTAAAATTTGTGAATTGATTTTTGAGGAAATGAAATGCGCCGTATCTGTTGTCCGCAGCTTCGCAAATAGTAGAGCGGGGGCTCGGAATGCAGAGTAAAATTTCTGAATTGATTCTTGGGGAAAAGAAATGCGCCGTATCTGTTGTCCGCAGCTTCGGAACTAGTAGAGCGGGGGCTCGGAAAGCAGAGGGTAAAATTTGTGAATTGGTTTTTGGGGAAAAGAAATGCGCAGTATTTGTTGTCATGAGCTTCGGAACTAGTTGAGCGGGGGCTCGGAAAGAAGAGGGTAAAATTTGTGAATGGGTTTTTAAGGAATAGAAATGCGCCGTATCTGGTGTCTGCAGCTTAGGAACGAGTGGAGTGGGGCTCGGAAAGCACAGGGTAAAATTTGTGAATGGGTTTTCGGGGAAAAGAAATGCGCCGTATCTGTTGTCGGCAGCTTCGGAACTAGTAGAGCTGGGGCTCGGAAAGCAGAGGGTAAGATTTGTTATTTGGTTTTCAAGCAAAAAATGCGCCGTATCTGTTGTCGGCAGCTTCGGAACCAGTAGAGCGGGGGCTCGGAAAGCAGAGGGTCAAATTTGGGAATTGGTTTTTGAGGAAAAGAAATGTGCCATATCTGTTGTCCGCAGCTTCGGAGCTTATAGAGCGGGGGCTCGGAAAGCAAAGGGTAAATTTGTGAATTGGTTTTTGAGGAAAAAAAAAATGCGCCGTATCTGTTGTCCGCAGCTTCGGAGCTTATAGAGCGGGGGCTCGGAAAGCAGAGGGTAAAATTTTGGAATTGGTTTTTGAGGAAAAGAAATGCGCCGTATCTGTTCTAGTAGAGTGGGGGCTCGGAAAGCAGAGGGTCAAATTTGTGAATTGGTTTTTGAGGAAAATAAAGGCTCCGTATCAGTTGTCCGCAGCTTCGGAACTAGTAGACGGGGGCTCGGAAAGCAGAGGGTAAAATTTGTGAATTGGTTTTTGAGGAAAAGAAATGCGCCGTATCTGTTGTCCGCAGCTTCAGAACTATTAGAGCGGGGGCTCGGAAAGCAGAGGGTAAAATTGGTGAATTGATTTTTCAGGAAATCAAATGCGCCGTATCTGTTGTCCGCAGCTTCAGACCTTGTAGAGCAGGGGCTCGGAAAGCAGAAGGTAAAATTTGTGAATTGGTTTTTGGGGAAAAGAAATGCGCCGTATCTGTTGTGCGCAGCTTCGGAACTAGTAGAGTGGTGGCTCGGAAAGCAGAGGGTCAAATTTCTGAATTTGTTTTTGAGGAAAAGAAATGCCCCGTATCTGTTGTCCACAACTTCGCAACTAGTAGAGCGGGGGCTCGGAAAGCAGAGTAAAATTTGTGAATTGATTTTTGGGGAAAAGAAATGCGCCGTATCTGTTGTCAGGAGCTTCGGAAGTAGTAGAACAGGGGCTCGGAAAGCAGAGAAAAATTTGTGAATTGAATTTTGAGGAAATGAAATGCGCCGTATCTGTTGTCCGCAGCTTCGGAAATAGTAGAGCGGGGGCTCGGAAAGCAGAGTAAAATTTGTGAATTGATTTTTGGGGAAAAGAAATGCGCCGTATCTGTTGTCCGCAGCTTCGGAAGTTGTAGAGCAGGGGCTCGGAAAGCAGAGTAAAATTTGTGAATTGATTTTTGGGGAAAAGAAATGCGCCGTATCTGTTGTCAGGAGCTTCGGAAGTAGTAGAACAGGGGCTCGAAAAGCAGAGTAAAATTTGTGAATTGATTTTTGGGGAAAAGAAATGCGCAGTATCTGTTGTCCGCAGCTTCGGAAGTTGTAGAGCAGGGGCTCGGAATGCAGAGTAAAATTTGTGAATTGATTTTTGGGGAAAAGAAATGCGCCGTATCTGTTGTCAGGAGCTTCGGAAGTAGTAGAACAGGGGCTCGGAAAGCAGAGTAATATTTGTGGATTGATTTTTGAGGAAATGAAATGCGCCGTATCTGTTGCCCGCAGCTTCGGAAGTAGTAGAGCGGGGGCTCGGAAAGCAGAGTAAAATTTGTGAATTGATTTTTGGAGAAAAGAAATGCGCCGTATCTGTTGTCCGCCGCTTCGGAAGTAGTAAAGCAGGGGCTCGGAAAGCAGAGTAAAATTTGTGAATTGATTTTTGGGGAAAAGAAATGCGCCGTATCTGTTGTCCGCAGCTTCGGAAGTAGTAGAGCAGGAGCTCGGAAAGCAGAGTAAAATTTGTGAATTGATTTTTGGGGAAAATAAATGCGCCGTATCTGTTGTCAGGAGCTTTGGAACTAGTAGAGCGGGGGCTCGGAAAGAGGAGGGTAAAATTTGTGAATGGGTTTTTAAGGAATAGAAATGCGCCGTATCTGTTGTCCGCAGCTTCGGAACTACTAGAGCGGGGGCTCGGAAAGCAGAGGGTAAAATTTGTGAATTGGTTTTTGGGGAAAAGAAATGCGCCGTATTTGTTGTCATGAGCTTCGGAACTAGTAGAGCGGGGCTCGGACAGCAGAGGGTAAAATTTGTGAATTGGTTTTTGAGGAAAAGAAATGCGCCGTATCTGTTGTCAGGAGCTTCGGAACTAGTTGAGCGAGGGCTCAGAAAGAAGAGGGTAAAATTTATGAATGGGTTTTTAAGGAATAGAAATGCGCCGTATCTGTTGTCCGCAGCTTCGGAACTAGTAGAGCGGGGGCTCGGAAAGCAGAGGGTAAAATTTGTGAATTGGTTTTTGGGGAAAAGAAATGCGCCGTATTTGTTGTCATGAGCTTCGGAACTAGTAGAGCGGGGGCTCGGAAAGAAGAGGGTAAAATTTGTGAATGGGTTTTTAAGGAATAGAAATGCGCCGTATCTGGTGTCTGCAGCTTCGGAACGAGTGGAGTGGGGCTCGGAAAGCACAGGGTAAAATTTGTGAATGGGTTTTCGGGGAAAAAAAATGCGCCGTATCTGTTGTCGGCAGCTTCGGAACCAGTAGAGCGGGGGCTCGGAAAGCAGAGGGTCAAATTTGGGAATTGGTTTTTGAGGAAAAGAAATGTGCCATATCTGTTGTCCGCAGCTTCGGAGCTTATAGAGCGGGGGCTCGGAAAGCAAAGGGTAAATTTGTGAATTGGTTTTTGAGGAAAAAAAATGCGCCGTATCTGTTGTCCGCAGCTTCGGAGCTTATAGAGCGGGGGCTCGGAAAGCAGAGGGTAAAATTTTGGAATTGGTTTTTGAGGAAAAGAAATGCGCCGTATCTGTTCTAGTAGAGTGGGGGCTCGGAAAGCAGAGGGTCAAATTTGTGAATTGGTTTTTGAGGAAAATAAAGGCTCCGTATCTGTTGTCCGCAGCTTCGGAACTAGTAGACGGGGGCTCGGAAAGCAGAGGGTAAAATTTGTGAATTGGTTTTTGAGGAAAAGAAATGCGCCGTATCTGTTGTCCGCAGCTTCAGAACTATTAGAGCGGGGGCTCGGAAAGCAGAGGGTAAAATTTGTGAATGGGTTTTTAAGGAATAGAAATGCGCCGTATCTGGTGTC